>NC_036857.1:27618288-27745199 GCF_002910315.2 Salvelinus sp. IW2-2015
GTTAGTGAGCTAGCTAGCTAATGTTAGCCAACTTTTGGCTAAATCTAGCGAATGGTAAATCATCAAATTTACTTCTGTTGAAATGGGACAAAACAGAGGCTACAAAACATTTCCATACACACAACAGCTGTTAGATACCGCTACCTGACAGATAGCTAGAGCTGAACTGTCTGTATTATCTAGCTAACTACCTGCTAGTAGTTCATTAACTTAAGTCCAGAGGGGATGAAACATTAGCTAACTTAACATGTCAGTTACACTTCTAGCTCAGCATTGGGAATATTAGTTTTTTCTTCTGTCAAACAGCAGTTGCCTTGCCAGCTAGATTAGTCAACTAAAGAGTAGCCAGTTTCGGCTCTACTTGCTTTTAAAACTCTGAAAAAAAGCGCAACACAGACAGCAGCTGCCTCTGTCCATCTCTCCCATAATGGTCCTACACTGCAGCGGTTCAGAAGCTTTGCCTTCACACAGCCTGTTTGCACGCTCTGCTCTGTGGTGTCCGTCAGGTCCTAAATCCAGCCGACTGAAACCAGAAACCAGCCTACRCGACAGCTCTGAGGRGTATGCATGGTCCTAAAGCACACCAGCGCCGTGTTTTTGTATCACAGTGCAATGATAAAATTGGGGGGGACAAAAAACAAATCTGAATGTGGGGGACATGTCCCTAGTGAAAGTTGTGCCCCTGATGGAAATAATGAAAGTTAAGATTTGCCCCTTTGTTTTTTGTCCTCAGATGACATAGATGAGTGGGACCCATTGGAGGTGCTGCCGAGGCAGGGCGAGGGGCGCATCCAGAACGTTCTGTACCTGAATGATGAGGAGGAAGAGGGGGACGAACTGGACCAGGAGCATGACGGCAGGAAGGTCATGGTGAGCACATGTCATTGGGCACACACACACAAACACACAACACAATACTCTAGACTCAGTCACTTGTGTCACTTACCTTCTCACATGCAAATCCTTTGACGTAAAATCATGAATTGAATCTGCGTTGTGGTTTGATCGGGTTTGTTTGTTGTTATTTTGATTGACTGTAGCTGCTGGAATGGTGAAGCAGCATTCTTTACAGAGATCATATGTCTCATATGGCTGCCAGCCTTGGCCCTTGTCTCACTGCTGCATTGTGCAACGAGGGGTCAGCAAGATTGTAGGCTGCGTCCCAGATGGCATCCTATTCCCCACATAGTGTAATTTTGACCAGGGCTCTGGTTAAAAAAAAGTAGTGCACTATGTAGGACATAGGGTGCCATCTGTGCTGCTGTTGCAACCTTAGAGAGTGAGAATAGAATTGGCCAAGCTGTAATCCAGGGATTTGTTCATATTTATTCAGTGGGACACATTACCAACAAAGCCTGCTTTGACATTACAGAACACTCTGGCACCGTACTACACACACACACACACACACACACACACACACACACACACACACACACACACACACACACACACACACACACACACACACACACACACACACACACAGCTACACACACATAGTAATTTCACAGCTACATGAGAAAGGCGATATTGACAAAATGGCAGCTCTGCCATTTTTTAAACATCATTCATCAAAGACATGAAACTCTATAGGCCTTCATATAAAGAGCTGCTTTTAGAATGATTGGGTAAATATTTGATGTGTGATTTTAGCGAGTGAGTGTCAGTAACTGTAGGGAATGTCTTCGGGCGTCCCGTTGTGGCTATGCAGGTGTTCTTCATTTATGATGTGGTGGTTTTGCCTACCTCAGTTGAAGCTCGGGATTCAATCAAAGGCACGTTTTAGCCAATCACATTGAACTTGACTTTTAAAGGCAATTTACATTGGAGCCAACGTCTGCAGCGATCTCTGCGAGTACCGTGAAATTGCCTTAAAAAGGTGCATTGCCTGTAGTCTACAATGCTCCTCTGATTGAATCCTGACCTAAGTCTTTGTGGATAAGAGCGTCTGCTAAATTACTCAAATGTGAATGTAAACAGTTGTGAATCTGTGTRTTTTTGGCGCCCCCCTGTGGCTGTGTGGCAGGTGTTTTTCACACGGAACGGGAAGCTGATGGGTCGCCGTGAGGTGGTGGTGCCCCCAGGGGGATTCTACCCCACCGTGGGGATGCTGAGCAGCGGAGAAAAGGTCAAGGTGGACCTGCACCCCCTCAGTGGATGAACCTGACCAACCTGCATCCTCTTAGTGGATAAGATGAGTCCAGAAACCGAACACTGCACCCTGTCATCGCCTGACCAGTGACCACATCAAGCCTTACTGGGGATCAGCGTAGTGAAACWAGGGCAGGGATTCATTCCATGGCATTCTATAACTGACTTTTAAAGGTATTTTATGCTTGAGCGTTTACCATTTATTTGATCTCTGCAAACGTCTGGGAAAATGCTGTTAAAAGGCATATTGTGGGCTGTATAGGGTGCTGCCCTGTAACACAACTTGAATAGAATCCCGGCCTTAGTCACAACCATCAGGTCTACTGTAGCAAAAATATATATATATACACTGGTGCAGTGAAATGTGTTGTTTTACAGGGTCAGCAATAGTAGTTTGGCAAATTAGGGTAAAGTGCCTTGCTCAAGGGAACATCGATTTTTTTCTCTCTCACATTGTTGTCTCGGGTATTCGAACCAGCGACTACTAAAACTACCATCAGGACTCACTGTGGCAAAACTACCATCAGGACTCACTGTGGCAAAACTACCATCAGGACTGACTGTGGCAACACTACCATCAGGATTCACTGTGGCTAAACTAAAGGCTTAGCCTAAGACAGAGTTGTTGGATAATTCTGTGCAATTTGTTTTATCATTTTTCATCAAGCCACATTTTTTTCCCTGTCAAAGCAAATAGTCAGTCCTGCCTGGTCCTGGGCTCTGAAACAGTGGAGCCCCTAAAATGTCTCTCATGAGGTCTACTGGCACACTTTGTTTATTTCATTTGTCATGGCCCCAAACATAGCAATGCATGTCCAACAGAGTCCAAGAGCCTGCTGGCAGTTCATGTTATAGGCACTAGTGAGTGAGTAGTGCTCTCCTGTGAGCACTGGAAGCTGCTTCCCAAATGGCACCCTATCCCTTATATAGTGCACTACTTTTGACTAGTGCCCTATTTGCCCTGGACAAAAATAATGCACTATATAGGGAATAGGGTGACATTTGGGACGCCGGTAGATTCTGTGTGTGATTGAGTGAGTAGTGCCCTCCTGTGAGTGCTCACTAACCTGCCTCCTGGAGCTGAGCTGAGCTTGCTAGGCCCCAGATCTGTTAGTGCTTTATAGCCAACTCTTATGGTCATTGTCATGCCAAACATGTATACACAGATTTGGGACCAGGCTAGAGCTGGGCTAGGTGGGAGTAAAAATGATATTCTCCATATCACATGGATGGCATCCTGGTATCAAGTAACCCTTTATCGAAGACTGGAGATTATGTAAATGTATGAATATACACRACATGGTATGTGGACAAAAGTATATGGACAGCCGTTCAAATTAGTGGATTTGACTATTTCAGCCAGAACCGTTGCTGACAGGTGTATACAATCGAGCCAGCTTCCAACTTTGTGGCAACCGTTTGGGGAAGGCCCTTTCCTGTTTCAGCATGTCAATGCCCCCGTGTACAAAGCAAGGTCCATACAGAAAMGGTTTGTCGAGATCTGTGTGGAAGAACTTGACTGGCCTGCACAGAGCCCTGACCTRAATCTCATCGAACGCCTTTGGGATGAATTGGAACGCATACTGCGAGCCAGGCCTAATCGCCCAACATCAGTACCCGACCTCACTAATGCTCTTGTGGCTGAATGGAAGCAAGTCCCCMCAGCAAWGTTCCAACATCTAGTGGAAAGCCTTCCCAGAAGAGTGGAGGCTGTTATAGCAGCAAAAGGGGGACCATCTCCATATTAATGCCAATGATTTTAGAATGAGGTGTTCGACGAGCYGGTGTCCATATACCTTTGGCCATGTAGTGTATGTATAAATTCTATATCCTTTATGTTTGACTGTATAGATTCATAATCTCCTATATATTTTCCTAGATTTCTCTCCACATGGAATTCTATAACTGAAGACGTGAGAGAGAGACTGTTGGCTTTTTGTAATGGGGGGGATGGGTGGTGAGGGTTTAGTTAAAAATCCTTAGTACTTTTTAAGTGTACTCTATCCACTCCCAATGTAATTTACAAGCGGTTACTTTTTGCCTAATTATATGTTCCGATTCATTTTTCATGAACATATCATTGCAATCAAAGCAGATGAACATATTTTGGTTGAGGATAATAGATCAACTGCACACGAGATTATCAATATGTTGACAATGTCTTCTGCAACAGTATGCTTTTGTCACAAGCACGTTAGAAATGGTTYAGTCGGGTGGTGTCTGTAGTACTCAGTAGAACCAGCAGAGTGCGATCAGCATCCTGTTCAGCCCAATCTGAGAGGAATGTTTGTTTGTGGTCCCAAATGGCACCCTATTCCCCACATGGTGCACTATTATTATTATTTTACCAGGGCCCACTGGTCAAAAGTAGTGCACTATGTAGGGAATAGGGTGCCATTTGAGACTGAGTGTCGAAATGTATACAGAGGAAGAGGCGGAGCTCTTGTCATTTGTTCTTAAGGTTTACGAAACTTGTTCCGATCTATGCCAAATGTTTAAGGTTTGGCAGCTTTTGTGATCCAAATGGATTCTGATCAATCCGCCATATTGCATTTCTATTTGTATGATTTAATTCGCCATGAGATGTTTCTGTGTGCATCCCAAATGAGGCACGTCCAGGTGACAGACAATGTCCCAAATGGCAACGTATTCCCTATATAGCGCACTACTTTCGACCAGAGCACTATAGTCCCTGGTCAAAAGTAGTGCACTATAAAGGGAATAGGGTGCCATTTGGGACATTGTCTGTCACCTGGACGTGCCTCATTCCCTTGATATTGACACAATCCCACACAGCAGCACCTCTGTAGTTATGGTTCAGGCATCATGAAGACCATAGACATGCTTATTCATAGATGACATAGCACCAGAAAGAAGGCTGTACTTGTATCTCAATTAGGGTTGCAAAATTGTAACTTTCCAATAATTCTCAGGTTTCCCAGAAATCGTGGTTGGAGGATTCTGGATTTCCTGCGTATTCCCTCCTGAATCTTCCAGACAGGATTGATGGAAAACCTGAGATTATCAACCATGATCTCAATGTAAATGTTAGCACCTTGCCTACTTCCAGGAAGGCTGTCTTACTAATTAATATACGCATTAAAAGGTAGTTATTTCCATACTACAATTGTTTGACTTTCATTGTTTGATATACAGTACCAGTCAAAAGTTGACACACCTACTCATTCCAGGGTTTTTCTTTATTTTTACTATTTTCTACATTGTAGAATAAAGACTTTGAAATAACACATGTGCAAAAATCATGTAATAACCAAAAAAGTGTTAAACAAATCAAAATATATTTTATATTTGAGATTCTTCAAAGTAGCCACMCTTTGCCTTGATGGCAGCTTTGTACACTCTTTGCATTCTCTCAACCAGCTTCATGAGGCAGTCACCTGGAATGCATTTCAATTAACAGGTGTGCCTTGATAAAAGTTAATTTGTGGAATTTCTATCCTTAATGTGTTTGAGCCAATCAGTGGTGTTGTGACAAGGTAGGGGTGGTATACAGAAGATAGCCCTATTTGGTAAAAGACCAAGTCCATATTATGGCAAGAACAGAACAAATAAGCAAAGAGAAATGACAGTTTCTTCAAGTGCAGTCGCAAAAACCATCAAGCGCTATGATGAAACTGGCTCTCATGAGGACCACCACAGGAATGGAAGACCCAGAGTTACCTCTGCTGCAGAGGATAAGTTCATTAGTTACCATCCTCAAATTGCKGCCCAAATAAATGCTTCACAGAGTTCAAGTAACAGACACATCTCAACATCAACTGTTCAGAGGAGACTGTGTGAATCAGGCCTTCATGGTCGAATTGCTGCAAAGAAACCAGTACTAAAGGACACCAATCAGAAGAAGAGACTAMCTTGGGCCAAGAAACACGAGCAATGGACATTAGACTGGTAGAAATCTGTCCTTGGTCTGATAAGTCCTTGAGACGCAGAGTAGGTCAACAGATGATCTCCGCATGTGTGGTTCCCACGTGAAGCATGGAGGAGGTGCTTTGCTGGTGACACTGATTTATTTAGAATTCAATGCACACTTAAGCAGCATGGCTACCACAGCATTCTGCAGCAATACACCATCCCATCTGGTCTGTGCTTAGTGGGACTATCATTTGTTTTTCAACAGGACAATGACCCACACACCTCCAGGCTGTGTAATGGCTATTTGACCAAAAAGGAGAGTGATGGAGTGTTGCATCAGATGACCTGGCCTCTGCTATCACCCGACCTCAACCCAATTGAGATGGTTTGGGATGAGTTGGACCGCAGAGTGAAGGAAAAGCAGCCTGCAAGTGCTCAGCATGTGGGAACTCCTTCAAGACTGTTGGAAAAGCATTCCAGGTGAAGCTGGTTGAGAGAATGCCAAGAGTGTGCAACGCTGTCCTAACGGCAAAGGGTGGCTACTTTTGAAGAATCTGAAATATAAAATATTTTTTGATTTGTTTAACACTTTTTGGGGTACTACATAATTCCATATGTGTAATTTCATAGTTTGTCTTCTGTTATTCTACAGTGTAGTAAAATCTAAATAACGAAAACCCTTGAATGAGTAGGTGTCCAAACTAGAATGAGACTAAAAGTCACAGAATATTTTGTGTGCCTCCTTTTTTTTTTATTCATACAAACAATGATAACAAGCAGAATGAATATGGTGAAAACCCATCCTGTCCTTTCAGCTGAGCTCTCCTGCTGTTCTGGTCAAACAATCCACCTTAAAAACATTCATCGGACTCTTTAAATACAGACTCATATGTCTCATTCACTGGGTTCAGTTGGTATCATCAGCATTCYTTTGTTTTTTACTGTACCATCATCCAGAGCTAAGGTAGAATAGACAGAAATAAATGATCACAATAGGTAGTTTCAGATAATGGAATATCTTAAAATTAGCGTTGAATGATACACAAACATAAGACTGATCTGTGCTCCAATAAATCTATATTATGGAAAACTAACAATGTAGATATTCTGAGGACTTGCACACTCCAATTGAGGTGATAGTTCAGAGGCACAAATGGAGCTCAGAGAGAGTATAACACCTGACATTGCACCAAACGCAGCCAGACACTGTTCCTTAGTAACAGGGAAATGAAGAGAGGGGAGGAAGTTAACAGTCAGTGTGGTGATAATGGCTGATCGTTTTCATGGCATGAGAAACGCCAGTCCAGTCTCTTTCAGTCCTCGTCTTCCTCATCTTCCTCATAGTAGCGGTTCCTCTTAATCATCTCCTCTACAGACACGGCCTCCTCGCCGTTCCAGAATCCCACATCCTGAGACGTGCGGCTGGTCTTGGACCTCGGCTCAGTCTCCAGAGATGAGGGGGGCGCGGCAATCTCTGACGAGCCAGTCTGGCAGTTTTGAGAAGGTGACCCTTCCCCCTCTTTTCCTGCTCCCTCCTCTTCTCCCTCCAGCTTTTCCTCTTCCTCTTCTTCCTCCCCGTCATTCTTTGTTCCCTGTTCATGGTTTGCTTCTAGTAATTCGTGGTGGTCTTTCAGACGTGCGACTCTCCCCTCCATCCCCTCGTCCTCAGAGCTGGTGTGGATGTCCACGTAGCTGTCGTCAGAAGGCGTGTGGTAGTCAGGTGACAGGCTGTTTGGTTGTTCCTGGTCCTCCATGCCTTGTTCCTCAGGGCTACAGGCCAGTTCAGGCTCCCTGTCCTCGAATGAGCACCTCCTCTCAAGTGGCTCAGGATTGGCTGTCTGACTGGCAGCAAGAGCGGGAGCATGGGAGGCCATGGCCAATGAGAAGGGTCGGCTACGCTCCTTGAGGGAGGCGCTCCTGCAGAGGGTGGAGCGTACGGTGGACTCTGGGCTCTGGTCGGTGAAGGCTGAGTCATCCTCTGGGGGCCACTTAGCACGGGATTGTTTCCCAGCGGAGCTCCCGTCTGAGGTGGGGCTGGCCCCAATGTTACCCCCCTCTCCGTCTCCTTCAGTGCGGGGGGGCCAGGAGATCTTCAGCCGACGTGTTTCCACTGGCTTGTCCTTCTCTGTTGAGCTCTGGGCGCGGGTCTCCAGGGAGGCCGTCACCACGTTGACCTTGGCCAGTTGAGACTCCTCTACCGCTGGGCTGAACAACAGCGTGCCAGTAGAGGCGCACTTCTTCAGCTTGTCTTTGGAAAAGGAGGTGGCCTTGGTAGTCGGCTCTGTCCTGGGTTGCTCCCCAGTCCCACTCTCTCCTTTGGTCTCCCACAGCTCCTTGTGAGGGCGCAGGCCGAAGCCCTCGTCGTAGTTGCCCTTGGCCTTGAACAGCTGGCAGAAGTGAGGCTTGCAGTAGACGTGGCTGTGCAGAGAGGCGTAGGTCCCCAGGCTGGCCAGCAGAGGGAGACAAAGACAACACATTGAGAAATATTTTTTCTAATCTTGCAGCATAAACCCTGATCCTTAACTCAAGAGGAACAACACTGTGGACCTAAAGACAATATAAATTCCACTAAGAGTGAGATTAACAGATGTTTTAACAAATAAACAATTCCTTGCTGCATGGTGTCTGTCCCATCCTATCCCCTCACCTGAGTTTGGTGTTGCAGTGGGAGCACCTGAAACAGGTGTTGTGGTAGACCTTTTGGTTGGCTACCAGACGCTCTAAAGGGTAGACTGTCTTCTGACATGACACACAACTCTCCCGTGCAGGCAAGCAGAAGCTCTGTACACACACAAAATAGAGGCATTCAAGGCACGTTAGGAGAGTGAATGGTTGGTTTGGCAATTGCTGTGAGACAAATACAGAAAAGGGACTGTTGAATTCACCCTGGAGGTCTTGGGCTGAGCTTGGTCCTTCTGAGTCGAGGATGCAGAGGAGGTGCCGGTACTGGAGCTTGCTGTGATGAGACTAAAATCAGTAATGGCACACACTGGACACCAGAGGGAGCTGTTATGAAAATACTGACCTAACGTTTACAAGCTGAAACCTATAGAGGAGACATAAATAATGACAGACAAGAATATACTGTAGATCTGGTGAAATGCAGTGGAGCACCAAATCAGTTACCATTGCTCTCTGTGGAAGATGCTTTCCTACTGTTGGGCTCTGAGTCCGGACCCTGAGAGGAGAGGGAGAGGTGGTGATTTAGGTGTATCTCACACACACACACACACACACACACACACACACACACGAGAACACAATCCCTCACCGTGTCCACACTGCCTGGGGGTACATTCTCCTTCTGTTTGCTGCAGAGGTCAGAGTCCAGCTGATCACTCTGTCAGAGAGAGAAAAACAGGGACGTGTTTTAGAGTTGGGATAAGTGGCGCAGCGGTCTAAGGCACTGCATCTCAGTGCTAGAGGCGTCACTACAGACCCTGGTTCGATTCCAGGTTGTATCACAACCAACCGTGATTGGGAGTCCCATAGGGCGGCGCACAATTGGCCCAGCGTCTTTAGAGTTAGGCCGGGGTAGGCCGTCATTGTAAATAAGAATCTGTTAACTAATTTGCCTGGTTAAATGAATAAATAAAATAAAAGTAACTCATAACTGACAGCTTCTGGCCGGGATAGGCCTGAAGTTCTCACTTTGGGGTCAAGTTCTAGCCTGATCCAAGACCACCGCTGTGCTCTCGTTTCTCGAACAGAATGTAAGCTCGCAAGACTTCAGGATCGTTATACCTTACGAGGCTAGTCAGGTTTAAGAAGTGCAACCATGGACTTCTTACATGATCTTCCATGGCAGGCAGGCAGTGAAGCAGAGTAAAGGACAGGTACTCACGCTGACTGAGGAGGATAACACCTCTGTTTTAGACACAGCAGCCTGGTACATGGCCATCCTGTCCTTCAGGGGCATGGACTCTATGCTCCCTGCATCTAGGAGACCGACAGAGAGAAGCACAGGTTACACACACACACACCTCTCATAAGCTATGGAGACGACAGTACAGGTGATCCCTTCAGCACAATGCAGACTGTCTGGGTCATGGGATGTGTCCCAAGTGGCACCCTATTCCCTATATAGTGCGCTTTTTTTTCTTTCTTTTTTACCAGAACCTATGGGCTTTGGTCAACAGCAGTGCACTATATAGGGAATAGGATGCTATTTGAGACGTGCCCATGGTGTTTGTCAGGCTGCTACGGGAACACAGGGTCACAGGGGGAATAGAAGGGAAAAGCCCTCTTCCCGTAACTATCATTCTTCCTGTAATCAGACATTCTGCTGATCATGGCACTTTAGGAAGGAGCCATCTACAGTCACTGACCCAGTACATTTACAGGAAAGAAGTAGTCTGGACAACTTACATATACTTAGTCTGTCTGTACGCCTCTCTAGCCTAGTGAAACAATACGTGCATCCTCGTGGAGAACAGTACATTTGCTTTTAACTCTGGTGTCTGAGTGAGTGAGAGAGCGAGAGCTCTGTCAGCGTAATAGTACCTCCAAGTAGCTGATCCATGTTGTCAGTGATGCCTCCGGTCCCTCCAATCCTTACAGGCTCTCTGGACACCTGGAAACACAGAACCAAGCCATGCTATCAGGACGGTATATTCCATTAGGGTAGCCTTTACATTGTAGATTGAGCAGGCTCTGAACATACGGAATAAGGCCAGCAGCACTTGCCTCGTGCTTTCCATACAGAACCATATGATGCTCACGTCGCTGAAACTAAATTTAAGGCAGGGGAGAACCTGGGCCATCCATCAGACAGCTCTGAGCCCAGTGCTCTGACAGTGAGAAGAGGAGAAGAGTGGTGAGGAGAGATGAGAAGGAAATAGGTGAGAGAGGCGGAGAGGAGGTGTGGCAGCCTGTCAGGGAGTCAGCTGCAGTATCAGCCTGGCTTGTTGTCCAGCCTCCGTCCCAGCTGTCTGCCTCGTGCTCAGCCCAGCCCTCCTCTACTCTAATCCCCTTGTGAGCTAGAACCTTAGGGAGAAAAGGCGAGATGGACACCCCAGTCTGTCTTCCTGTCCACAGTCCCACATCCCCAGTCAACACCAGCACCCGCCAGGAGACTCACCAGTCACCCTCCTGCCTGACACACGGCACGGCGCATTCTGAACACAGCTGAAGACAAGACAGAGTGGCTGCCTGCTTTTCAACCAACTTTTCAACTCTCGTTTCAGTGATCAGGCCATCGGTGAGAGAGGGATTTCGTAGAGCCAAAGGTCAGTGGTAAAAGCCGAGAGGAGAAGACATGCTGTTCTTGGCACACCTGTAATAGCAGAGACTCAAGTTAAGCCTGGCTTCACCTGGCCTCTACCCGCTCAATGCCAGAACAGCCTATGGTTGAGCCCCAAATGTTGCCGTATTGCCTATAATATAGGGCACTACTTTTGACCAGGGCAAAGAGGGCTCTGGTCAAAAGTAGTGCACTGTGTAGTGAATAGGGTGCCATTTGGAACGCGCACGGTTTCCTGCCTCCTATCCGTCTGTACCGCTTGTGTCTGTAAGCCACGGGTGTGATCGGTATCAGAGATTAGAGGAGCAGCAGGGTGCCACAAAGCCAGTTGGTGCCACACAGACAGACCGAGAGAGATGAGGAGGCAAAGGGTGGCAAAAGGACGAGACAGAGCAGTGCTGTTCCGGGGGAAAAGTCTATATAGAGTTGTGCATTCGTGGCCATCTGGATTTTAGATTTGCATTCGCAGAAGGGGGTGATACGTGCTGTTCCATCCTCCAGAGTGGATTAATCTAGGCTCTAGACTCCAGGCAGAGGAAGCCAGACCCCAGCTGGCCCAGACGGACCCCAGGCAGAGAGACCTCTCTCTAACGCAGCCGGAGGCCCCTTCCCAAGCGTGGCCACTCTTCAGCCTGATCCCTCTCCTCTCAACCCCTCTCCAGACGGTGGTCACGGGTGGTGCCTCAACAAATATGAGGGAGCAGGCGGAGGATGTAAACAAACAAACAGCCAGAAGGCAGCTGAGCTTAGAGAGGGAGGAACTGATCAGCGGCCCAGACAAAGAGCTCTGACACTAATCCCACTGACAATTAAAACCCCCGGAGACAGACTGAGGCTCCTCCCTAAAGCCTACCGCCTGCCGGCTGGCTGCCTGGGACCCAGAACAATAACAAGAAAAAAGGCCAATTCAAATCAAAGTGAGTTGTAGGCTAGGCTACATATAGCACAAAACCACCATTGACAAAAACAAAGTCCTTGAAAAGCCCTATTCACTGACAGACCAGTACTTTCATCAACCATAGTGTAATCAGTGTATATGCTAGCCCTCCCATCAAAAGATTCAATTCACAGCATAATGCGCTATAACCTAATACAAACATACTAATCCAACAACAAGCAATGAAAGCAGACCCCAGATAGTCTCCGCTTTATGTTTCAGAGCCGCAATAATAAAAGTGAGCTCAAGGAGGTCCGAGGTCGAGGGATTTGAGACCAAACAAAGAAGAAAAAAATTACATATTTACCTCTCGCAAAGCAACGCTAGGAGCTACAGAGAGAAGCAGACCGAAGCACGASTGGAGGAGAGAAGACTGTTACGCTGGAGCACTCATACCTGTCCTGGAGGAGTTTGGAACATCAACCGCAGCTAACTCAATTGTGTTCATTAGACTGTGGCTCCACTGGACTGGGCTGCCTGACAGAGCAGAGCAGGGACCACGACTGGACTGGTGCCTCCTTCCTTTCTGCCTCGTCACAGTCACACAGAGAGAGAGAGGAGCAGAGGGGAGGGGAGGCCTTCAAGGGGGCATATGGAGGGGAGTGGAGGGCTAAAGAGGTTGGGTGTGACAGGGGGGATGAAGTTGGGTCAATTAAGTGCCTCTCCCTCATGACCGTCTCCTCCAGGGAGAGGAGGGGGAGAAGGATAAGGCCTTTTCTTTGATAAACCAGAGACCAGGGGAGGAAGAGTTATCTGAGGAGGCTCAGTTGCTCATCTCTACTGCAGTCACGTGCAATGCCTGCCCCATGACATCACCGCCCCATGACATCACCACCCCTGGAAGAGAAGCGAGGAGAGGGGCTAGGCCTACAGGCCAAGGAGCAGGGAGCCAGTCAGGGCTGGACGTGGAGGTGTGGGTTGAGGCCAGGGTGTGGGGGGGTGTGGGGAGAGCCCAGGTCACTTCCTGGCTTTCAGCCGGGAGAGAGAAAGCTGCTAATGTGCTTAAGGAAGGAAGGAAGGAAGGTTCAACCAGCTGGGGTGTGGCGAGGCAACTCATTAAGCCGCTACAAAACAATCCTCTGATCTGGTGTCCAGGCGGGTGCCCATGTTCAAAAACCGACTAGTAAACTAGCTTTAGTTAAAAAAAAAAAAATGAAGGTCTGAATCTTGATCAACAATCAACCAAAAACTCTACCTCGTAAGGAAGTCCCATTGAAAGTCTGGCCTTTCATTTCCAACACCTAATATTTCATACAAGCCAGGGAAAATAAACAAAATATAGACTATTAGCCGAGAGTAAAAAGGTTTAAAAAGGATCCTTTGCTTCTAAACGATCTTATCCACTTTTCTATTATCAAAATGGCTGTTAACCTCCAAAGTGAGTGTGAGGAGGACAGTGTTTGTTTCGAAGCCCCCCCATCCTACCCTCCTATCTGCCTGAGGGCATGTTTATATCTAGCCCATCTGTAGGAATGTACTGTGAGATGAGAACACTCAGAGCGATGCATGTGACTGGCAGCATGACTAACCCCAGGAGGGCTCTGACCCCTGGAGAACACACAGCACAACATTCTTTACTTCTGGAACAGGAACATTGACGACACACAGACCTGTTGTCTCAACCACAATGCTACATCTTCAGAAAAAATCWTTCAAAACTCTACAATTCATAGGGCTGCTTCACAGGGCCTTTCCTTAGTAAACACATCTAAGTCACTGTCACTGCTGGGTGATTTGACAAATCCTAGTCAATCGAATCAATAATATAATACTTTTAGCAAAGGTGTTTATCTTTGGTTTGCAATCTGTAGAGACTATGAGAATAGAAATGTTCTGAACTTTTGTGAAACATCACAGCACAGTTGAAAATTATATGGCAAATAGAAATCAAAACTGGATGGTGTTCAGAGATAGACAAAAAAAACAAGATAACTATTGTAAAATACATTGTTTATTCAACTAGGCATGTCCGTAAAATCTATATAGTACGTATAAGCTGAAAGTAGAAGCCTATGTGGTGTTTTCCATTAGTTTACTCCAATTAGGGGAGGGGTGGAAATATAATTTACATAAGTATTCAGACCCTTTACTCAGTACTTTGTTGAAGCACCTTTGGCAGCGATTACCGCCTCAAGTCTTCTTGGGTATGACGCTACAAGCTTGACACACCTGTATTTGGGGAGTTTCTTCCATTCTTCTCTGCTGATCCTCTCAAGCTCTGTCAGGTTGGATGGGGAGCGTTGCTGCACAGCTATTTTCAGGTCTCTCCAGAGATGTTTATCGAGTTCAAGTCCGGGCTCTGGCTGGGCGGCTCAAGGACATTCAGAGACTTGTCCCGAAGCCACACCTGCGTTGTCGTGGCTGTGTTCTTAGGGTCGTTATCCTGTTGGAAGGTGAACCTTCGCCCCCAGTCTGAGGTCCTGAGCACTCTGGAGCAGGTTTTTTTATCAAGGATCTCTCTGTACTTTGCTCCATTCATCTTTCCCTCAATCCTGACTAGTCTCCCAGTCCCTGCTGCTGAAAAAACATCTCCACAGCATGATGCTGCCACCACCATGCTTCAACGTAGGGATGGTGCCAGGTTTCCTCAAGATGTGACGCTTAGCACTCAGGCCAAAGAGTTCGATGCTGCAGAAATGTGTTGGTACCCTTCCCCAGATCTTGTAGAAACATCAGGAGGATCATTGGAAACAGGATGCACCTGAGCTCAATATCGAGTCTCGTTGCAAAGGGTTTGAATACTTATGTAAATAAGGTTTTTCAGTTTTATATAAAAACATGCATCCATTTCTAAAAACCTGTTTTCACTTTGTTATTATGGGGTATTGTGTGTAGATTGAGATTTGTATTTTATTTAATCCATTTTAGAATAAGGCTGTAACGTAGCAACATGTYGAAAAAGTCAAGGGGTCTGAATACTTTCCGAATGCACTGTATGTATGTTAGTATGTATGCATGTACACTACCGTTCAAAAGTTTGGGGTCACTTAGAAATGTCCTTGTTTTTGAAAGAAAGGCACATTTGTAAGTCACTGCCACAGAGTAGAAGGCCTCACAACACCTGATCAACATGACCACACTGGACTTCTAATACTTAAACAATATACAAGTGTTTCTCCAAAATACATGTGGAAACCACAGATTTGAAGAAACAAACGACTTTGATAAAAAGAAAAGATTAAACAAACAATGCATTTTGCAGTAGTTCGTCAGCTTTGCTCCTGTTTAGCCATTCTAATTTCTTATCATTTATGTGGTGGAAAATGGCAGAAAAATTACATATATCCTATTAAAATATTTAGGGGCATGTAGCTTGTAGATCAGTAAGTTTGGACTTACTTTGTTCTGAAGGTTCTCTCCTTTCTCGAACATCATCTTGAGGTTGTTGAGGGGTATGTCAGGCTTCTCACTGGGGACGCAAGGCACTTCTGCTGCTGCTCCTCCCTCCTGCCCCTCTCGGTCTCTCTGCTGCCGTCTCCTCTCCATACCTGGTCCTGCCTGGTCCTCTGCGGCTGTGGGACTGGTGTTGGGGTCTGGTGAGAGAGGTGGCTGGGCCTGAGTTGCCTGGGTCTGGATCTGGTGCTTGGCGTTAGGATCTGAGGGGAGTAAGCGGCGAGTGTGGGGTAGCGGGGCATAAGGTGTGGCTGACTGGACAGGCTGCTCCCAAAGCTTCTTCAACACACTCAGGTTGCAACTGCGGAAAATCTGTGGCGACGGCTCCGCAGCCTGGAGGAGGGGGTAAAGACAGACAGTCTCAGTCTGACTAACGGATCATAATCACTGACACATTCCAGAAGTATCCCAACTGGCTGAATCCATAACTTAGATACTTAAGAGACCAGTTTTTTTTGTTTTGTGTCGTGTAAAATAGAAAAGTTGAGGAATGATATGCGGTAGTAATTACAGGATGAGGGGGGGGGGGAATACAGATCAGATACCAGTGTTACACCCACGTCAATTGTTTCAGGAGACGAGTTGGTCTCGGATTTCTTCTATAGCTACTAATACAGCTACCGTTAGCATTCAACCTGAGTAGCATCTTTCTCCCAGACCTCTCCCTGGTTAACCCAACCTGGCTATGACGACACAGTTTCTCATGCTCATCAAATGACTAGGACCATATGACGAGAACACTCTAAGGGGTTTTTAACACGAGCTTCAATGCTTACTTTCAAGTAAACAACGGATGCATTGTCCTCTGTTTAGACAACCATAACAGTAGGATAAGTGGAGCTAAAAGTTTCATCGGCCATTTAAATGAATGCGAAATAAGGACCTTAAAAATGCATAGTTTTCCCTTCACTACCGTCTGTCTCCTTTTGTCAAAGAAAAATAGTAAAAACCTTGGAAAGCCCGGTAACCTGGAGATCCAGTTGGCTCTGTGTCTGTTGGGTGGAAATGATAAAAACTCTCCCAGATGTGAGCTTCAAGAAAAGATCTGCATGAAGGAGCTAGCTAGCCCACCCCTCCACGCCAGGAGAGTGTGAGAGAAACACAGAGAGGGAAGTAGGGAGAGAAATAGAGAAACAGAATGGAAGAGAAAGGGGGGGGAACATAGAAAGAGATGAAGAGAAAGGAAAGAAAGAGGATGAGTAAGAGAGAGAGAGAGGGAAAAAAACAGAAACAGAAAAGGTCAATTGAAAGAAGGGGAAAATCCCAAAAACGAGAAAGCGGGAAATGGTCATTTTTGGAGAAATTAACTGTTTGAGGACAGAGACCAGCAGCATGTCCCCCTCCACAAACTGTGAAGACTAACAGATTTTCTTATGTTAAGTTCTTCTGCTAACAGTGACAATGTACATAATTGTAGCAACAACAACAAAAAATCCCACTAAATGCCTTGAAAGTACCTTGAAATGACTCAATTCTACCTAGGCCAACGCCCAGAACATGCACCCTATAAATCAGAGATTGAATTGGGCTCGAACCTGTTCTAATGCTTTAATACCTGGTACCTCTTATAGAATATAGGCTTCAAAATATTAACAGTACAGTCCTGCATCCAAACAATACTTCAAGCCTTGCTCACAATACAATACAACAGCTGACAGTCGACTTATTCCAGACTCAGACACATACTACCTGGGATTGAAAAAGCTTAATGAAAATAACTAAATTCCCTGCTGTCTGTTTATATCCCCTCAGGTGACATTCCCGGGCCCCACCAACAGACCTCTAGGAAGAGTGTCTGTATTTCCCAGGTAGGATCTGGCATTACATTGTAGTCCTTCATGCCTGTGAAGTGTGTGACCACCCAGTGTTAATTGAACAGGTCTGTAACAGAAGCGTAGAAGTGATGCGAGGTACTGGGAGCGACAGAGGTTATCTACCTCCAGATTAAAAGTCTCTGAAGAAGGATTAAAGCTTTACTAGTGTATCCTCCAAGTGCAATATGTGGACAGGCATGACTGCGTGTTTAGGCCTGAGAGAGAAATAGGTTCATCCCAATATCTCTAGCTTTGTTAGATATTAGTCCCTTCAACCTTGCCTGGGTACTTACGGCTTTCTTCCTCTCCAAGTTGGCTTCCTCTGCAGCCAGTTGGTACCTTGGAAGAGGATGGAGGGGGTTGTGAGGATAGGGTTACATAACAGATCAATTGGATCTCAGACATTTTTGGCTGTATCATGGCTTAGCCAGTGCTGTTTCCACATTTGGCTAGACAAACTGGTAAAACTCTAGCCTGGTCCCAGATCTGTTTGTGCTTTTGCCTACTCCATGACAATGAGTTGGCATGATAGCACAAGCAGACTGGCACAATTAAATCCAGTTTCAAAATATTGCTGGTGTAATTGTCTTATCTTGTACCGATCCAGCAGACACGGAGAGGACAGAGAGTGGGAGGGAATGTGTGATCTAATGCTATGGTTTCAAGCAGCAGAACGGACTGGGATGGAAAAAGCTATCAGTGGTCAGTAGGAGAGGGAGAGATAAACGTAACACTGAAGTGAGTATTTGCGTTTCTACCTTGGAACAAGTATGAGGGTATGTACAATAGGAAGAGAGTGAGAGCAATAGATACAACTGGGTGACTTTACATGTGAAGAGTCATCAGAGAGCAAGAAGAGAAAGTGAGTAACAGTTAAGGTGAATGYGAGCGATACTACCACAGACTGAAAGGGTAACCCAGACACGTGACTGGGGCTATAAAGCTCCCGGGTAGTGGGAAAGAATGGAACTAGGTGAACCTGGGCCGACATTCTGCTKATTTTTTTTGTTTTCTGTTCCCAAAACTAGAATCTGTTACGAACACAGTGCCCTAAGTTTTATAGACTTGACGCTTTGCCAAAGTTTTTGGGGGTTAAATTGCGTTGTTTAGAAGGAGTGCAAGGTTCAATTGAGTTTGTGCACATTTCACAAAGGAGGCGTTCCATAACAGAAATATGCAAATACATACTACAACGCGCGGATAGGATCTCGCTCGCGCATGGCTTGGTCCAACTCCTTGTTTATTCTGCCCACTATCCTTAAATTGCTCCCACTGTAAACYACACATATGAACTATCTTGAGTTATTTATAAATATATTTGATACTACTGTACGCCACTTACTTCGAGAAGCGCTCAGCGATGGCATTGTTCTTTCCTCTGGTGCCGACTATGGACAATTCCGTAGCTGTGACTCTGAGGGACTGGGAGGCCCACTGTCTGCGACTGAACGGAGTGACGGCCATCTCGGTTGTTCTCAGGGAAAAACTGCTCTAGCTGGCTGGATAGGAAGAGAAAATATAGGATATTACATTTACCTCACAATTAAAGGAACAAAAATAAGATTCTACCCTAGACAATCATACTCCTCGTATCTCAGCATGTGTGAGGAGACTATGTGTGTAAGCCATAGGTCTATGGTATGAGTAGTCTGCAGTAGGCGACAGTAGGCCACTATTGTGTAAGATGACTCATGGTTCCTGTGGATGAATAAATCAGCAAGGAGTAAGGCACTAGCCAGCACACAGCAGTTACTCATCCAACTCCGGCCTCTCATTGAGACACTGAACTCATGAACTTCAAGACCCCAAGCTACTACTCACAGCATACACAGGCCTTGCCTGGTCATCTTTCTCAGTGTCATACAGAGACAGTGAAGTGTCCACTTGTTTCCTGGGACGCCACACAGACTTTCTGTCTGGAAGCCAGGGCAAGCAGATACATGCATTCACTCTGTCTTACTGTTATACAGTATGCACTTTCATTTCAACTGTCATTTCAGAATTACACATGGTTCACAGTACAAAAACAATTAGCCAATGTGGAGGATGTTGAGGATTCTAGTTAGGAAATAGCCTCTAGGGTTCTGTACAGTTRAATGAGCTAACATATACTGTACTGTCAAACTAGCCTGTTGGTTTAAATTTCCTTTTTAAACAGATATGGTAAGACAGGACAGGTAGACCTAGACTTTTCCTTGGTAATGAGAAATATGAGACACCTTGCACACATCCACCACCAGCAGATAAACCACCATTATTATGAATAACATTAATAATAGTGAAGTCCCCATTTAGCAGGTTGGCATTAATCCAAATATTCTGCTCTGGAATATAGGCAAGCCTTAAAGGCCCAGTGCAGTCAAAAACGTGGTTTCCTGTGTTTTATATACAGTATATTTCCAAACTATGAAATTTGAATAATACTGTGAAAATTATAATAATGCCCTTTTAGTGTAAGAGCTGTTTGAAAAGAGACCCCGAAATTTCAGCCTGTTTTGGTGGGCCGGAGTTTTGGCCTGCCTGGTGACATCACCAGGCAGTAAATTAGTTAATAGACCAATAAGAAAGAGAGTTTCAAACCTCTCTGCCAATAACAGCTAGTTATCAGTTTTCCCCTCCCACTCAAACTACTTCCAGACAGTCCTAGAAAAATGATTTACTAATAAGTTATGTGTCTTTTAGACCATTTTAATTGAAAATAATCACAGTAAGGTACTTAATTATTACCCATAAATTATTTGATATTTCGATCAAAATGGCTGCATTGGACCTTTAACACTTCTCTATTTCTTTGTCCACTGATCAAACACCACATATATCAAATCAAAATATCACCTCAGACAACACATTTTGGAAATTGCCAGCAGCATATGACTGACTACAATCAAATATTTAACTAATAGGAAATGACTTGAGCACAGAGAGCAAAAGATTAGAAAGATTGCAGCCAAATTAGGCATCCAACTTAACTTTCAAATCAGTATTTCCAGAAAGATGTCTAAGTACTAGGATAAGCCTTTCTACACAAAATATTTTTAAAAATCATCACCTCTACCCCCATAGAAAGCTCAGGCACGTTACATACCTTCAAGTATTTCTTATCACTCCTCTCTTATTTCTTGATGCTTGTTTCAACCTCCCTCTTTTCCTTGTCCTCAGTAACACCTTGCTGTCTGGCACTGCTGTGTGCTGTGCTCATGGAAGTATGTGTGCTTGGGAAAATGGGAGTGGGCAAATCAACACCATGAGACTCTTTCCAACCAATAACATAGCAGCATTTACTTCCACCTGGCAGGTACAGTACAAGCTGCCCTTCCCATCCAAACCACTGTGTTCCCCAGAGTGAATCTGAAAGCAAAAAAGGTGGGTACATACAGTATAGACTACACCTCCTTACAGTATGACATACGAGGAAGCATCCCACTCAATTCCTGGAAGTGAAGCAAACTCCACCTCCTTTCTCATGAGGTCAAAGGCTGAGAGGATGTGACTCATTCACAATCCAGACAAACTCAACTGACGGTGTGTGTGTGTGTGTGTGTGTGNTGTGTGTGTGTGTGTGTGTGTGTGTGTGTGTGTGTGTGTGTGTGTGTGTGTGTGTGTGTGTGTGTGTGACTTATCAAAAGATGAGACTTCTTATCACTATATCAAACCCATGTTATCATCCCTCTTCAACTCCTTAACAGGTCTGTATGTTTATCTGTCTTTCGGCCATTCTGTCTATCAGTAAACCCATACCAAAACAACCCTCTATACCTTGTTGTACCTAGTCTAAGATGTTTAAGTCACTGTTATTGTGCCCTCTAATTTACCGTGTGGTTAAACAGGACTGCTAAGCTTCAGATGGTGTGGCACCAGGGTCTAGTCTACATCAGTGACACATCACTACAGTCTAATCCAAACCACATGATTTCCCTGTGTGTGTAGGGAAGGGCTCTGTGTCTGTAGAATTGAGCGTAACCTGACACATAACTATGTCTATGGCAGACATTATTTTGAGAATACAAAGTTGTGTAATAGCTAAAAACCCAGTGTGGATCAGATTCAGGATTAATCACTCTGTCTTTACTTTGGGTGGTCTGTATGTCTTTGGAGCAAAGTTAATAAAATGTTGTGATTTTCTATTTGTTTTTATTTCTATTAGTTTTTACATTTTGATTTGAAATTCAGTTTAGTTTCATTTATTTTTCAGACTTGATTTACTCGTTTTTATTCAGTTTCAGTTTGATAAAAACATTTCTATTGAGTTTTTATATGCTTTAGTTTTACTCTTAGTGTTAGGGAATAAAAGTAGGGTTATGCATGGGAGGCTAGGAGCCATTTATGTGGTGTAGGCCTATAGCAGGGGTACTCCAGTACTATTTGAGATGGTCTGTCACACAAATGTCCAAGGGGGCAAATGTCTGGATGGATGTTGGCATTTATCGGCGTAGTAACAAACCCCCTCCTCGCGACCCATGTGACACCAAACTGTTCACACACTTCTTGTTGGCACAGAGAAAAATGTGCAGTTTTAAATCTCCTTTTCTGCAATTCTACGTTATTCCATGAGAGAGCAGAAAATGTAGCAGTTTTAAATCTCATTTCCTGCAATTCTACTATTTGTAGATCAGAGATTCTACACCTCACTTTGCTCAAGATGATCCTCTCCAACAGACTCAATCCCTGATCATCTGAGGTTATAAAAATGGGGCAATTGTGACAGTTAAAGGGGAGAGACTATGAATTCAACCAGAAAAGCATCTCTTGAACAAAAGAGCATGTCATTACCCCACTGGGACACTCTTTGCAGACAACAATATATTCTGAAAAACCTGCACTTTAGCATCAGATTATAAACGGAAAGGCTTGATAGACAGTCATCGGAAGAAAAAAAACGAAAACATTATGCTGTCTCAGAAGAATGCTTCTACCTTAGAAGGTTGTGGAGGATATAACGAAACAGTCTCATCCTTGCATAACAAGACAATATCAATCAACAAAAATATTTCACAACGCATTCGTTTTCTGTTCTTAACATATGGGTATTATTCATTTATTAAACCTTTATTTCATTAGGCAAGACAGTTAAGAACAAATTTTTATTTACAACGACAGCCTACCAAAATGCAAAAGGCCTTCTGCGGGGACAAGGGCTGGGATAAAAAAAAGATTTAAAAAAGATAGGATAAAACACACATCACGACAAGAGAGACCTAAGACAACAACATAGAATGGGAGCAACACATGACAACACAGCAGGGTAGCAACACAACATGACAAAACATGGTAGCAACACAACATGCAAGAGCACAAAATGGTAGCAGCACAAAACGTGTTACAAACATTATTGATAAGCCTTTTAATATAAGAAAATGTAGAGAGGGAAATGTAGACTATTCTCAGAAGATAAATTGCTAGCCTATTTTCATTCGCTATAGAAATAACCACCCAGTAATTTCTCCCACTCTGTTAGACTACATTATTTGGAGAGATATGCTTCTCTGCCTCCACAAAGCTCGCATAAAAGCGCAGGTACTCAGAATGATATTCTGCTACTGTTGAATAGTTCACTGCCTGTAAATACACTGTATCAGCCAGAACAACTTGAACGTCTTCACCCAGCTCTCCTACAAAATATATAGAACATATTGGTATTTTGTGTCAGTGGATTCGTCTGTTATTATGGAGATGCCTTCTGTTTTTTTGACCAGACTGCGCCRCTGTTCTTCACATGTGTAGTAATGAATGCACTTCATTTACGCTTTTACACGGATAGCGAATGAAAATGGTAACTTTGTACGGAAAGAGGCTACATTTTCTTAGATAAAATGGTTATCATTCCCATATAATGTTGATAACAGACAATACGTTAACATGTTTGTTGATAATGTCCTTAAGATAAGCATTTCATTTGAAGTCAATCCACATGGTTCAACATTTATTTTGAACTAATTGGATAATTAGGTTAGATGATCATGGTATGAACACGATTAATTGTGGCAATTAATTCACACGTGATGTGAGAAGACGCTATATTGGTCTCGAGGTCACATGATTAAAATACAAAAAAATCTAACGCCTGGCCCTACCCATTCATTACATCCGAAAAAAGCTTAAACCCCATTGTGTGCGTTTTTTCCCCCCCCATTTGATTTTTTCCCAAAGTTTAGAAAAAAGAAAAAAAAACTATTGATGGTCATTTTTTTTATTTAGTTTTGCAGTCAAAGATAGTGCTTTCAGAATGTATTCATATACCCTTATTCCACATTTAGTTGTGTTACAGCCTAAATTCAAAGTTTATTAAATATATGTTTTTTTCACACATCTACATACAATACCACATAATGACAAAGTGCAAACATGTTAAGACATTTTTGCAAATGTATTGAAAATGAAATACAGAAATATCTCACTTACCCCTTACACCCCTGAGTCAATACTTTGTAGAAGCACCTTTGGCAGCGATTACAGCTTTGAGTTGTCTTGGGTATGTCTATATCAGCTTTGCACATCTGGATTTGGGTATTTTCTCCAATTCGTCCTTGAAGATTTTCTCAAATTCTGCTAAGCTAGATGGGGAGCAGCGGTGAACAGCAATCTTCAAGTCCTTCCACAGATTTTTTTATGAGATTTAAGTCTGTGCTTTGGCTGGGCCACTCAAGGACTTTGACATTCTTGTTCTGAAGTCACTCCAGTGTTGCTTTGGCCGTATGCTTGGGGTCATTGTCTTGTTGGAATGTAAATCTTCACCCAGTCTAAGGTCGTTCGCACTCTGAAGCAGGTTCTCATCAAGGATCTGCCTGTACTTGGCACCATTCATTTTTCCCTCTATCCATTCTGCCAGTCACATTCTGCTAAAGGTCCCCAAAGCACACACATCCCTGGGTCGCTCCTATTTTCAGTTCGCTGCAGCTAGCGACTGGAACTAGCTGCAAAAAACATTCAAACTGGACAGTTTTATCTCCATCTCTTCATTCAAAGACTCAATCATGGACACTCTTACTGACAGTTGTGGCTGCTTTACGTGATGTATTGTTGTCTCTACCTTCTTGCCTTTGTGCTGTTGTCTGTGCCCAATAATGTTTGTAGCATGTTTTGTACTGCTACCATGTTGTGGTGCTGCCATGTTGTGTTGCTACCATGCTATGTTGTTGTCTTTAGGTCTCTCTTTTTATGTAGTGTTGTGGTGTCTCTTGTCGTGATGTGTGTTTTGTCCTATATTTTTATTTTTAATCCCAGCCCCCGTCTCCGCAGGAGGCCTTTTGGTAGACCATCATTGTAAATAAGAATTTGTTCTTAACTGACTTGCCTAGTTAAATAAAGGTTTTCCCAGACCATGCTGCTGAACAGCTGCTGCCACCATCATGCTTCATGGTAGGGATGATGTTAGATGGGTGATGAGCTGTGCCTGGTTTTCTCCAGACATAGAGCTTTGCATTCAGGCCAAATAGTTACATTTTTGCTTCATCAGACCACAGAATATTTTGGCCACTCTCCCATAAAGCCCAGATTAGTGAAGTGCTGTAGAGACTGTCGTCCTTCTGGCAGGTTCTCCCATCTCGGCCAAGGAACTCTGTAGTTCTGTCAGAGTGGTCAGTGGGTTCTTGATCATCTCCCTAACCAAGGTCTTTCTTGCCCGATTGCTCAGTTTGGTTGGACGACCAGTTCTAGGCAGTTTGGGTAGTTCCATTTTTTTCCATTTCCAAATGATGGAGACCATTGTACTCTTGGAAACTTTCATCACTCTAGAAATAGTTTTATACCCTTCCCAGATATATGCCTATCATGGAGATCTACGGACAGTTCCTTGGACTTGATTGTATAGTTTCTGCTCTGACATGCACTGTCAACTGTGGGACTTTATATAGACAGGTGTGTTTCTTTCTAAATTATGTCCAAACAATTTAATTGGCCAAAGGAGAACTCTAACCAAGTTGTAGCGACATCTCAAGGATGATCAAAGGAAATTGGATGCACCTGAGCTAAGTTGGAGTGTAATAGCATTGTGGTGTGCCTACTTACACTGTGTGGGATCTTATCCCAGAGGCCGACCCAAAACAACGCGGTCGCCGCAGGAGAGGTAGACGGTACTACCTACTGGTCAGACTGAGAAGGTGAGCACACCATACACCGCTTCCGAGCATATTACTCGCCAATGTCCAATCTCTAGACAACAAGGTGGATGAAAATAGGTGCACGAGTTGCCTTCCAGAGAGACATCAGAGATTGTAACATTCTCTGTTACACGCAAACATGGCTCACTTGGGATATGTTGTCAGAGTCGGTACAGCCACCCGGTTTCTTCACGCATCGCGCCGACAGAAACAAACAACTCTCTGGTAAGAAGAAGAGTGGGGGTGTATGCCTTATMATTAACGACTCATGGTGTGATCATAACAACATACAGGAACTTCAGTCCTTTTGATCACCTGACCTAGAATTCCTTACAATCAAATGCCTACCGCATTATCTACTAAAATAATGATCTTTGATTATAGTCACAGCCGTGTATATCCCCCCCAAGCAGTCACCTCGACGGCCCTGAAATAACTTCACTGGACTCCATGTAAACTGGAAACCATACATCCTGAGGCTGTATTTATTGTAGCTGGGGATTTTAACAAAGCTAATCTGAGAACAAGGCTTCCTAAATTCTATCAGCATATRGAATGCGTGACACGGGCTGGTAGCATTCTCAACCATTGCTACTCTAACTTCCGCGATGCATACAAAGTACCTCCCCTGCCCTCCCTTCGGCAAATCTCACCATGACTCAATTTTGTTGCTCCCAGCCTATTACAAGCATTTCGCTACACTCGCATTAACATCTGCTAACCATGTGTATGTGACCAATAAAAATGTGCTTTGATTTGACCTCAACCCCATCGAACACCTTTGGGATGAATTGGAACGCCAACTGCGAGCCAGGCCTAATCGCCAAACATCAGTGCCCGACCTCACTAATGCTCTTGTGGCTTAATGGAAGCAAGTCCCCACAGCAATGTTCCAACATCTAGCGGAAAGCCTTCCCAGAAGAGAAGAGGGTGTTATAACAGCAAAGGAGGGACCAGCTCTATGAAATGTTCGATGAGCATGTGTCCACATACCCTACATGACCAAAAGTATGCTCTACTGGAACTGCCAGTCAATTCTCATCAACAACAACTCAGACTGGTGACCAACTGGGTGACAGCCAAGGCCATGAACGATCATCATCCTCCATAGCCAAACAGTAAACAACAACAGTAATAGAACTCATCACTGAATTTGCTCAAATACATGTTCAAGTTGCTCTTCAAAATATGACTTCTCTACTCTTTTGCAATTGGATGCAATTTTGTTAACTTACAAAAAGTATACAGGAGTAACCTAATAATTTACGAGTTAGTTAGCTGGCTTCATGAATGTCAACCATGCAGCACTCACTTGACACGTGCTGGCTCTCAACAGTCCAGTGTGTGCAGCAGCCACCCTCCACCCTGCAGGCAGCGCTAAGTATCTAGCCATGCACGTCAGCACCGATGAAYAAGATACTAGGCMGTGTAGTTTAAGATCTGGAAAGTCAGAACGTGAGGATTTATGTTTAGAAATGGTGATGCTATTGTTCGGTTTACAAAGAAATGGTATTGAAATTCAGTTCTATTGGATTGCGGTTCATACAGGAGTTAATGGAAATAATATGGTAGTTATAATAGCAAAAAAAAGCTGTGGAAAATAATATTGTGGATATAGAGCCCGAATATATTGATAACAGTCACCTTGTCTTAGAGAGGTTTACACGGTTATCAAAACGTCACACCAGGGTAAGCCTACATGAAACACAGCCCTTATTTCAAGTGTTTCTAAAATCCCCTATTGGAAAAATGTATTGTAGAAAAACAATTAGAATTTCCTTTTTTGACAGCTAAGTTTTATGGGTATTATGACTCATACTGTGGCACTCTATACAGGTGCAGGTGGGTAGAGGGGAAATGAAAACAGATTCTGAAAAATGGGTTAGATTGTTGGCAGAGACAATGGGATAAACATTTTGGCAGACATGTTGATAGTACAAGAATCTGAATGGGATAGAGTGTCATGAAATGGAAACAGAAGGGAGGAAGTTATGTTGTGTAGGATGAGATTAGGGCATACGGGATCGGGATTGAATTCCTCTTTGGAATTGATAGGTCAAACAGGGGCATTGAAATGTGTAATGGCTGTATGGTAGAGGAAACGGTTGAAGATGTATTACTATTTTGTGAAATGTATGATGCAGAAAGGGAGAGGTTGTTTGACAGGGTCAGAAGGGAATGGGGATTGGGTGATATTTTGGGAATAGTGAGGTTTGTAGGGAATTTTTGCATTTTATTCAAAATCACAGGAAGCTGCTGAGGGGAGGACGGCTCATAATAATAGCTGGAATAGAATGGCATCAAATTGATGTATTTGTCACCAACCTCCTGTGTTCGAAATTCAGGGTTAATTAAGAGAATATTGTGGTATAGACAGTTGGTGACTGGCKTCACACTCCAGTACAGTAGGTGGCGGTGTATGCACCTGTCAGTTGGTTGTGATCCGCCAATAAAAAACTCAAAGAAGAAGAAGATAGTACATTTGGAAGAGAAGCTATAGTGGATGTTGAAAGATGGTCGATTAACTGGGGTTTTGAATTGTCGGTGGCGAAGTCTTGTTGTATGTTCTTCTCGAAGAAGAAAGTTGCTGATTGTGATAATATACAGTTGTTTCTGTATGGACAGCCTATGAGGAGGGTTTCTAAGTATAAATATTTGGGTCTATGATTCAATGAGCGATATACATGGAAAGATCATGTCATAAATGTTGAAACAAAATGTAAGAAGGTGGTGAATCTTATGAGCTCAGTCTCTGGTTATGAATGGGGACAGACAATCGTTGATGGATATTTATAGAGCTCTGATCAGGACGACAATTGATTACGGGTGTATAGTTTATGGAACAGCGGCGAAAACTTGGCTTCAGAGGCTGGACAGAATCCAGTATACAGCGTAAAGGATATGTATTGGTGCATTTAAATTAACATCTGTATATGCCTTACTAGTGAAGGCAGGTGAGATGCCTTTGGATATACGGCGTACAAATTGTCATTCGCTTATTGGGTTAGGTTGAAAGGCTGTGAGGTTGAGAATCCCACTGCTACCGCTCTAGACGACTGTTGGGAATATACTAGTAGACAAGGCAGTGGTTTTGGTTGGACAGTTGGAAAGCTTGTTGATGAGAGGGGTTTGAGGGAGTTGGAGATTGGCCCTTCTGTGTTGATAGGGGATGTTCCTCCATGGTTACTCCCAGATCCTGTTGTTGATCAAACCTTGGTAGAGAAAAGGAGAGATTGGTCAGAAGTCAGTGATGAAGGGAAACTGGTTGACAATTACATTGGTAGAAGTTGTTATGCTTTTTTACCACTTTTCACAGATGGATCCAATAACCCAGATAGTGGGCGCACGGGAGCAGGCGTTTACCTTCCTGAATTTGATGTGCAGATATGTAGAAGACTAACAGATGGACTGTCAGTATACTCAGTTGAACTGTTTCGCGATACTAGTTGCCCTCCAGTGGGTACAACCTGTTAGATTTATAATATGCTCAGATTCTGTCTGTATTGAGTTGTTTATCATCTTGTAAATCTAATCGGAGTGACCTACTATTGGAGGTATGAATGTTATGGAAAATTGAGACTGGGTGTAGTAGTGAGAATTTTTGGAGTCCCAGCACATTCGGGTGTGGAAGGGAATGAAATTGTAGACCAGTTAGCCAAAAGAGCTTTGAAACAAGATATAATTGATATTAATGTTCCACTGGGTTGAGGTGAGGCCAAATGTAAGATCAGAGACATTTTGATAGATGTGTGGCAGAWGAGATGGGACTCTGAGCCCAAGGGCCAGCATTTATATGCCCTCCAAAGAAAGGTCGGTGGACCAAGATTCAAAGGTCAGATTAGGAAGAAAGAGGTGGTGTTTGCTTCGATTGTGCTTAGGACATTGAACTCGTCATTACATCTGGTTGGCAAGCATGTGAATGGTTTGTGTCGAGTGAATGGTCGATGAAACGGTGGAGCATGTGTCGCTATATTGTCGTAAGTATGTTGAAGAGAGGGAAAGATTGAAGTTTAGGGTCATCAGGGTTGGGAAGGGATTTGAGGGATGGGGGAGGGTCAATTAGAAGTTAGTAGGGCTCTTTTTTACTTTTCAGAAGTAGTGAGTTAGGTAGGAGGATTTAGAAATGTTATAAACCGTGATTGACCACACACTTCAGCACAGTAGGTGGCGGCATGCTTCTTTAACGTTTGTTTGCAGACCACCATTATATCATAGAAAAATAAGATAATAGTAGTCGCTACAGGGGTCTTCTGGTGGTCCAAACACTTAAAAGATACACCCTCATCCACTTACCCTCACCTTATGCCCTTGGGGGAATCCCCGTCGRCATCTTGGAGGGTGGTCCAYATGATTAGCCAAGCAAGGGAAGTTTGCAACGTAAGCCCCTGAGCCCTCGTTTTTAGTCGGCTGGGTAGAGTGAAGTCTGTTAGGATCACGAGAGGCGGGCTGGCTTAGATTTTTTTGTGCTCCTGAGGATCAGAAGAAATGTGTGTTGGGTCTCACCCAATTTGATAAGTTTGAAGTGTTGTGTGTATCTCTTAGGAACAGAGCACCCCTCAAGGGGGTTATATCTGGCGTCTCGTGGGAAGTAGATGTTGAAGAGATGAAAAATATTATTGGAGTGATTGATGCACGTCGGATTAATTGTGTGGTGAATGAAGAAAAAGTGATGTCTATCTGTTCTTTTGTTTTTTGATATGTAGTCTCTCCCTAATCAAGTGCAGTTAGGGTATATTAACTGCAGTGTCAGAGCATTTATCCCAAGACCAATGCAGTGTGATCATTGTAAAGCTTTTGGTCATGTGTCAAGTGTTTGCAAAGGGAGAAGCCGAGATATCCAAGTTGTGGAAAAGATCATATTATGTGTTATTAAAGTGATGAAAATGTGACATGTTGCAATTGTGGTGGGAACCATGAAGCCACATCTTTCGAATGCCCACAAGGGTGAATAAGAATGAGGTGGCCAAAGTCAGGGCTATTCAGAGCATATCGTATGCAGCTGCTGTTAAAACGGTTGAGGGTGTGAATGGGGCACTTGAAGAGTCCATGGTGGTAGATAGGCCTTCACTGCAGGCTGCTGGGGTTGCCTTTCACCAGTAGGATCCTGACATTTTAAAAGTTAAGGTGGATTTTGTGGCCTTTATAGCTATGGTGATAAATGGTACTGCAAAGGTGGAGAGAAGGTCCAGAAAGATAGAAATCATTGTGGGAGCAGTTGCTGGGCCTGAAAGATTTCTCTGCGAGGGAGTTACATGGAATATTGTCACAAGCCCTACCACGGAGAATTGAAAGAAGGAAGTGGGAGTTTCGTTTTGCTAATGTACTATTTATATTTGTGTGGATTAAGTTAGTTTCCCTATCACGTATGGGTTTTCTTTTTTTACCTTGTTTTGGTTTCAACCCGTCCAGTTGGTGGCGGCAATAGACAATTTGGGGTTGTAGTCCCGCCATCAAACCCACAGAAGAAGAAGGGTCTTCTGGTGTGTTCAAACGTGTCTGGTAAGAAGTTGCATACGATTTTACCATGATAAAATAAAACATTCAGCTAATGATGTTTTGGGTTCCGTGCGTTAAATGCATTTAGCTCGACTTAAAGATAGTGGGGCGACTTCCTGCTTAGACATCAACAAAACTCTGCCAAGACTGCATTATTTAGTTATGGACATTTCGAGTCTTTTCGATGAGTAACGTTAGCCGACTAGCCGCATTCAAATGCTACTCAGAACATGGACATTTCAGACTTGCCAGCTGGTTGTAGTTATATAAGTGCCCTGTTCAAGCAGTTAGCAAGTTGGATATTTCCGAGTGTCCTAGTTCTGACWAGCACCTGCACACAAATAATAGCCGACAATTACACAGAACAGTGTGTGTAATTGCAGGCTAATTTTTGGCGCAAAAGTAATTTGGGAGCTGAAATCAGTAAATGCTTGAAAATCTACCTCGAACTATGAAAAAAATGTAATCTCAATTTAAAGCCAAAAAAGTAGCCTTACATTTTCAGATCTTCACGTTCAAATGTTTACCTGGCCAAATTAGCAGTATGCTAATCAGGCAGCCAAACGCTTCAAATAACATTGTCACATGCTTCYTAAACAACAGGTGTAGACAAACAGTGAAACGCTTACTTACCGCCCTTCCCAACAATGCAGAGGAATAGTAGAAAAATAATAAAACCCAGAAATAAATATACTGAACAGAAATATAAACGCAACGATTTTACTGAGTTCACATAAAGAACTCAGTCAATTGAAATAAATGTTAGGCCCTAATCTATGGATTTCACATGATTGGGCATGGATGTGGCCTGGAAGGGCATAGGCCCACCCACTTGGGAGCCATGCCCAGCCAATTAGAATGTGTTTTTCACTACACAAGGGTTTAATTAGACAGAAATACTCCTCAGTTTCGTCAGCTGTCCGGGTGGCTGGTCTAAGACAATCCCGCATGTCAAGAAGCTGGATGTGGAGGTCCTGGGCTGGCGTGGTTACATGTGGTCTGCGGTTGCGAGGCCGGTTCGACGTACTGCCTAATTCTTTAAAACAACGGAGGTGGTTTATGGTAGAGAATTGAACATTCAATTCTCTGGCAGCAGTTCTGGTGGAAATTCCTGCAGTCAGTATGCCAATTGCACACAACCTCAACTTCAGACATTGTGTTGTGACACAACTGCACATTTTAGTGGCCTTTTATTGTCCCCAGCACCTGTGTAATGATCATGCTGTTTAATCAACTTCTTGATATGCCACACCTGTCATGTGGATTAATTATTTTGGTAATGGAGAAATGCTCCCTCACAGGGATGTAAACACATTTGTGTACAAAATATGAGCAAAATAAGCTTTTTGTGCATATGGAAAATTTCTGTCCGCTTTTATTTCAGTACATGAAACATGTTACGTTTATATTTTTGTTCAGTATAATAACACAAGGAATAAATACACAATCTCTGTAAGCATTTACTTTGACTATAAGTTTCCAATGAATTAAATCAAACTATAGGCCTACATTTGATGAGAATGAATGCTAGTTTGCATAACAGTTTTCATTTGCAGATTTAATGATAGCTACTGTAATGCATCATTTTCTCAGGTCCAGCGATATAAGGGAATAGCGAGCTGATCATGGCTGAAGAAGAACCCCTAGGTGGCGCTCAGCAGGTACTGRGTCGTCTGAAGCCCAAGTTGATCGATACTCTAAGTGCAGACCCTGCCTTTGTGCTGCAGCATGCAGACTCCCTCAGCCTACTGGCCCGGCATGAGTACAAGCAGGTCAAAGCCCTCACTGACCCATCAAAACAGGCCCAGGACCTTCTGGACCATGTGATCAACAAAGGACCCACTGCTGCAGAGCAGCTTCTGCAGCTCCTGAGGGGCAAAGAAATGCAGGATACGTTTCCCAACCTTCTGTTCCTCAAGGAACTGCCAGTGAATGATCAAAGAGCTGCAGGTGAAAAAGGTACAGGTACTGTACACATCTCTTTAGACTCACCTGGGGGATGGTGTCGCCCCTCTATATTACCATATTTACTGTACTGAAAAATTATGCAGTTTAAATCATGTTTTTTGTTTTTCTAGGGGGAAATGAAGTTACCAGAAAGAGAAGACAAACATTTGAGTCCGAAGAGAACCTTCCCGTTAAACAGACATGCAAGGATGGTGAGTTGACGCTCTTGAAACAAGGGAATATAGGGTATAATTTAATTCAAAACGTTATAATGTTGACTGTCTAGTGATAGTCTGTCTGGTGTTTCATTTTGGACCCTTCTGTTGCTGAGCAGGCTCTAAGATGGTGGTGGAGAAGGATCTGATGCGTGTGGCTCAAAATATCGGTCGCTCCTGGAGGGCAATTGGTACAGGGGCCCTAGACATCCCCTCTGTCAAGCTGGATCAGATCCTGGAGGACTATCCACACAGCCATGTGGACCGTGTGTTCGCCATGCTGCGCTACTGGAGCACACTGAAACGGCATGAGGCCACGGCGGCCAATCTCCACTCCCTGCTCAGCCAGGACGACTGGGCCCTGCTGCCAAACAGCATAGACTTTCTCCTGGACCCCATCTTAGACCCTTAGCAGTCTGGCCTTAGCTGCTATTGCATCATTTCCACTGCAGGGATTTACCACAGTGCTTGGCCTCAGACTTTAGTGTTTCCATGGTTGAGGTTTAGTGGGGAAAGGGCGTAACCGGTGGGATTTAAACCCAAGTCTTCTGCATGGTAACTCAACGTCTTTACCATTATACCAGGAGGAAATCCTCATGGTCAGACTGGGTGACAATTGGTCTTTTATTTTGTTATTTTTTTTACCAGATCAGCTTTAAAAACCCTATCTCTTTTATACATTTGTTTTGCATCATCTCTTGTTTTGTTAATTCTTTATTTGTAAAAATATATATATACACTACCGTTCAAAAGTTTGGGATCACTTAGAAATGTCCTTGTTTTTTAAAGAAAAGCAAAAAAAAWTCCATTAAAATTTAGCAGAAATAACGTAGATGTTGTAAATTGTAGCTGGAAACAGCAGATTTTTATATGGAATATCTACATAGGCGCACAGAGGCCCATTATCAGCAACCATCACTCCTGTGTTCCAATGGCACGTTGTGTTAGCTAATCCAAGTTTATTATTTTAAAAGGCTAATTGATCATTAGAAAACCCTTTTGCAAGTATGTTAGCACAGCTGGAAACTGTTGTCCTGATTTTAAAGAAGCAATAAAACTGGCCTTCTTTAGACTAGTTGAGTATCTGGAGCATCAGTTTAATACTTTTTTGCTGATTCCATATGTGTTATTTCATCGTTTTGGTGTCTTCACTATTACAGGTACATTAGCTAATGAGTCATATCCAATGCTAATGGGCTAAAGCCTGAGACTTTTGTGTTTCCATGGATGAGGTCGGCACCCCCCCCAAAAAAATCGCGCTGGCACCAGACACTCTACTTGCCTGTCTCACTCTTTCCTGACTCTTTAATGTGGGTTTTAATCTAATTTTCATTTTATGGTGGGGGGGGGAATCCATGTTCAAAATAGATTACATTATATATTCCACTATATGTACTGATCATCTTTGTTGTTCATAATGACCTTTGTGATTTCATGTAGTTATTGTTTCACTCTGGTCGGGTAATTTTACTCACCCTTGAACCATAAACCTAGTAATGACATGGTCAAGCTCAACACTGCATTTTCATGCATGTTAAGAACATGGACTTTGTACTGTAGACTCCATTCTTAAGGGTCTAGTGCTAGCTATGTGATGTTCATCGTGAACAAGATTTCAGTTTCTGAGATTTGCACAGATGACCATTTACGACATAGACCTACTGTGTTGTATATCCAGCTCCAAGGTATGTTTGAAATGTTTTGTACAACTTAATCTTATGGTTTGTTCTGGAACCATTTTAACAGCCACAGTCTAAGATGTTTATTGCCATAGGAGATTTATTAAAATGAATCCTGTTGCTCTCTGGAAATCGTTTTCTTCGAGTACGTTACTACAGAGTACAGATATATAAATCAAGTGCTATTTGCATATTAAATTGTCATGGGATGCATTTGCTCTATTGTTTACCAATATTTTATGGTATGCACATCACATTTACAGACAGGCTTTTTAAGCCATGCGTCAARTAGCGAGATTCTGGAACCTGGTATGGCGTTCCTCTCGCAATAGCTGGAGGAATCTGAGTGTTGTTTCGGAGCGAGGTGATATGGAATGTTTGTGTTGTCTGATGGGGCGAGGGTGTACATCCGTATTGTGCAGGATTTTCAACCTGTGACTCAATATTTACGATGCATTGATGTTTCCTTCTGAACATTTTGATGTAAAATAAAAACATTGACTAGTAGTGCAAAAACCTTTTTGATTTAAATTATTGAGTGTTTGGTTTCAATTCTTGTGTGCGTGTGTATTTTTGCATCACACTGTCATTTGATTGCCATGTAACTATTCAACTCTTCATTATCTTCCTTCATTAGACTATGGGACAACTACAGAACCTTCCCCCAATGATCTGCTGTGCCTGAATGAACCACTTCTGGACCACAGACAGGGCCAGCACTTCCTAACCCAGGCTTTTAAAGTCATCATGGAAGAGGTGCTGTGTAAGGGCACAGACATCAATGAGGTCTCACATCCCATCTTCACCTTTATATAGTTGTCTGTCTAACCATTGTCTTACCCCAGATAGCGCAACGACCATCTGCACTGATAGTTCATGGCAACGCAGTCACTTTAGAATGACTCCATCTGTTGAAAGATGATTCTGTCTAACCTGTAACCTCCCTGCATTGTGTCCATTTGAAATCAATCACTTTTTGACAGCATCCCTTCTGATTTAAAAATAACTTTCCATACATGTTTGCCCATGGATGAAGTGGTCAGAAAGTGACTTTTTGGACCTGAATGACAAAACATTCAGGAGGTAAAGATGATCAAAGTTGACCGAATTTGCATACCCCACCATACCATGAGACATCCATGTCTTCATCACTGGAAAATAAAAATGGTTGAGTTTGAGATCATTTAAAAGCTTACAGTGTTGTCAAACAATTGCATTATTTCTTCAAATGTTTTGTTTTTAAATAAAAATGATTTCATTTCAATGGTGTACCAGCTAAATTACAGTGGTCTGAATTACAGGTCCATTTAATGAACTATATTTATATTATTTCAATTACACCCACACTGTATTCAAGAGCATGTGTCTCAACCGATGGCGGGACACAACTAAAAACCTTAGATTATGTAAAATAGGGTCTTGAGTTTACAAGTTTTTAGATAATTAAGGTTAAAGTTTTTATTAAAAAAACTTGTTTTCCCAGAAATTATAAAATAGTTTAGCAAAAACAATTAGGAACCACTGGGCATTGGGCTAGTACCGGTAAGTTAATTGATATCTTCCCACCTGATTGTTTGCATTACAATCAAACATTGGAAGTACACACTACCCAGTGCTGTATTTTCAGGGGTTTCTTGTGCTTGTTATACCCGGGCTACAGGTGTGTGAGTGGCGGGACCCGGAGGAGTTGGCTGCTCTGCTGGATCTGGAGCTGAGAGAGAACGGGGAGCCCCAGCACCAGCTGCTGCAGAGAGTACGGGACGTAGCCAAGACCAGTAAGTCCCCCACAGCCCAAGCTCTGGTCCAGGGTGTTAGGGCGGTTTGCTATCGCTGAGCCTTCCTTCACTAATAAGCAAGCTGCACTAACGCCCTGGACCAGAGCTACCCCAACCCCACAGGGAAACATAGACAGAGGGAGATGAGTGTGGTTCTGGTTACAGTTGATTTTTGGTAGGCAATCACTTAGAACTGTCCTGAATGCACGCACTAAATAAAGTTAAGAGCATATCTCTCTCCAGATCATCCGCGTTTCTTCAATCAGCTCTTTGCAGGGGTGGATTACCATGCCTTGACAGGACGATTCTTTACGGAGGCTCTCAACACTAGCCAGTAGGAGAGAGCAATATATGCATATATACCATAAATATCATATACACTTCCCTATGTATTTATTTGGACAGTGAAGCTAAAACTATACTGCAGCATTTTAGATTTGAAGGCATTTTCATTCATATCTGTTTTACCGTTTAGAAATGAAAGCACTTTTTGCATCTGGTCCCCCCATTTGAAGTTATCATAAGTATTTGGACAAATTCAGTTATAGTGTTTTAAATTCAGTAAAATGTTTTTAGTATTTGGTTCCATATTCCTACCACGCAATGACTACATCAAGCTTGTCAAATACAATTTCATTTGATTTGTCACATGCTTCGTAGACTAACAGTGAAATGCTTACTTGACATAACTATATATAGCAAGTAGAAAATAACATGACTATATATAGCGAGTAGAAAATAAACATGACAAAATATAGRGAGTAGAAAATAACATGACTATATATAGCGAGTAGAAAATAAACATGACAAAATATAGCGAGTAGAAAATAACATGACTATATATAGCGAGTAGAAAATATGCAGTCGTGGGTGAACAGGGAGTACAGGAGGGAACTAAGCACACACCCCTGAGGGGCCCCGTGTTGAATGTCAGCGTGGCGGAAGTGTTGTTGCCTATCCTCACCACATGGGGGCGGCCTGTCAGGAAGTCCAGGATCCGGTTGCAGAAGGTGGTGTTCAGTCCCAGGGACCTTAGCTTAGTGATGAGCTTGTGACTCTATAAACTTGTTGGATGCATTTGCAGTTTGTTTTGGTTGTGTTTCCAACAATTTTGTGCCCAATAGAAATGAATGGTAAATAATGTATTGAGTCATTTTGGAGTCACTTTTATTGTAAATAAGAACAGAACATGTTTCTGAACCTTCCCTGTTAGCATGTTTTGGGGATATGATCTTTGTGCCACTGTAACTTTCTCGCACAGCATATTGGTCACAACATAATCCAAAACGCAAGCAAAACAAACTGCAAATACATCCAACAAGTTTGTAMAGTCACAAGCTTGATGTAGTCATTGTGTGGTAGGAATATTGGACCAAATACTAAACTTTTTACTAAATGTAATATACTACAAGTGAACTTGTCCAAATACTTATGACACCTTCAAATGGGGGGACCAGATGCATAAAGTGCTTTAATTTCTAAATGGTAAACAGATATGTTAGAAAATACCCTCAAATAAAAGGTGACAAAAACTGTAAAACATTTGATCTCAAATCCAAAATGCTGGAGTTTAGAGACAAATTAAACGTTTTCGCTTCACTGTCCAAATAAATACGTATTTATTTGGACAGTGAAGATAACTTTTAATTTGTTTCTACATTCCAGCAGTATAGTATATACCATAACATATGTTATGATATGAAGAGGCTTGTGATTGACTGTTGTACAATTCTCTTTACAGGTATACCTATGAGGTAACTCCAGTGTTTGTCCTGATGGAAGACGAGGTCCTCGCCAAACTACGTTCTCTGTTTGGGTGGACAGAGGGAGATGGCATCTTCTGCCCAGYCGGCTCTGTGTCTAACATGTATGCCATGAACGTGGCACGATACCACACCTTCCCAGAAGTGAAACTAAAGGGACTGTGGGTCCTCCCTCCACTGTCTGTCTTCACATCTCAAGAGGTAGGGGAAAACGGACAGTATGGTTGAAGTAATACAATATTCAATTTACCATTCATTCATTATACTCTGTGACCAGGGTGAAGTGGGTGCCTGGTCAGATTGGTAAGGGGGGAGGTTATAGCTGCAAAGTTGGGGATAAACCAGCTATAGTATCCCACAAGTCCCAGGAAGAACCGATCTCTTGGTACGGGCCAGTCACGAACCGCCTGGACCTCCCTCTCCTGGGGCTTGATGTTCCCCCGTCCAATCAGATACCCCAGGTACTCCACCTTCTCGAACGCCAGCTTGCATTTCTTGGGATTCCCTGTCAACTCGGCTTYCCTGAACGCGTCCAGTACCACCTGGAGGCGCTTCAGGTGCTCTTCRCAACCTTGGCTGTGGACGATGAAGTCATCCAAATAGATTGCTGCATACTGTTGGTGGGGTCGGAGGAGTCGGTCCATCAGGCGCTGGAACATGGGCGGGGCTCCATGGAGACCGAACTGGAGGACCCGGTATTGGTATAAGCCGTCCGGTGTCGAGAATGCCGTCTTCTCCCGGGAGGAGGCTGCCAAGGCTACCTGCCAATATCCCWTGGTCAAGTCCAGGGTGCTGATGTACCGGGCCTTTCCCAACCGGTCGATGAGCTCGTCCACCCACGGCATGGGGAAGTCGTCGAACAAACTGATGATGTTGTTCATCCCCCCCCGAAGTCATTGCAGAAACGGAGACTACTGTTCGGTTCGGGCACCAACATGATGGGGCTGCACCATGCGCTGTGGGCAACCTTGATGACCCATCTTCAGCAGAGCCTCCACCTCCTGCTGCGCGGCCTTCCTTCGGGCCTCGGGGATCCGGTATGGCCTCTTTCGTACCGTTACTCTGGGCCGGGTGCGGACGTGGTGTTCAAAGAGGGTCATTCCGATCCGGCGGCAGTGTTCCGATCCCTGAGCTCCCGGAGCACTTGCTTCTGGGCCGGTCCGAGGTCCTCATTGCTCGGGACCACCACTGCTCCTGTCGATGTCCCGGGTTTTGACCACAACATGGCCAAGGCTGTCCTCACGTGCCACCTCTTCAATATGTTCACGTGGTAAATCTGTTGGGTTTTCCGTCTCCCCGGCACTCACCACTATCTGGCAGCTCCCTTGTGGCGTCAAGATGGTTGCCTGCCCGGTCAAATACCTCGTYGTGTCGCCGTGGACACAGGAGATGGACATCACCATGGTCGCTCGGATGGGCCAGCAGGCACGATAGTACAAGAGTTATCCAACAGAGCGTGTCATGACCGTCGACTTGGGCCCAACAGGAGGTGACGTAGTTTACTGCATGGCCCAGCTCGTCTCTGGGGCCCGCTGATGGAATTGACTCCTCTCGACCTAGGCAATTCCATGCGAGGTGTCCCCGGCCGCCACACTCAAAACACCTCCTTTGGTCTTCATCCACCTGGGGTCGGCAGCGGGTCGACTCTCCCCCGGCTTTCTCTCCGCGGGTCTGCAGTCCTTTAGCCCGGATGACTGTCGGATTGGAGAGTATGGTAGTGGGGTCATCCTTCCCCTCTGACGGATCCCGGACTCAGCCTGCGTCCCCTTCAGCAGGGCCTCGGTATTCTGGTGCTTCTCCACAGCTCCCAAGAGGTCCTCCAAGGTCTGGGGCGCACGTCGGCTCGCCYCCCTCCATGTTGTGAGGTAGCGCCCGTAAGAAGCAATCCATGACCACTTTGTCGATAACCAGGAGGGTGGCTATGTCGGTTAGGAGCCATGCCCTGGTGATGTACAGTAGGTCGCTCATCTGGGCTCGGGGGGGGAAGCTTCGCCACGACCCTCCAATTGGGCCCGACGGGCCAAGCTGTATCCATAGCGGCTGAGTACCTTCCTCTTGAGACAGTCGTAGTTAGCCGCCTGTTCGGTGATGAGGTTATACTACTCCTTTTGGGCATCTCRGGACAGGAACAGGGCCAGCAGACTCCCATTTCGCCTTGGGTCATCCTTCTTGGAGTGCTGTCCATTCAAACGTGGAGAGGTAAGTCTCGATGTCTTCATCCTCAGTTAGCTTGATAAAAAACTGATTGGGATGTGATTCAGTCTGCGTTTCTCCTCACAGCTTCCGGACTTCCTCAAGCAGGCAGAAATTCTGTAGATGCTGTTCTTCCAGCGTTCATTCCTGAATGTCCTATTGCGCTTGTTGGGCCCAAATGAACTGAGCTATCAACTTGTCTATGCTGATACTGCTTAAACGTCAACCCTGGTCTGCCCGCATTCGCCATCACTTTTGGCAGACCAGGGGGTTTGATCAAGATGTTTACACAGATCAGACACGAACACAAGTGTGATACCTCAGTTTCAAAGGTGTTTATTTAAAACAAGGAAAATTAATCGGTCTCCTCCAGGAGACCTCTTCCGTGTTACCTTCTAGCCTTCTAGGCTCCAGGGAATGCTGTCTCCTCTGGGGTCGAACACAGAGCCCCTTGGTTCTACCAGACCATGCAGACGTCTATCTGGTAGTAACCTCTCACTACCTCCAACCCTCCCATGGGAGGGGGCTGCTTTCCTGGCAGCTTTATGGGCCCCATACGGCTGGTGAGCAATCAGCCCTTGATTACTCACCAGCCTCAAAGTCCATGTCAATGCTTAAATCACATCAGAAGAGGTATGGTGTGAGGAATGTGCCGGTCTAGCAATGGTTGTGCTGCTGCTGCTAATTTCATGGCAAAATTTGCAAATAACAAATACAAATGATATACTTACATGATATACAGTTAACATTTAATTGAGAAGGCTTTGGAGAAAGTATTTCTATCAGCCCACAAGATGGTTACACACAAGAGTGATAAACAAATGCGGGCACCACAGACAGACAGGGGCAATACTGCTGGAAATTAATTGACAGATATTTTGATAGGTTTGGCTTTGTAAGACAATAGTGGCCAACCAGGGTTGGGATAATAGCAATTTTGCGTTGATTAGATAGCAGCTGGGAGTTTGTGGTTTCTGATATTTGTTTGCGGTGGTACACTTGAAAATTGGAAATAGTTTCAGAACTGTTTGGCGATCTACTCAAAGGTGGGCTGCAAGCTACTGGTAACTCAGGATCAAACTGTTGGAGACCCCTACTATACAGTATGTAAAGCTACTTTAGCAGCTCATTTGAGTTAACATGAACACTGTTTCTGTAGTTAGCTAGATAGCTCATAGGTAATCCCTATGAAGTTTCCGCTGGTACTTTAAACGCAGCCAGCCATGTGGGTGATTAGAGGACTTCCACCAGACTGACTCTGGTCTTCCAACATGGCGCCGCAACAGCAAAACCCTATATTTCCCTTACCAACATGGCCGATATCATGCGTCATTAAACTCACGTGGACGTGCTCCCCGGGGAACACTTCCGGTGTAGTTTCCTGTGTTTGTAAACTGAGAAAATTGGAACTCCGACAAGAAATATTAATCTGCAAAACTCAAAAAAAACTAAGGTAAACCKATTCTAAAATGTAATTCCCAACAAAGCCACAATAGAGTTGCAATGCATAAGTTATTTCCCAGAATTGTAAGGCAATGACAGTTTGTAGTCGGCGCTCAACCCGCACGCCCTACCTGGCTGTTGTTGTGTTGTCTGAGGGGGGTACCCAACCAGTGAGTCATCTTGCGCTAGCTTTACCTAAGCAGACCCTTGCTTTACCCCATAAATTACCCCCTCCAAATATTTAACCAAACATTATTTTCACTCATGGTCTTAGCTAACGTTACCCCATAGCTATGTGTTGGTGTTTGGCCTCGGAAACTCAGTGATGTCTAGCTATCGTTAAATAGCTAACGTTAGCCAGCTAACTTAGCTTGCTAATTAGGTAGCTAGCTCCTTCTGTAACGTTGAGCTCGCTCAGTATTCAGACGTTATTGTAGTTAACTAGAGCAGTGCAGTCTAATTGCATTGAATAATTCTGCATTTGAAGTTAGCTCTAACAAGCTAGGTAGATAGCCCTTCATTTCCAGGCAGCTTTAGCCCCTCACTTCTAGCCAACTTTAGCGGGCACTTTGCATGGAGACTAGAGTACATGTTTGTAGAGTGGAAGGAACACACGATGATCGATCAACTGTGTGTATAGGGTAAACTATGCTTTCCTGTTTGTTTTTGTACTTGACTCTTAACATGTGATAGCATATCATTAGCCTATACTTGGGTCAATATTGAATGGTATCTTGAGTAACTTGCACATGCATGAATCATAACCCCTTTTCCAGATCATATTTATGAACAGAATGTGTTCGTCCTCCTCCAGCTTTATTTCTGTCATCATTGCAACAATATTTGACAAGAATCTTTTGTTTTCCATGGGAAGAAGAGGCATACACCAAACCATTGGGGCTGCTGTCTACAAGCCTGATCAACTTTCTTTGTTGACCATGCCAAATATATCAAATTTTATTGGTCACATACATGGTTAGCAGATGTTAATGCGAGTGTAGAGAAATGCACGTGCTTCTAGTTCGACAGTGCAGCAATATCTAACAAGTAACCTAACAATTCCACAACTACCTAATACACACACATCTAAGTAAAGGGATGGAATAAGAATATGTACATATAAATATATGGATGAGAAATGACCGAGCACCCCTGATAATTAAACCAAATTACACTCTATTAGATATATTAGGCCTGAATTTGAATACCAGTAGTCATGGTCAAATAATTTGGCCTCACAATAACCCTCTATTTCCAGGCTTTGCCACCTGATGATTTGGGTGGGTGTAGTCTTCTCACACCCCTCATCCTGAGTGAACCCCCTTGATGCGCCCCTGTACCCCCAAACACACACGCATTCAATCCACGCACCGGCGATGACACACCATCCCAACAACTCAGTTCGAGACCACATGAAATGGGTCAGTTGAATCCTCCTCCTTTCCATTTTTGTTTTTATTTATTTTGACTCTTGTTTTTCGTCTTTGTGCCACAATTCCATTACATGCATGGCTTGAAGCCTTTCTCTCATCCTCACTTTTTCTGAGTCTTTCCATTGGAGGCCTGGCAGACCAGGCCAAAAATAGTCTGAAAACAGTCAGTGGATGACCATCTGCAGTCCCTGTGTGTCAGCCTTTATGTGTGAGACTGGCCCTGACATTGACCCTGATGCTGACTCTGAGCTGCTGCTTGTCCTGTGTAGTTCCTGCAGTCTGAGTTGATGACAATCCTAGGCCACCATACTACTGTCCAACTGAACTGCTGTTTGTGTTGTTCCTCCAGGCTGGGTTGCTGGGCTGTGAGGCAGTGCTGTCCAGCATGGCCCTAATGCAGGCCAACAACATGTCTGGGGGACAAAAGAAGATGTCACAGCACGACCAGGGCCAGAGGGACATCAACAACCCTGAGAGCCACCAGCAGCAGTCTCACCAATCACACCATGGACACCACAACAATCACCAGTCCCACCACAGCCACATGGTCCTGCCCTTGGGGGTCAGCTGTCCACCCCTGGTGAGAAATAGAGACACGTGCAGCCCGACTATGAGCAGCTCGCCGAACAAACATTTTTCATGTGTTCAACCGCAAACTGTCATAAACAAATCTCACAAATACTGTATCAGACACTACAAGCTCCCAGATACTATCCAATCACATCCACATTTACATTATCCCACCCTTGGTTAGCCACAATTGGCTTAAAAATCCAAATATAACACAATATCTGGCGATTAATTTCCAGCAACTTTGCCTGTCTGTGTATGCGCGCGTTTGACTATCACTTTGTATAGCCAGTTAGCAATGCTTATGATAACCGTCTTGTGGGTAGACAGAAACGTTTTCTCAATTAAATGTTAACTGCAAAGTAGGCCTACCTGACAATAATATACAGATTATTTGTATCAATTGGTGGGAATTTGTTTAGCAAACTCACATGTGCAGTACAGACACATTGCTACCAAAACGCATTCCTCTCTCACTAGGTACGCACTTGAGGTAAAGGGGAATTACACCAAAAAATCTAAATGTTTTAGTTTTTCTCCAGACCATTGTGATCTATGCATTGCCATGGACTCAGAACATTCAATTTAGTTGATTCTCTATAAATAATTGTCAGTTTGAAATTTAAAAAAAAAACTTAGCGGGAAAAAATAACACAGAAAATGGAATTCAGTGACTAGAAGGATGTGGCTATTTGACTCTTTACATTGCGGGGTTAATCTGGCAATTAATCTGAAATTATACACTGCTCAAAAAAAWTWWGGGAACACTTAAACAACACAATGTAACTCCAAGTCAATCACAGCAGGCCACAAATGTGCATGTGTCTGCTCAAACGGTCAGAAACAGACTCCATGAGGGTGGTATGAGGGCCCGACGTCCACAGGTGGGGGTTGTGCTTACAGCCCAACACCGTGCAGGACGTTTGGCATTTGCCAGAGAACACCAAGATTGGCAAATTCGCCACTGGTGCCCTGTGCTCTTCACAGATGAAAGCAGGTTCACACTGAGCACGTGTGACAGTCTGGAGATGCCGTGGAGAACGTTCTGCTGCCTGCAACATCCTCCAGCATGACCGGTTTGGCGGTGGGTCAGTCGTGGGGTGGCATTTCTTTGGGGGGCCGCACAGGCTACCTCTGGCGAGCCCATGGAGGGCTGACTGCCATTAGGTACCGAGATGAGATCCTCAGACCCCTTGTGAGACCATATGCTGGTGCGGTTGGCCCTGGGTTCCTCCTAATGCAAGACAATGCTAGACCTCATGTGGCTGGAGTGTGTCAGCAGTTCCTGCAAGAGGAAGGCATTGATGCTATGGACTGGCCCYCCCGTTCCCCAGACCTGAATCCAATTGAGCACATCTGGBACATCATGTCTCGCTCCATCCACCAACGCCACGTTGCACCACAGACTGTCCAGGAGTTGGCGGATGCTTTAGTCCAGGTCTGGGAGGAGATCCCTCAGGAGACCATCCGCCACCTCATCAGGAGCATGCCCAGGCGTTGTAGGGAGGTCATACAGGCACGTGGAGGCCACACACACTACTGAGCCTCATTTTGACTTGTTTTAAGGACATTACATCAAAGTTGGGTCAGCCTGTAGTGTGGTTTTCCAATTTAATTATGAGTGTGACTCCAAATCCAGACCTCCATGGGTTGATKAATTTGATTTCCATTGATAATTTGTGTGATTTTGTTGTCAGCACATTCAACTATGTAAAGAAAAAAGTATTTAATAAGAGTAGTTTGTTCTTTCAGATCTTGGATGTGTTATTTTATTGTTCCCTTTATTTTTTTGAGCAGTGTATTAATGTAATTATAGTTAATCTATCAACAACAACAAAAGAATACATATCTAAGCAGTAGCTTATTTTGGTTCATATGTTAGAAACATATGAATTATCAACCATCTCTCCTCTCGATAGTTTATTAGAAAGGATGGACACTCATTTCACGCACCCAGGCTGCTGGATGAGAAAGATATGCAGCCCAGACAGAATACACAACCGACAAAAAAGAAGCACAGAAAATCAGCAACACCCAACAAGCTGAGAGAGAAAGTGGAGGTAAGTTGTGTTTATGTGAGAGTGGGAAAATGGAATGTACAATGATGGATACAATTGCAGGACAGAAGTGTGTGTGTGTGTGCGTGCTGTAGCGTTACACTTATTGTGTGTGTGTATATAATATGAGAAGTTGTAATATTTTAAACTCATTGTGTTTCTCAGCAGGTGGAGATGGATATTAACGGTGATGATCATAATTCACAAGTACAGAAGAACTTTATCTGTGAGCACTGCTATGGAGCATTCCGAAGTAGCTACCACCTGAAGCGGCACATTCTCACTCATACAGGTTTGTATCGCATTACGTTTCCCCTTCCTTGCTCAGGAATACTCATAAAATGTGTTAAGTTATAACACTAGTCATAAAGAACATTCATTAGTAGAGAGACATGTACGACTCGCAATTAAAAGCAGATGTTTTATTTTTATTTATTTTTTWAAATGAAGGATCACGCWATGGTGGTAATTCCTGTCATGTCTGACTACTACAGTACTGCTTGTCCATGTACTAGCTAACAGCAACAAGCSCAGACGAGCTAGCTAAACGCTGTCAGCATCCAGCAGTGATCAGCTTGGTGGTTGCATAGTAACGGCGTCACCAGCCCGACCAGTCGTGAAACTGAGCTGCGCTGGCCCGGGTTTCCCTCGACCCAGCTCGAATTTGAGAATAACATTTGAGCTAGCTCGAATTTGGCCCTAATTTTAAGTGCTAGTGGAAACAGTAAAACTGTTTATCTTTAATTTTACAATCTGTGGATACTATGTGATTAAAGGTTCAGAACTTATGTGAATCATCACAGCGCAGTTTAAAAAAATATATGGCACATGGAAATCATAAGAGGGTGCTTTACGGAGATGGGTGGGCTGAGAACCGCTCAGGGGTGGTTTTTAAAAGACCACCATCTATAATAGTTATGACTGAAAAAACGATATACACTCAGTGGCCAGTTTATTAGGTACACCCATCTAGTACCGGGTCGGACCACCCTTTGTCTCCAGAAAAGCCTGAACTCTTCGGGGCATGGAAACATTACTTAATTGGTATCAAGGGACCAAACGTGTGCCAGGTAAACATTCCCCACACAATTACACCACCAGCCTGTACTGTAGACACCAGGCTAGATTGTGCCATGGTCTCATGCTGCCATCAGCATGAAGCAACAGAAACTGGGATTTGTCAGGCGAGGCAATGTTTTTCCACTCTTCAATTGTCCAGTGTTGGTGATTGCATGCCCACTAGAGCCGCTTCTTGTTTTTAGCTGATAGGAGTGTTGGTGTGGTCGTCTGCTGCATTCGCTCATCCGTGACAAGGACCGATGAGTTCCGAGATGCTGTTCTGCACACCACTGTTGTACTGCTCTGTTATTTGTCTGTTTGTGGCCCTCCTGTTAGCTTGCACGATTCTTGCCGTTCCCCTTCGACCTCTCATCAACAAGCTGTTTCCGCCCACAGGACTGCTGCAGACGATGTTTTGTCGCACCATTTTTGGCAAACCCTAGACACTGTCGTGTGTGAACCTCAGGAGGCTGGCCGTTTCTGAGATACTGGAACCGTCTCGTCTGGCACAGATGATCATATCACGCTCAAAGTCGCTTAGGTCACTCGTTTTGCCCATTCTTACGTTCAATCGAACAGTAGCTGAATGCCTCGATGTCTGTCTGATGGCTTTTAATAGAAAGCCACGGCCACGTGACTCACTTTCTGTAGGAGTGAACCATTTTCCTGAACAGGGTGTAACTAAAACTAGCCACTGAGTGTATAATGTATACTGGATGTGTTTAAGTACTATCTATCCAGATGTAATAATGTATATCAAATAACTATATATATTTTGCTATGTAACTACTGTGTAAAAAATGTGCTGTGCATGTCAAATGTGTGTAGAATGTAACAAAAAATAAAAAGCTATAATAAAGAAATTGMGGGGCGGTGAATGCCTCCCCCAAAAGGTACAAATCCATCAAATTCAATCTATAGCATTATGTTTTGAACAGTGTTTTTGTGTTTAGGGGAGAAGCCGTTTGCGTGTGACGTGTGTGACATGCGGTTTATTCAGCGATACCACCTGGACAGACACAAGAGAGTTCACAGTGGAGAGAAGCCCTACCAGTGTGATCGCTGCAATCAGGTAAGCGAGATCTACACTGAACAAAAATATAAATGCAACATGCAGCAATTTCAAAGATTTTACTGATTTACAGTTCATATAAGAACATCGGTCAATTTTAAATCAATAAATTAGGCCCTAATCTATCGATTTCACATGACTGGGAATACAGAGATGCATTGGTTGGTCACAGATACCTTAACAAAAAGGTAGGGCCGTGGACCAGAACCAGTTAGGTTCTGGTGTGACCGCCTCATGCAGCACGACACATCTCCTTTGCATAGTTGATCAGGCGGATGAATGGCAGGACTATGGGCCTCAGGATCTCGTCAAGGTATCTCAGTGCATTCAAATTGCCATCGATAAAATGCAATTGTGTTCGTTGTCTGTAGCTTATGCCTGCCCATACCATAACCCCATCGCCTGGGACTAATCCGTGAACCCCATCGAAACTGGGACTAATCCGTGAAGAGAACACTTCTCCAACGTGCAGGTGGCCATCGACGGTGAGCATTTGCCCACTGAAGTCGGTTACGACGCCGAGCTGCAGTCAGGTCTGCGGTTGTGAGGCCGTTTGGACATACTGCCAAATTCTCTAAAATGACATTGGAGGCAGTTTATGGTAGAGAAATTAACTTTCAACAGCCCTGGTGGACATTCCTGCAGCCAGCATGCCAATTGCACGCTCCCTCAACTTGAGACATCTGTGGCATTATGTTCTGTGACATAACTGCACATTTGAGTGGCCTTTTGTTCCCAGCACAAAGTGCACCTGTGTAATGATCATGCTGTTTCATCAGCTTCTTGATATGCCACACGTCAGGTGGATGGTTTATCTTGGCAAATTTGTGCACATCATTTGAGAGAAATACGATTTTTGTGCGTATCGAACAAATCTTATGGGAACTTTAATTTCAGCCCATGAAACAACGGACAAATACAACCTGTTGCGTTTATTTCTGTTCAGTATACATTGTGCACATTGTACACACACACACACACACACACCTGGGGCACTGTCAGCAAGGCACAACGTTGTGGAACGTTCAGATAGAAATGTCATGAATGGAGCCGACATGATTCCATATTCTACATAACATATTTCTATCTGCAACATTTGCCTACTGAACATGGTCCAGGGTTTGGGGTTAATACGTACATTACACTGACTCCCATCATTTGTGGTTACTTGTATGCTTTCCCTCTGCCCCGGTTCCAGAGTTTCTCGCGGACGGACCGTCTGCTACGTCATCGCCGTCTGTGTGGGGCGGGAAGGAGCATTCCCAAGGAGGAGAACCAGTCATTCTCCTGCGAGGGCAGAGGAGGAGCCTACTCCCAGGATGCACCTGGGCACACGGCTGCCTGGAGCCCCCTACAGCAGCAGAACAGCCGTCTGGCTGTCTGATCTTTTAACCGCTGACCCTCAGACAGTCCTCAGCTCAGTGGCACCACATACTAGAGCAGACCAGTACTGCATCCTCCCTCAGCCCAGATAAACCTGGCTAAGACACCAAACCTTAAGTTTTTCTCACCAGCTAGCTCATATCCTGTTGATGGGATAGTGGATTATTTTCTACTTTTGTAATAACTTTTTAAATAAATGTTGTATTGTTACGTACATGGTACTTAACAGAAGGAGAAGACGAGACCTCGGGTGGGGTGGGAGGAGTTTGGGCAAGCTGTCATATTACTACGGCAATAATGAATTCATTAACTGACATGTTTTAGCCTCAATTGGACAAGTGTTTTTTTTGACTGGAGACTTAAGCTCTTTCCAGACAGTAAGTGAACATTCGGAATGGAGTTCGGCAAAATCGAGCAGATTCCTATTATCTGCGCTAGGCAGCTTTCACGTGCACTGCTGACCGCTCCGCCTGGATAGAATTCGGCCCCCCCCACCTAGCTCCATTGAATGGGAAACTCCACTGCCACTTCCTGCCTGGAAAGCCCTTTAATGTGAGGTTGGTCTGGTCATACCAATATGAACAAATGTCTTTGCTTCAACAAAAAAAATTCTCCATTTGATTGTATGTGTACTCTTACCATTGGACAATACTGATCAGTAACCTAGGACACTCTTCCTGATCCACTAGCAGCCTCAGTGGCCAAGCACATACTATGGACATTATTAAGTATTTGAAGGACAATGTTGAACACACAAATCCTTGTGGCCTTGAACCACTCAGATTCATTCAAGTTGGTTCTGTTACTACTACTAGCTTAACAGTTCCTGGTTTGACTTGTTAGTGAATGGCCGTAGCCTAATAGACCTGTGTAACTAGCTGACACTACCTTGATATTGAGATCATTGTGTAGTTGACACATTTCTTGTTCTCCATTGTTAGTGTCATTTACATCCATCCAGTCCTTGTTATGTTTGACTCAATTCTGTCTAAAGATATCTAACTTTCTAATTTGCTACACTGGTCAGATGTTTAACTCTAGAACCTCTCATAGCTACTGTTTTGAGGACAGTGGCCATGGAAATGGAATTACTCATGTCCATTCTAGTATTCTATTTCTATCTAAGTGATCTTGTATTTTTGTTGTGAATAATCAGGTGTTTTATTTCAAAGGACATCTGTGCATGTAAGCCTATTCTATATTCATTCAGACTCTATGAAGAGTATCACTATTTTTTATTTTTTTGTCCTTCATTATCAAATGTCCTGAGTATGTCGATCCATCTTGTCATATTTCTGGTGTTATTTTAAAGAAGGGGTAATCTCATGAAGCAGGACAGTTGAACAGTTTGTGAACAAATGCTTCCTCTATAATATCATACCGTGTTGATGTTTCTACAGTGAGCTCAGTGTTGTGACAGTTTTTGTTGTTTTTCGCTCTGTACTCCAGCWCGTTGGATTTGAATGATACACGAGGTTAAAGTGCAGACTGTCAGCTTTAGTTTGAGGGTATTTTCATCCAAATCGGGTGAACCGTTAAATAATTACAGCACTTTCTGGTCATAGTCTCCCCGTTTAAGGGGCCAAAAGTATTGGGACAAATTCACTTATACAGGATGTGTATTAAAGTAGTCACAGTAAGTATTTGGTCCAATATTCATAGCATGCAATGACTACATCAAGCTTGTGACTACACATTTCTTGGATGCATTTGCTGTTTGTTTTGGTTGTGTTTCAGATTATTTTGTGCCTAATAGAAATTAATGGTAAATAATGTTGTCATTTTGGAGTCAGTTATTGTAAATAAGAAAATAATGTTTCGAAACACTTCTACATTGATGTGGATGCTACCATGATTACGGATAATCGTGAGTGAGAAAGTTAGAGCCCCCCCCCCCAAAAAGAAATGCTAACCTCTCTTGTTATTGTAGTGGTGAGAGGTTAGCATTTCACAATTCATTCAGGATTATCCAGAATCATTGTAGCATCCTCATTAATGTATGTGTTTAGAAACATTCTATTCTTATTTACAATAAAAGTTCATCTAAAATGACACATTATTTACCATTCATTTCTATTGTGCACAAAATCTGAAACAGAAGTTTAATGTAGTCATTGCGTGCTAGGAATATGGGACCAAATACTTTTTACTACTTTTAATACACAAGTGAATTTGTCCCAATACTTTTGGCCCCCTAAAATGGGGAGACTATTTACAAAAAGTGTTGTAATTTCAAAACGGTTCACCTGATATTGATGAAAATACCCTCAAATTAAAGCTGATAGTTTAGTCTGCACTTTAACCTTAGTCATTGTATCATTTCAAATCCAAAGTGCTGGAGTAAAGAGCCAAAACAACAAATGTCACTCCCAATAATTTGAGCTCACTTTATTCACCTCTAGCATCTTAAYGGAAGATCCTCCCTCATTACTGAAATCCAAATCAACCCCTACAACCTAGGCACTCCTGTAGATCTGAGAGAATTGGTAATACCATCTGTCTAGTCCTCTCAAATCTACAGGAATGGCTGAACAGTAGGTGCTAGGGGTCGGTTTAGAATTCAGTATATTTCCATGGTAACAGAAGTTCCACTGGGGTTCTTTTCACTCACGTTTTTATTGGAGCGTCTCGGGTTCCATTATGATAGCCTGGTCCCACATCAGTTTGTACTGGCTTGCCAACTCCTATGGTCATTGCCATACCCAACGACCATAGAAGTTGGCTATACAGCACAAAGCGATCTGGGACCAAGCTATCATTGACATTCTATCTGTAAACACTGGATTGAGGAAGCCCAAAATATAGGTAATACAACAGTTATCTGTATAGACCGAGAAGGTTTTCTATAGAGGACCAGTAGTTACTATTGCATCACTGTCAGATTGTAAGTCGTGTCAAAGGAGTTTGTGGCCCTTTACAAAGACTAAAGGCAGTTAGTTTTCTACTTCTGAATTTAAGTTAATATATATTTTAAAATTAAATTAGGAGTAGAGGCAGAACTGCCACTAGTGCCTGTCTACTGTAGCAGTCATTAACTTTTTATTACTAGTAGTTTTGCATGCATCTGTGATCACCAAAATGAAGGGATATTGTATAAATGTTTTTAGTAAAGACCGTAAAAATGGTTTAAAAATAAATATTTTTTTTAAGTAAAATAACTTTCATTATCACAATCCTAGTAAAGTTGTGACTCAGTAAGATATTGTAGTGAATGGAAAAACTAGGGCCTCAAGCTTTAATAAATGTGTTTTTCTTTTTAAACATTTGGTACTGTCAATGCTTTCTCATATGATTTAGAGAACTGTAGTTTCACCCATCTTGCCATACTGGTTCATCTGAATTGGACTCCAAATCATATCTGGACAACGATATTGCATAGCTGTGACCGTGAGACGCCACTAGAGGAGGCTCTATCCACAGCCATTATGTCTGTGATTGCAACCCAACAGCAGTCAGGCTTTGATCCTATTCGCAACATGATCTAGTTGAGAAAGGGGGGATACCTAGTCAGTTGTACAACAATGCATTCAACTGAAATGTGTCTTCATTTAACCCAAGCCCTCTGAATGAGGGAGGTGCAGGGGGCTGCCATAATCGACATCCATGTCTTCGGCGCCCGGGGAACAGTGGGTTAACTGCCTTGCTCGTACAGAATGACAGATGTTTTTTACCTTGCCTGCTCGGGGATTCGATCCAGCAACCTTTCGGTTACTGACCCAATGCTCTAACCACTGGGCTACATAGTGGGGCTGGCCCTTCTATACCTCTCCCCCTCTCTTGTTTGGGGCCATCCCTTCCTCTCCAAACCTCTCTCCCCTTTGTATTGGAGCTATCCTCCCTCTAATTGACCAGGCGTTGTAATTAAACCTCCAGGAAGATGAGCTGGATTAGATCAGCCTACACTGGAGACTGCAGGCCAGGGAGCGTGTGCTCTGCCCCTGGGGAGACATCGGCTCCCTCTCCACCCCTGATTTACAGTCCCCACAGGCCAGAGCACTTAACACTGTACTGCCTTAAGTGAGGTGAGAGAGGGGGTGATACCACTCCATAATCTCAGAAAGTGTTGAAATCATCCAGGTTTGAAATCATTCTACAGACAGCACTATGGGGTCAGTGCACTACTTTTGACCAATGTTGGAAATAGGGTGCCGTTTGGGACGCAGAGACTGAGGCCTGCTTTGTTATCCATTATCACCCAGTCAGCAAGACGAGTGAGGCGTGGCTGGCCTGACAGAAGCCCCTCTTCTCCTGCTACTATTGCTCTGTTAGGGCCCTACACACTAAGGATAGTCTGAAGAAAAATGAACAATTATAACCAAATGTAAATCTGTCAATATCTCTGTTATTGTAAGAGGTTTATAGGTTACAAAAATATCTGTGGTTATTTTGTATTTTTCCAGGGTTCGGTCTCTTTACTTACCCCTGGTTTGGTTCCTGTCTATGGTCAAATACCTCACACACACAGCCAATATGATTGAAACCCTCTGTCCCAACAATATCTCCCTCTCCCCGAGGTGCACGACCCAAGAGCCTTTCCTCCTCTCTCCTCATTTCWTGTTTGATTAATAAATGGTACAGCCGCTCTGTGTGAATGCTGCTGAAGAGTGTGTGTGCGCGCGCGCTCCCTCCCTGCTATTCATCATGACAGCCCAACTCTGTGTTAATTAGCTCTGGTATTTAAGCCAGCATACAGACAGAGCTAGGTGTTCCTTTTAAACGTGTGTGCACACTTCATTAAATATTCACGTCCTCGTTACTCCAAACCCCATCGCCCGTTGTACACCACCTCTACACACACACACACACAGGTACTACTACCTAGTACATACCGGCGGTGTGGCCACCAAGTGACAAAATATTAATACAGAAATGGTCTTGTCCCTTGAAACCTAGAGTTCAGGTTTAGGCACTTAAAAGTGTGATAGATCAATTGGTTTATAAATGASTACCAAGTCGTAAAGCATGGTTTATATCATGATGTGCTTCTAAGGTAAACCACAATCTTCCAAAGCTTCTCAAACGACAGCCTATTAGTAAACAGATACCAAACACTTCCATTACCAGGAGGCATTTTCCATAAATTCTGAAATCCCAACAGTTCTGCATAAAGAAATTGTGAAAACAATATTTTTTTCATGAACACCAAAATAATATMATATACTGAAATACTGAATGCAATTATTCTGAAATTAATTATATATGAGGGTCTGAATCCTTATACACAGTATAACACAGAGGCATAATAGACCCATAAAAGAGCTGTTCAGAGGACCCGAGACATCAGTGAGCATGAAGTACTCTCTTGGGAAAAGGAAAGCAAGAATGGACCCTTAAAATGGCAGCCATCTTATATGACTTACTGCATAAGGGTGATAGACAAAATGGCTTCCAAATAGTTGTATTCATTTGGTTTAATGGGTAAATGCAGAGACGGGCAGTAATTCTGTAAAATATCTATTTCAATTCGTTTGGAATATTTTGTCATTTGTATTTCACTGCCGGCCTGAACTACAATCCAATGTTTTTTGTAACAAGATACATTTGTGTACCATTTTTTCTTTTTTACAGCAGTTCACAATTTTGTTGCCCCCATTCACCCTGCATTGCTATCAGACTTCTGATGGTACTATGGTGTGATGAGAGCGTCAGCAAAATTACCAAAACGTTATAAGACTTAGATCACAGGAGGTTGGTGGCACCTTAATTGGGGAGGACAGGCTCGTGGTAATGGCTGGAGCGGAATTAGTGGAATGGTATCAAATACATCAGACACATGGGTTCCATGTGTTTGATGCCATTGCATTAGCTTCTTTCCAGACATTATTATGAGCCGTCCTCCCCTCAGCAGCCTCCACTGTTTTAGATGTATCTTTTGCCTACTAAAAAAAGATAGAAAGCAGCTCTATTTTGCACAGGCAATCACTTGATAAAAAAAGCATACTAAAATGTCCCCTGGCTGTGATACTATAGAATGTATTTTATATGGGATGATAAGCAAAAGCTGTAAAAAAAGGTCCAATTTACAGTTCGTTTACCACCCGATAAGCTGCTTTTTGACATTTTTGTAACACTCAAGATTAATTAGCTGAAGCATATTATTCCCATTCCTCAACACTCCTGTCCCATCTGATCAAGTCTGGGAGAGAAGTTGTCACCATCAGAGCATATGATGAGTGACTAGGGATTTGAATGATGAAACAGTCACACGATTGGCCTACTTACATGTTTATCACACCAAATCATGCATATTCATGTGTTAACCCATGAGACTCACAGACTGGAACAAAGTTTCATGTTTTCCCCTTCTGTCCACCCCCATGCTGAGAGAGTGGAGATCTGGTGTTGTATTGGTTCAATAGTCATTCACATTCCCTGCATAGGATTGACACCACTTCCGGGCCGGCGCCCAGTCCAGCCCTCCTTTCTTTCCAAACCAAGACACCATGGGTGGGTGCTTCAGTGAGTGGTTTGCCACCCCAGCCCCCTGCAGACAGAAGGAGGCCGGAGAGAGTCATAGGCGTTTAGCTGGGACAGACAGCTACATTAACCCACCGTGGCCCCACGCCACCACCACCCCATTAATCTGCAGCTCGTTGGGACCCGTCAAGGCCGGCGGGGCTGGTCCCTCTTCAGGGAATATCGAGCCAAGACATCATGGGTGGGCGTCACTGCCACCCAGCCAGCACGCTGTYGTCTGCACTACTAGTCTCTATTTACGTAAGTCACTCTGAGATCTCCAAAGTCTCTCAAGGGCCCAACTCAGAGTTGAGATAGGCAGGCAATACTCAGACTTGTGTGTAAATCATTCATTTGGAGACTTGGGCAAAAATGTAATCACCGGCTCTCAAGTCAGGATACAGCCCTAAACCTGTTAGCTATATTTCAGTATGTCACAAGTCAGGAAGACTAGTTAAATACATATTTTTCTGGTCTAAAAAGTCCCTTCACATATTTTGCTGGTATAAAAAAATCCCTTCACATATTTTGCTTGTCTAAAGAGGCCCTTCACATATTTAGTCACTCTGAGTTCACCAAGGGTGAATCTGTTACAGCAAAAGTAACAMATTACTGTTGCTGTGAATCTGTTACAGCAACAGTATGTCATAAGTCAGGAGTCAGGACCAAGAAGTAGGTTAGAGAAAGTTAAAAAAAWATATATAGTACAGGTCATAGATATGCTGAACATGAAATATGAGTCTCCTTAATCTGTGCTCACCATAGAGGAGAATTTTAACAAGGCTTCTTCAAGGCTCAACTTCTAGGCTCAGCTGTAGCAGTGTGACTTCTGGGCTGATCCCAAAAGACACCCGATTCCCTATTTAGTGCACTACTTTTGACCAGGCTCTATATATGGAATAGAGTACCATTTGAGACAACCCTGGTGTGAGAGACTGTCTGATCACTTGACTGCTCTGCTCTGACACACTGAAGTCATGTGGAGGATTTATTAAAGCAATATTCCAGCCCTGTTTGTAATCAACCTGTATGACATACTTAGTCATTTCTGAAATCGATGCGCATGGAGATATGATACAATCATGGCATATTAACCCAACGAGGCGGATGGGAGCGATCAAAAACAGCACATTAAAAAGGTTTAGAGCTTTACCTTACACATTGTGGCAACATATATTTTTTTTAATGCTCACTTGATAACTATTATACGCCTTTGATATGATTAGGCTGTCTTGTCATAATCAGAGATGGGCAGTATTTCTGTTACATGTATTTGAAATACGTATTTCAATTACTTTTGAGTCATTTTTATTTCACCGGCCTGAAATACAATCCAATTTAATTTGTATCAAGATACTTTCGAGACCTGTATTTTTTTTAAATGTATAGCAGCTCACCCTGCATTGGAATCAGAAGTCTGATGGCACTATGGTGTAATGAGTGTCAAAAATGTAAATGTAAAAAAAATTCTAAATGAACACTTGCAAGCATGCTGGGTATTATTCTAATGAACTCTGCCCCCAAAACAAGGACAATAATAATACCCAGTGTGCTTTGCAATTGTTCATTTTTACATTCACATTTTGGTTGATTAGAAGACACTCTTATCCATATCGACTTACAGTCAGTGCATTCAACTAAGGTCGATCAACAAAAAACACATCACAGTCATAGCAATAATAATAAAACATTTTTTTAAACATTACTGAGAATGTTGTTGTAGTTAAAGCATCTACTTTTATATATTTTGTATTTTGAATGAAAATAGCAACAACAATATATATTTTATGTAGATACAATACTTTGCTTGCAAAAGCCTCTTGTATTTTATCTCGATACAATACTTGGCAAGTGTCTCTTATTTTATCTTGAGACATTGATCTGTCGGATATTTTGTATTTGTAACAAGATACTTAGARGTATCTTTTGCCCATCTGTGGTCAAAATGTCAGTCATGAGTTCATAGAAGCGAGGAGCCATGCTGTTTAGATGCAGAACCTGTTTTCTCTCTTTAACACAGCACAGCAACAGTGAGTCTGCGTCTGCCATGTACTAACCTCGAGCTAAGCAAGTTCATATCCCGGTCTCTCTCTCTCTCTCTCAAGGAATTATGCAATTACATTGCAGTTGTCCAGGTCTTCTTTCTCTCTCACTCACGCTCTCTCTCTCCCTCTCTTTCTATTTTCCAGCAATTTTCCACTTGAGCAGACCAACCTAAACTGTAAGTGTCAGGTGAAGGAGTGAGGAGGGATCTGATATCAGGTGAATGATGCATGAATCCCTGGGGTTTGATAGACAGGGTCGGCCTTACCATTTACCCTTAGAGATATTCACGGGTCACTGCCGGTACAAAAGTGCACTCTGGGCTCATATTCATTATTTGGATTAACTTTATTTATTATTATTATTAATATTATAAAGCGTCTCAGAGTATTGAGTGCTGATCCAGGATCAGTTTTGTCTTTTGGATCATAATGAATTAGATGAAGCCACTGGTTCTGGACCCCGTTTTGGCTTGGTGGGAGATCTGGCGACGTGCCCTTGGGCGGGGCACTTGACCCTGGTTGCACCTGTGGGTCGCTCTGGACGGGAGACGATTAGATGACTGAATGTAATGTAAATGTTGAGTGGCTTCACTGCAGGTAGATTGTATGTTTTAATATTTAAAAAAAGATACAAAAAAAGATTAGAGTCGGAGAGATGGGTGGGACCTGATCCTAGATCAGCACTCCTACTGTGAGGCGTTTCATGAATACAGGCCATGGGTTCTTTTGGACCTCCACGGGATAGAATGAAGGCATAGGAACTGCAAAAGGCACAGGGCAATGGTAGGACAAAGATGGAGAGAAGACAAGCCAAGTTGGAGTATTTTTTCCATTTACTACACCCTGGATAATGCATGTCATTAACCTATCAAGGTGCTGGAATATTTATATGACACAGTTTGAGAAGCAAATGAAACATGATGAAGGATGGATAAATAGCTTAGTGTAAAAGCAAAAGTTATTCAATGATGAAAAGCGTTATCCTAACAAACCTATGTAACTTTCCCACCGAAAGGATCAACAGCAGCTAATAAACCAGCTACGGTCCTTGTGACATTTTTTAATCATACATCAACACGGAATTAAACATTTGCATCAGGGATTTATCGTCACCTTATGTCTGGCTGATGGAAACATAGCTAGGCGGTAGATAGATTATGTGTAGCGTGCAAACTGTATTTATCGCTGATAGGAGATACTGTACCAGTGGGCAGATAGACAGGGATTCAAAATGACTGGCAGTTTGCTTCTATTGATCAGCTATGCGAGAGTGATTTAGTTTGCCACTTTAAGTCTTATTATAGGTTTTGATATATAATAAGTGATATAATTCTGCCTCGTTGATTACAGGATGTATGGGACGGGGTAAGATGGGTGGATGGTTGAGGAGGCAGTTACTGATCCTTATGATACCTGTCTACTGTTGGAGAAATAAATATCTGATGAAGTTGCTACAGACAGACAGACAGACAGGACACACACAATTCAATGATGATGGTGGGGCAGTTGTGTGTGACTCGGGCTGCCTCTTATATTGGCCTCTTTCTCTGTGTGACTCTTTCTAGTAGTAGTAGGTCTCTCCTACTATCCGTCTTTCTCTCTGCGACTCTCTACTAGTAGGCTAGTGTTTGGGTCTCTCCTCCCCTATGGTGACATCAGACAGCCCAGCAGTGTTATCCAGCAGGCAGCACCACCTCCCTTCAGGGATAAGATTTTATGACTGAAACCTGACACTGTTTCTGTGTCCTATAAGCGGCAGAGCTGTAACTCACTTCAAAGGCAGCTGGCATCAAATCACAGCACGGCCATAAATTGCCCTGTCACGCCTGGGCCAATCAGGACAAGGCACTAAATCACACGTCGCGCTGGCGGCCAATGGAAAGACGGCGGCGGTAAATCTGTCAAGGGTATGTCTGTTAACGGGGTTGTGGTGTGGTTGGGGAATCCGTGGGGAGGGAGGAAGAGAGGGGAGAAAGTGAGAGAGAGAAAGAATAGATGACAGAGGGAGGAGGGGAGGGAGAAGGGGTGGGTGAACTGAAGGCTACAGCGGTATGCCACAGAATAAAACGCTTGTTTTCTCCCTCTCATTCTTTAGCCACGCCATGTTCAAAGTCACATCCAAAACATACTGTTTAAAAAACTTAAAGAGCATAGAGAGGGCAGACAGAGGAATGTGACAAAAACAAGACTAAACACAGCCACAAAAGAGGAGAAACATATGTGTGTGCCCCCCCCCCCCCCCCGAGGGATGGTACTGGAGTTGGATAACACCAGGAAAAATATCCATAAACCTTTACTGCCACCACAGACGGCTGTATGTCTGATGTCTGCAGTGAAAATGAGTTATGGGAATTATTTTTTCACCCTCTCTTTGCATCACTACCCAACTCCTCCAGTCCAAACTGTAGGTTGACTGTTTCATAATAACACTCACCTCTGGCTCTGATAGCCATGAAACAGCAATATCAGTGGGCAGACAAGCTGGGACAAGCTGGAGGCATGAGGGCAGACAGTGGGACTGACTGGCTGGAGGCAGACTGCCCCGGGTCTAGGGGTCAGGGGCTGTGAGCTGCATGCTCTGCTCAAAGAGGCCTCTGGCTGACCAGATGTGGTCCCTCCTCCAGCTCTCTGCAGCAGTCTGCAGTCAGCGGGTCCAAATGAAGAGCGGTTGTTGTCTGGGTACTACAGCACAGCAAGACAGAGGCCTGGATCTGAAGGGATTTCATTATGCTTCTAAATCACAAAGAGAGAGAGAGAGCGAGAGACAGAGATAAACTACCAGCTCCTCTTCCCACATCAACAGCCTTGTGCGGAATGACATCTGAGGGTTCACATCACGTATGACACTTTTCACATGTGTTAGGACATAACATACTATAAAAAAATTAAATGAGAACAGACTTTCAGTGAGGAACAAGGAAAAACATTTTGCCAAAAGTAAACTGCTGAAGGCATAGGAACTGCAAAAGGCATAGAGGAATGGTAGGACAAAGATGGAGAAGACAAGCCAAGTTGGAGTATTTTTTCCATTTACTACACCCTGGATAATGCACCCCATTAACCTATCAAAGTGTTGGAATATTTATATGACCAAGTTTGAGAAGCAAATGAAACATGATGAAGGATGGATAAATAGCTTAGTGTAAAAGCAAAAGTTATTCAATGATGGGAAAAAAAGCGTTATCCTAACAAACCTATGTAACTTTCCCACCGAAAGGATCAACAGCAGCTAATAAACCAGCTACGGTCCTTGTGACATTTTTTATCATACATCAACACGGAATTAAACATTTGCATCAGTGATTTATCGTCATCTTATGTCATTGATATTAATACAATAATTGTTTTCTCTCGCAAAAGCAGACTGTGTGCTGAGTTATGGCTGAGGGGGCCAGGGCAGAGAGAAAGTGCTGTGGTCTGTGCTCTGATGGTGTTGTTGTTTTTGGCCGGCTACTCCACAGAGCAAAGCAGCAATGATTTTCTATTCTATGGGAATCCATAAACAGCCCCTCTGAGGGCCACCATGGCGACCAGAGCCATAAAGCATGCCATACTGTAGTGATGCTGTTGAGAAGAGGAGACCAGCCCAAGACCCCTTTACTACCCCTCCTCTATCCATGCTTTCAGTCCCAGCTCCCCTCCATACACACACACACACACACACACACACGAATGTGCGCATGCATACACAAGCCTTTATAGCTCTCGTTCACACAGTCTGTGCCAATAAATGATTTTCTGATTGGTTTAAATTGAGTAAATGCAGCTCATGACTCTCTATTTTTCTACATTATTCTGTTGAAGGCAGACAAATAGGGATGCAAATGTTTGGTTTGTGTCACGCGTCAGTCTTTCCTACGATAAAAAAAAAAAACGATGTCTTCTGAATGATCACATTGTGGACGCTGCAGTAGCAGCTGAGTGGATGTTTGAGCATTGGTGTATACCAGTGATCGATGAAGAGGAAGTGTGGGTAATGAAACAGTTATGGGCTTTGACCTACGGACCCACTGTCGGGCCTCTAGTCAGATCCTCTATTGTGTTGCTAGTAAGTCCACCACTCTTTAAGTGGATAAAAGGATGCCATGACTGACAGGTGTGTTACCATCACTGGTACCATGCTATTTATTCACTCCAATATCAAACCAGTTTGCTGATACTGAAGGTCAACCTATAGCACATGTCTCAGTCAGTGTGTGGTTTCACGGGAGGGGAATCAGGAGATGTGAAGGTTAAAGAGGACATGGTTAGACAGCAGCAGATCTAGACAGCAGCACTGCCGTAGGTGCTTCGATTCATCTCACCGTGTCCTCACCCAGCAGAGGACGGAGGGAAACAGTTCAAATGGATCCCGCACGCACAAAACACACATTTGTAGTTCCTGTATTGCCATTCACTCACGTAGTTGTCATCTAGATGTTCTATATGTCCCAGTCACTGTGTGTGTGTGTGTCCTGCCGTCCCTTCAATTCCAACTAGATATTCCACCGGCGGGAGGGCTGGCAGCACCTTGGGGCAGTCAACGGCTATCTTTCATCAGATAATTATCTTTCATCGTAAAACGCCGTAGAGGTAATTTATATTAATTATACAGGAATGAGTATAATAGTCAGAAACGCCACGGTTGACACGCTGTACATAACACGCTGTAAAACAGCCAGGGGTGTGTGGTGGGCTCGAGCCTTGTAATTGATGGACAAAAACAGCGGCATTGTGTCTGAGCAGGTCGAATAAGCAAACATCTTAAGAAAAAGGACAATCATGTCTAGGTCAAGGCTTATAAGACCTCACTAGCAGGTTTGAGGCCTGTTGTTCTATGAAACACAAACTTGCTAAGAAAGGGTGCTTTGGTTCTACCTTAACAAGACTGTGAGTGTCGGTGTTATCAAACTCCTCTGATCTGACTGGACATTAATTGAACACTCCCTTCATCTCTTTCCGCKTTTGATATCCGAGCCAAATTCTCATTAAGGATAGAGGGAATAGAAAAGAGAAGGGAGCCCCAGGTGAACAGCAACCTCATCCATCCATTGTCAATTAGCAGTACATGCTCTCTGTCCTAGAGATGGGTCTGTACATGCTGGGGTTGTCAACTTAAAACAGGCTGTGTGAGTACATTCAAGACACCGAGGGAAAATCTATAACATTCACAAGCCTTAAAAAATATATATATATTATACTAAAGCCATTGTATTATCATACTGATGATATACTGATCCAATACGGTTCAAATTAATAAATGGTAGACCAGTTATGGAACATGGTACACATCTCAGTTTGCATCAAATACCTTATAGAAGTCAGATTGAGAATGTGTGTAACTACACTAGGGGCAATAGGCACCAAACAGACAAACAGGGAGGGACCATCTGGACTTCTTAATATCGATTTCCATTCCGAAAAGTTAAACAACATTTTAATTTGCGTGCCCTTATGAACACAACCCAGCAGTGCTGGAGGAATGCAGACACTAAAAGAACGTGATATAGTGCCTGATTCTGCACCCATTTCTCTGGAGGGCATCTTTCAATTGATTTAAAATGAATGTGGTGGTGGTGGGGGGGCTCTACAAAAAAAAAAAGATGAATTGCATGCTTCAATTTKTCTCTCTATTGCTCAATTTGGATTGGATGTGTAGTGAGATTACCAAGGGAAATCAAGGTAACTCAAGGTAAAAACATGTAAGACATGATTCATCAGCACCTAAACACATAACGTTAACTGAAAGTGTCTCAATAAAGACGCACTTAGTTACATCAAAATAATTTACCTCAGCAATGGGTTTTGATGCATCAACCAGGAGATGGAGCCCTTGCTTTAGCTGTGAGTCTCTCCCTGTTTGGCCAGCCAAGTTCTCTGGAAATACATAGTCTGACATGGGAATGTTGCCACTGAGACAGTACATGATTCAAGTGGACTGAAACTCCACATAATCTACAGGGCATTATAAACTGGGGGGTTCGAGCCCTGAATGCTGATTGGCTGACAGCCGTGGTGTATGTATGTATGTATGAGCGTAATGGAGCATAGTCTACCAGTTTTCATTTATAAAAACCTCACATTAACATATTTCAATGTGTGACAAGATCAATAGGGCGACCAAGAACATAACCAACCACACAATATCAAAATAGTCGAAGCTTCAGTGTCTATAAATGTTTTTTATTCAAAAGATTTAAATGACTGAAGTTCATAAAGTATTCCGAAGAGCACATAGTGACGAACAACGATGTTGCCTGATCGGACCATATGTCTGGACCATAGAATTTGAAAGGAGTTATTTCTATGGTCTGTACTAACCCATGTAATGTTATCAGAGATGAGGGGCATGAAGCGGTCAACGGAAGTGGTAAGGAACTGTGGAAGAAAACACGAACCAAACCACTGGAATGTATGGACACGCTACCATCCAATATCTCTCATAGCTAGCGTTAGAACTAGATATCAGAAGAATACACCTTTACAGTAAAGACACACACATGATAGAAATGATTGATTCAGACAGACAAAACTCAGATATCCCTTCCCCTGGCAGTGTCTGATTGGCTGAGCGATCATCCTCTCATCAGTCCTGATTGAAGGAATGGTGAGTAACGAGCACAGGGGAAGAGATGGCGTCACAGAGAGAGGAGCCATGGGTAATGGTGGTACAGTGTTAAATGAGGGGAGTCGACAGGTTCTATCGTAGCAGAGACCATTTGATCTGTTCCTTGGCAGACTGCAGCACCTGTAGATGAAAAAAACTGGCCTTATAAAACAGATCATACCAACACAAGTAAACATACAAACAAACATGTTTGTGTAATAAGCATCCAGCTTTCGTTAACGACATCCATTTTATGAGGGCATGCATCTCTCCTTACAAGCACGATTCGATATGCATCTAGATACATGGGCTCCGATACGATACAGGAGCAATACGTTTACTCAAAACGATTTGATTGTGTGTGATGTAGTGTTTGAGCTGAGCCATAGGAGGGGCAATTTAAGTTTTTGTCCCCCCACTTTTAATCTGAAATCCTCATCACCCACTGATTAAGTTGTCATATAGCAGATTAAAATGTTGAGATATAAATAGACATGTTACTCTTTAGAAATGACTAAAACACAGTTTTGGAATTCACCCTCATCTCAAAAGCGAATGGTTTTGACAGTTGGAACCTTACGGAGGAAAGCTGCTCTCGTCTCGAGTTCAGACCAGTGAGGCCCAACAAAACTGAGTACTGGTCTTGTTATGACATCACACCATTACCCTGTCCATGTAAATGCACTGACTGTTGAAAGCACAACTACCAAAAAGATTTTGTACAGTGAACCTGGCAATCGAAAAGCCCCAATCAGCAGTTAGGATGTGCAATCAGCAATATGAGTGTTCAATTCGTAGCATACACAGCTCCACCAGTAAAACACAATTTTCTACAGCGCATTTTGGTAACAATGACCCAGCAAATTACATTTGTTGTCCCTTAATTAATAAAGCCTATGATTTAATATTGCGAAAGCCATTTTACAAACATCAGAATGCTTAAGGTGTCACGCAGATGTAGCCAACGAATATTAGAACAGGGATAGGGTAGACCTAACCCTCGTTGGTGACTTGTTGATCAATTTCAATCGCAATTACACGCAAAAAAGTTTAATAGGCTGAACAAGAGGACGCAGCAATTCAGTCACAATAGATTATAGGTATTTTCCCAATAAGGCAGAAAAAAWATATAAGTGAACAAACTTTAGTGAACAGGCTATTCGTAATGTTTCATTCGGTTTTCTTACCTTTGCATGCTTCATTTGGATCAGTTTGGGCTCCTGCGGAGCGATGCACTCGTATCTTAAACTTTTGAACTGGGGACCGACGCGTATCGGGGAATCGTTACATCCCTACAATTTTGACTTCCATTTTTTTTTTTATTGCACTTCAAAACGAAAGACTTTCCCTATCGAAACAAATGAATGTAATCCACCGATTGAATCTAATCTCATCCACCTTGGTTTAGAAGACCAATTGACTATTTTAAGGAAACGGAGGGAGACCATATGATTCACATAAAAATGCAATCATTAAATTGACCTCAACAAAAAGTTTAACAAAAGGCTAGATGAGGAAGATGAGTAATGCCAGTAAAGGAAAATATGCAGGAATTAATTAATCATCTTAATTCGTTGAAGGAAAGGAGAACCAGAACCATAAAGCATGAGGAAGACAGCCAGCCATTAATCAGTAGACAGAGAGAAAGAGAGAAGGGATGGAGAGAGAGAGAGAGGGAAGGGATGGCAGGATGGCAGCCTGTCACAGGCCTCTTAAATGAGAACATTAATCAGGAGAGGAGCTAAGCGCAGACGCACACAGGCGTGTGCACACACAATGGAAACCACCACTGGCTACCATACCATCAGCCAATCATTTCCAATTGTGTYAAAGCAACACGGTAGGATTGGAGATGGTGAAGTATGCGGATCACCATCATGTAGAGGAGAGAGGGACATTGGTAGCCTGGAAATCTAGACTCAATTCAGCTCCGTTTCAGTTTTTGTTTCACTCCACTGTCACTAAAACAAGAGAGGTGAAATGTAGCGTGATTCAGTCTGGATTCCCAAGCGAGGACATTTGGCACAGCTCTAAGGTTCTGTCCAAAATGGCACCCTATTCCCTATATAGTGAACTAACTTCGACCAGAATCCTATGGGCCCTGGTCAAAAGTAGTGGACTACATAGGGAATAGGGTGCCATTTGGGACACACCCTAAGTCTCAGGAGAGTGGAAAGTCAATAATGCAATGGAGCATATTCCACACTGAGCAGTGTAGTATGTTGAGATGAACGAGGTAATTAGGGCTGTTTTTCCTCACCTGGGTAACAGTCTGCTCTGAGTAAGGCACATCTTCCCCCTGTAGGAGAGAACACATAGTGGCCTTCAGGGCATAACAATAACATTTTGGTCCACCAGCCGCTGTGGTAGATTAAAAAAAAGAATCTACCAGACATTCAGATTTTTTTACAAGTCCCCCCCCCAAAAAAAGCCCCTAAAATTACACCAACAAAACAGATGAGCATGCTTTGTAATGTTTCTGAAACAATATTACTAGTAAGACGTAAATAATCTGGTATATTGAATAGTTGTAATTTTTTGTCATCTCAGTCTTTTAACCAAAATATCACAGATGAGACAAAAATGTCACCTGCCCCTTTAAGGGCGGGAGGTTGCCGTGGTTGCGCGACTGGAGTCATGTTTGTGCCCGTGAGATTTAATCTGACTAGTAGCCGTGTCATCTTCTCTTCCCTAACAGTTGAAACTCAAAACATAGAAAAACAACCTAGCTTGTTACAAAACCATGTAAACAGCCAAGAAACAAGCATAAAGTCTCACTTCAGTAAACTTTAGTTTCACCTGCGCACAACCCCCAGCCAGGCAGTGTTTCAGCGCAAGGTGTGATAGGCTATATAGGATTCGTAGTTCTTTGATTTTGTAAGATTAATTTACCAGCTATGATACAAAAATGGCAGAAATACTTTGAAAACATCTACTGCAGCATTTATTTGACTATAAATGTGATCACACTTGACTTTTATTCACAAATGCTAGTGAAATGCTCACACTGTGGAGGCGTGACCACCCACCAACAGTGGCTGGTGAAATAGACACATTTTCCACCAATGACAAAAATCTACCCGCATTTGGCAGGTGTTCTTAGCTCCTGGTCACACAACAGCACCAATACTCAGAACACTTTCCATTAAGGTCCACTAGGTTGAGTGAAGAGTACTTTCTAGGGGGAGGATGGGAGGGGAGGAGAGAGACCTTTACTTACCCTTAGAGCTACGCGGTGGACCACTTGCTGAGGATCACTCTCCAGAATCACGCTGTAGGAGACAGCAGGGGAAAGCTTGTTATCACTCACACACTGCAAGGACAGTGGGTGGGTAAATAAAAAATAAAAATAAAAATTCACTGGGGAAGCCAGAAATAAAGGCATATTTCAACCCATGTGTTGTGATAATTGTGTAACCTGTTAGTTCATATGTCTTGCCACTGTGATATAAAGGCAGAGACAATAAGAAGACACAGCGGCAGAATAATTTCAACCACACCTTTGTTTCATCACAAAACCAGAGAGCAACCTCTGTCCGGTGGAGTCCACAATGCATATTGCATGTAACAGTTACATGACCTACAGCATYGTCAAGCAAGTTAACGTTTCCGACATACTCGCACCACTAAACAACTATGGATTTAGAACCACGGAGAGTTACCGCAAGTCGCAAAGAAAACAGGAGCTGCCTCCACTATTTCAGCACCATTTCAACATCATCAAATCACCAATGCTTAGTCTAATACAGTGACAACTAAAAGGCCAGAGGTACAATGTATGAATTAATGGTTGGGTCAGAATCGCCATTACAATCATTGGCCAGTACGGAGAATAAAGTAAAACCACAAGTCCAAATGTCTATCTCCATCCATGGCTAATTTAGGAAAGGGCCAATTTTACCTAGCTAGCTACTGGAGGACAACACAACGAAATGCAACCATTCAGGTTTTTCTGTCAAAGACGTTTTGCTCTCGACGCGATTTGATAGGAGTGACGATAGGAGTGACGCCAAATCCAAACTGGCTTCCATTGAATGCTATGGGCAGCAACAACGTCATACTCTTTTGGACCAGACAGCGTCAGATAGATGCCCTACACAGAGGGGCACTGTTTCGTTTGCTCTAATTTTTTCTTTCTGGTCAATTTTTGGGGGAAGCCTGGCTACCCTTGGCATCCATGAATACGCCACTGCCCACACTTGTCTTACTAGCACTGATTTTACTGACAGCTGCTTTACTGAGAAAAAGTTGTATTTACTATGACATGTTGTCGTCTTACCTAGCTACCTTAAGATGAAAGTCATTCTGGATAAGAGGACGGCTCGACTATCAATGTATAAAATATAGAACTCACCCTCCATCCACAATTTCATCCACAGCTAGAAAGAGACCTTCCATGTTCTCAAGTAGAGCTCTCCTCTCAACATTCTTCCTACAGAGACAGACAAATCATTTTCAAGGCTTGCCTTTTAAAGACCGATGACTAAATATGTGCTTTAATTAATAAGCTTTAGATCTCACCTCAACATTTGGCTAAGTGAGTCAAACAGACAGTTCAGAACAGCCATTAGCATCAACTGTTGGAGGGAAACAAAAACACCCGACACACCAGAAAGGTTATTTAGAGAATGGCAGAGTGCACTGAAATGAAACATGTTTCCAATCACGTCCTTCCAATATGATGACCTCATTTTCATGTGAGCTTCCAATAACGTAGAAGAAGAGATCAATGTTGCTCTTGTAGACGACTGTGAGGCCCTCTAGAAGAGCGATCTCACCTGAGTAGGCACAGAAACATGACAATGAGACAAAGAGGTAAAACACAATTCAATGACCTGTGCATGTGTTAGTGAAGTGCAAGTTGACTCATAACCTGCAGTCCCTGCGGTTATATCTGCGAGGCTGGTGTGTTTAGGGTCATGAAATATTGTGTGGATGAAGGGCATGTGGGTGGAGTGTGGGTTGAAAAAAATAGAAACTTTGCATTAAAAATCCATAAATGTATAATTATTGTGCAATTCATATCTAAAGTCTACATTGAGGTTTTTCTTTAATATTTTTTTGATCTGGTGTTAGGCCGTAAAGCTTAGGCTTACGCACTGACTGTTCACGCGCCAAATGCTTTTGGGAATTTGGGCAGAAAAAGTTAACGGCGATCAACTGAGGCAAAAAGGACAATGTCTGAGTTTAATTCAATAAGAGAGAGTTACTGCACTTTCTCCCTGGTCCCTAAACTTCTTAAAACGTTCCCGGTCCCTAAAAATGTACCGAATCGTAGTGAACTAGATAGAATGAATGCTTCAATCGTTGTATGACATTTTCTGGTGACCAAGGATTKATTTAGTCTTCTAGGGAAACAAGTAACGACAGAAGAGATGCGTATCTAAGTATAGACAAGTTGACTAACAAATAGGCCTATGTTTCTGCTTATAATTTACTACATTTTGGTAGGCGATCTAAATTAGGCGTAATTGTTTTTGTTTTTTTATCCTGCACCCACTGTCAATTTTCTATATTTTTGTGGTTTAGGGTCGGGTACGGGCCTCAGATTTTCATTTTATCAAAAATAGTCAGGGGTTGCAGATGGGTTATTAGCAATTGCATGGGCAGGTGCAGGTGAACAAAACTGACCTACACATAACTAGTCTGCGTGCCTGTGTGTATTCAAATGCATTTCTTACTGTCAGTCCTGTGTGTCTTGCTGAAGATGTTCTTCTCAAAAGCTTTCTGTTCCTTCACTGAAGGGTAGGTGCCATCATAATACTGTCAATAAAGCAGTAAAATGCATGAACAGAATGAGGGGATCGATACCACAKATATTTTTGGTTGTTGGGTAAATCCATTTGAATGCAATCACTTTTTGACAGCACCCCTTTTGATTTGAATGAAACCTTCCATACATATTTGACCATTGTAGAAAATGCTCAGAATGTGACTTTTTGGACCTGAATACAAAAACATTCAAGAGATAAAAAGGTGCATACCCCACCATACCATGGGACATCCATGTCTTGAAAAGATAAACGGTTGAGATTGATATCATTTAAAAGCTTACAAACAGGGTTGTCAAACTGTTTTATAATTTTGTCATCTTTTCTTTTTTCTTCGTAAATGATCTAAAAACGTGTAAACTCAACAAACCAAACAATTCACGTATGTTGTAGCTTAGACCCTACTTTACATCATCTGAGGTTTTTGTGCACGTCATCGGTTGAGGCACAACATGCTCGAATACAGGGTGGGTGTCCTAAAATAATAAAATAGAAATTTAGACTTTCAAAATGGTACCGGCAGTACATCAGAGAATGTTGACTTGAATGGGAATACCGGTTTTAAATTATACTGGAAGCTATAAAAAATGTTTTTTAAAGTCCCATACTCCATATATATATATATATATATATAAAAAAATAAACTCCCAGTAATTTATTGGGTATCACTGTGCCACCCTGAAGAAGGCACAGTGATGCCGAAATGTTTTTTTACCCAATGAATTACAGGGCGGTTATATATAGAGTGTGCGGCTCTTCTGGTTTTAATAGCTTACAGTTTATTCACCATTAGTCAGCACCTCTACACTAAATACTTTTCTCTGGGTGTGTGCCAGCTCATGCTTTTTATTAGTTTAAAATTATACTGTCAATCCTCCAAAGGATACCTATTGAAATCATAGAAATATAGATAATAGAATAGACATGACCATTTAAGTTGACATTGGTCTGAAGGGATAGAAATATAATTGATAGAATGGACCTATGTTTGAAATGACACCCACCTTGTACTCAAGAGCATGTTGTGTTTCAACCGATGGCTGGCACATCACAAAAACCTCTGAAGATTTAAAGTAGGGTATAAGCTATATATGCAAATAAGAAAAAAAGATAATAAAAATTGGAGTATACACATTATTAGATCATTTACATTAAAAAGGTTAAAGAAATCGATTTTTATTCAACAATAAAAAATATATGAAATAAAATTGTTTGAAGATCCTGTTTTGTAAGATTATAAATTATATCAGACTTAAATATGTATCTTCTCCAGTGATGGACATGGATATATCATGGTAGGGTGCGGTATGCAAAATGGGAAACTTTGAGCACCCCTATCTCCTGAATGTTTTGGCATTCATGTCCAACAAGTCACTTTCTGACCACTTCTTCCATGGGCAAAGATGTATGGAAAGTTTTGTTTAAATCAAAAGGGATGCTGTCAAAAAGTGATTGAACTCATATGGATCGACCGTGTTAGTACATTTCCAATGGTAGACTAATGCAGCTGGGTATTGCATAACGACAGAATTAGTTACATAGCAGAGCTTGCCAACTTCGGTTCTGAATTACTGAGTGTGCAGGCTTTTGTTCAAGCCCAGTATAACACACCTAATCATCAAAGTCTTACTTTTGCATAGAGCCTCTCGCCATCATTATCCAGAATGAGGACTGCTTTCACAGTGTACAAAGATGGTTCCTGTTAGACAGATGTACACAGACATGAGTAGCAGTGAGGGGGAATATGGGCATACTCTTCCTCTGTGGCTAAATAAATTACACACACAGATAGATAGATAGATAGAGGACTCATCTTTATATCTGTGCCATTATAACGTCTGTGACAGCATGGGCAGCGCCAATGAGGCTACAACCCATAGGAATTAGTGAGTTGCAAACTATTATTTATTTTTGAACAATTCATTTTAATGACTCGAGTCATTTCGTTTTTCATTTTAGTCGTTTGTTTGACCTGCTAGTGCTGGCTGCAATGAGTACTACAGCAGGAATAATACACGCTCCTCCGGCTCAGCAGCTTCAGAGACGTGCTCAATTCACAAACAGTCTGTCATATGCGTGCAGGAAAATAGACATGTTTAGAATTGATATTTCATCGCATGGTGCAAGAATGACTGCAATTCATTGATTATTGAATGTTAGGATGGACACAGCTTTGCAGAACCAAAACATACACAGCCTCTGCTCAACAAATTCAAACGCGTATCGTTTGGGGGGGGGTTGCAGTTCGCTTTCGACTGTGCTTATCACCAGGCCTGGCTACCCAGACTCCTGACGCTTCGAACACACCGACTGCGTCATTGCGTTTCGATACACCAGAAGTACATTCATTTCCAATGGAACGCTGCATTTGCCTTGCAGCATTGCGTTGCAGAGGCAMTTGCAGTGCGTTCTGTGTGGTGCATACGTTCGATAAATCGAACGTATGCATCAAATTGTATGAGTGGACTTGACAGAAAGTAGCAAAATATGAATGTAGATTGGTTTTTTTTGCACACACATTCAGTAAAAATGTGTGATTACATAAAAACAGTTTGATTGCATAATTTCTTTACATTTTTTATAAATGTATTTGCCAAGTATATTATTTATTCGATGACATCCTCAAATTAATTGTGAGAGCCTATAATATAATTTCCCTCCAAAATGCAGTTTTGGAGCGAAATGCAATAATAAATAGTAAAGATAGGCAGAGTAGGCTCTTTCAACAATGAGACCAACGACCACCTCATTGGCTAGGTTAGCAAGCTAGGTTAGCTAGCTAGCTAACGCTAACTAGCCACATCTAGCACAAGCTCACTACTAAACCGACCTGGCAATCCTACTATCGTGGACACTTGTCTCCAAGCAGCATTTTTTGTGTTTATGTCCCTGTAGCTGTCAGCAGTTGTGTCAAAAAGACACGGTTTTGAGGATACTGCGAAAATTATTCTCTCTTCCATGTGTCCAACCGCATGCGACCATTTGCAAAAGGTACCTGCATCAGTATAGTTGCCTAGCTGCGCAAAATGTTATGCAGCAGTGATGCAATGACGCAGCCGGTGTGTTCGAAGCGTTACACTTCGAACACACGACTGCGTATTGCGTTTCGATACACCAGAAGTACATTCATTTCCAATGGAACGCTGCATTTGCCTTGCAGCATTGCGTTGCAGAGGCAGTTCAGTGCGTTCTGTGTGGTGCATACGTTCGATAAATCGAACGTATGCATCAAATTGTATGAGTGGACTTGACAGAAAGTAGCAAAATATGAATGTCGTTTTTTTTTTGCATACACATTCAGTAAAAATTTGTGATTACATAAAAACAGTTTGATTACATAATTTCTTTACATTTTTTATAAATTTATTTGCCAAGTATATTATTTATTCGATGACATCCTCAAATTAATTGTGAGAGCCTATAATATAATTTCCCTCAAATGCAGTTTTGGAGCGAAATGCAATAATAAATAGTAAAGATAGGCAGAGTAGGCTCTTTCAACAATGAGACCAACGTTGAGGAAGGTGGTCTTGATCGCGCTGTTGGGGCGGGACCAGCCCCGCCGAAAGCGCAGGTCTGTGTGGGTCTGCTAGCTAACGCTAACTAGCCATATCTAGRACAAGCTCACTACTAAACTGACCTGGCAATCCTACTATCGTGGACACTTGTCTCCAAGCAGCATTTTTTGTGTTTATGTCCCTGTAGCTGTCAGCAGTTGTGTCAAAAAGACACGGTTTTGAAGATACTGCGAAAATTATTCTCTCCTCCATGTGTCCAWCCGCATGCGACCATTTGCAAAAGGTACCTGCATCAGTATAGTTGCCTAGCTGCGCAAAATGTTATGCAGCAGTGATGCAACGCGCAGTCGGTGTGTGCGAAGCGTTACTCCGGACAAACGCTACGCCAGACAAACGCTACGCCACGCCTACGGACGTTAGTTTATTTTCAGCAATTAGAAGTATGTAGCGAATGACAAAGCAACAGAAGAATTGAGTGCGAGTAGTTAGGCTACTTATCACCCTCGCGGCAGTCAAGCTATGCATTCCGCCACAACTAGACATTGTTTCAAATATATCAAGAAATACTCTTATTTGTACGCCAAGCAATCAACAAATGTACATTGTTTAAAGCACACCTTTACAAGTCTCCGTCACAAATGACAGCTTCAATAAGTCCACTATGCTGAACGAGAGGCTTGTATAATCATGACTCTTTCAAGTTTTCAGGTCATTGTTCGCTGGTAGAGGGTCCTGCGTGCTCTGGGCATTACAGACTCAAATTAACAAAATGTGTCTTTAAAATGGTGGAAGCCCTCAATGGCGTTGGCCACTAGAGGCCTCTATCATTCTCTATGGGGTCCTAGGCGCCTGATTTGTGTCAGTCACACTTTCGCTAACACACCTCACTCCAATAATCATGATCTCCAGTTTAGAATGCAATTAGTTTAAATCAGCTGTGTTTGCTGGGAGGGGTGCGACACCACGCCGGCCCCTGAGAACTGGAGTTTCCAAATCCCTGCTTTAAGGCAAAGATTATGGATGTACTGACGATATCGTTGTCTCTCCTTCCAAACAATGGAGTAGTTGTCCACAAAGCTGCACAGCGGGCTGTCAAACTCCCGCTTATTCCTCTTTGGATTGGTGGAAACTAATTATTTTTAATATAGTGTTGACGTCAATGGATAGAGATGCTATGCTAACAGCCTCATGTCAGAATAGCCAGCTCGAGACAACTCCGATGTTGTGGGATGTCACGCCCTACTTATCAGTACACTTGTAAAAAAACATTACAAAACTTATATTCGAACAAATAAACCATTACATTTTTTGTTGACCAAATTAGACACTGACCTCCAGACAAAAACTCATCGCTTTGAATGTAAGCGAAAAAAACGAAACATGTCCCCCTGCTGGGGAAGGCACATTTTTGCCGGAGTTGGGCTCTCGCTCGCCTCTTTCACTCTGTCTATGTTACACATCATCAATCGTTAGCTAGCTAATTAGCTAACATTAGCAACTAGTTAGCTAACTAGCTATGATAGCAGGTAAGGACGCAAGAAATAAGGACATTCGCTAACGGAAACATGTTACATTACTAAGCTGACTAAGCACTGTGACCAGAGATAGAGGATTTAGCCACAGAGTTTCTGAACTTACATACTGTATCGTCTGATTAGCTAGCTAGTTACACTGTTGTAAATGCTACATCAGCTAGTTTGCTAAAACATCCGGCGAGTTAGCTAGCTAATATCTTCCAATTTCTCGACAGGCAGCAAACACATTATCTCTCGTGACGTGGTCAAAGTCACTAGACTTTAATAAGTCACATCAGGAATGTAACATAAAGAAACTATATTTTTCAAAACAAACGTTACCAGCGTTACAGTATCCATCTTCTTCCAATAGGTCCTAGCTAGCAACCTTCTTAGCTTGTTAGCAACCTAGCTAAATATTTATGTGATCTCCCATTGGATGATATTCCGCGTCAGTCATAACACCCCGATATGACACCGTCCATTCTGTACTGAGTACAGAGTACAAAGGTATAAGGCATTTGCCAACCAGTCCAGACCATTAAGGTGCAAATACTTGAGTGAATAAACTTTGAATGTAAAGTTTCTGTTACTATAAATTATACAATTGGGTTACATGCTCATATCATTCATTATGCAGGATTTKATTGTGAGGGCCAGGGGCCAACATTTGTGGTTGGAGGAGCTGGCAGTACTAATTAAGACAACGTTAGGGAGGGACTGTGCAGTTGGGCAGTAACATTTCCAGCAAGCAGGGGTGGTGGTATACCACTAGCTTGCTCTGTGGGTATTATAAAAGTTTCAAGTCAGTTAGATTTCTTTGACCAAAGGACATGCGCTTCAACTCCACCACTGCAAACCTTAGGTTTTTACATTACAGCATAATACAGTATAYCCTACATGGTAGGCCTACAGTAATGAAGGTAGGCCAACTGTATTCCTCTCTGGCTTCAGCTCATCTGTTCTCCCCTTTGATTCCTATTGTGTGTCTGAGTATAGTCAGTCATGTTATATGAAAAAGTTTTTTTTAAAGAATCATCCCACATTAAACCAACCTAATTACCCTGGTTGTTTCTTCTGGGAAGTATCAATCTGGAAACCCATACTAGTGATGGGGTTTCCCCTCTATTCAGAATGGCATCAGTGTTTACGTGTCAACCTCCATTTTGGTTATGAACATCAATTCTGTCTGTTATTGCAAGGAGTATTGTGAGTGTAATATTGTTTTCACAGGAATGACACATTGCCATTGAAGTTATTTGTTTTTGTCATAGAATGTATTTTTCCAAATATAAATCTAAATGTATATTATATATTATATAGCCTGCATTAAATGATCATATTATCTAAAAATTCACTTGCAACAGTTATGTGGCTAACCGACACATTTTGCAATGCAGCAATGGGTTTTCACAATTGTACCACTAAAGATTTCGAAATGACCCTTGATGTCTGAGAGGAAACACAATATGCAGCCTTGACTGTACAGTCAAAAGCCTGAATGCTTCTCAGAAGAATGTTGGCATGCCACATGTTGGCATTGCTTGTACTTAGTATAGCAGTATGAGAACATTTATTTTTAACAGATTCCTCTGTTCTCATCCTTGATGCCTGTGTTTTTACAGTATAGCCTGTTCTTAATATAACCATGACAACAGTGACTGTTAGTACTTTACATGTTTAATTCCTAAATGTATTCATCATTTACTTCTATACAATATGGGCAAATGGGTTTTCCATTCAATAGAGAGGAAAGAGGACCTCCCTCCATAACCAAATCAAATGTTATTGGTCACATACATGTGTTTAGCAGATGTTATTGCAGGTGTAGCGAAATACTACTAGATTTATAAAGTATATAATGAACATCCCTTACCTACCAATAGAGGACCACAATGGAAACAAGTCTTTTGACTTTTTGTATATATAATACGCAGCAATTTTGGTATATGTATCTGTTGCCTGATGTAACATATTTATGTGTTTTAAATAGTCAAATAAAATAAAACACTTTTTGTATTGTGAGCAAAAGCAGGATTTCTCAAACTCTGTCCTGGGGCCATGGGTGCACGTTTTGGTTTTTACCCTAGCACTACAGTACACAGCTGATTAAAAGAATCAARGCTTGTTAATGAGTTGGTTATTTGAATCAGTTGTGTAATGCATGGGCAAGAAACAAAACGTACACCCATTGGGGGCCCCAAGACCGAGTTTAGGAAACCCTGAGCTAGAGGATAGAAATGTTCATGTAACTGATGGAAAATCACAAGACGTGGACACTAAAGTCTAAAGGCAACACTTTGGCAGTATGCCCCTTCCTGAAGTATGCTCAAGACACTTTTAACGGCTTAATCAATATGACTAAATTGAACAACAGCATTTACTGGTGTAACAAATAACCTCTTTATCTGGTAGTTCTATCATGTTCATCATTACAGCAAACCTGATGCTCATGGAGATTCTGCAGAATAGTCAGAAGACGGTCTGTTGAGGTTGAGTAAAATGTTCGCCATTGACCAATTGTTACATCGGAATAACAGCAAATGAGGAACATGAACCTGCACTATCATTGCATTCATTGCTAATGTCTCAATATGACCAATGATAAGATGTTCAGATTACCCTAGTTGTGATCTTTCACAATACAGAGTATTTCACCTTTTTAAACCTCACATTTTGAAAAGTTGTTATTCTATGACTATGGCCTATTACTACTATCTTATAACAATAATAAGATTACATTTATCACCTGGACTTTTTCAATGAAGTGCAACAGGAATGTGTATTGTTGTTGCAGTGTGGTGTGTATGCATAGAGAGAAAAAGAGAGAGAGAAAGAGGGAAGACGGGAAGGGAGGATGTTGGGTAGAGGAAACTCTGCTGGGTGCTGATAAAAGCAGCATTGGGTGCTTATGAAGGGAGCTGCTAACTGCTGTGGTTTTTGCCATGAGAGGGGGAGAAGGGAGCAGCCCATGCTATCGCATTGTCCCTCCATCCTCCCTGCCTTGCACCGTCCGTTGCACAATGCTGGACTAAAACACACTGGGCGTTGTCCACTGTCTACCGTCACCACAAACTTGCATTTGCCATGCAATGTGAAAACACATCGATATTAACTTAGGAATGGGAATGGGTTATATTTTGAACAACATCATCATATAAATCAAATCAAATCAAATTTTATTAGTCACATACACATGGTTAGCAGATGTTAATGCGAGTGTAGCGAAATGCTTGTGCTTCTAGTTCCGACAATGCAGTAATAACCAACAAGTAATCTAACCTAACAATTCCACAACTACTACCTTATACACACACACAAGTGTAAAGGGATAAAGAATATGTACATAAAGTATATGAATGAGTGGTGGTACAGAACGGCATGGCAAGATGCAGTAGATGGTATAGAGTACGGTATATACATATGAGATGAGTACTGTAGGGTATGTAAACATAAAGTGGCATAGTTTAAAGTGGCTAGTGGTACATGTATTACATAAAGATGGCAAGATGCAGTAGATGATATAGAGTACAGTATATACATATGAGATGGGTAATGTAGGGTATGTAAACATTATATTAAGTGGCATTGTTTAAAGTGGCTAGTGGTACATTTTACATAATTTCCATCAATTCCCATTTTTAAAGTGGCTGGAGTTGAGTCAGTATGTTGGCAGCGGCCGCTAAATGTTAGTGGTGGCTGTTTAACAGTCTGATGGCCTTGAGATAGAAGCTGTTTTTCAGTCTCTCGGTCCCTGCTTTGATGCACCTGTACTGACCTCGCCTTCTGGATGATAGCGGGGTGAACAGGCAGTGGCTTGGGTGGTTGTTGTCCTTGATGATTTTATGGCCTTCCTGTGACATCGGGTGGTGTAGGTGCCTGGAGGGCAGGTAGTTTGGGTGTGTGGTTTCTAGTTTACAAAGAGTCAGATAAAGTTCGTTCAGGGCCATCGATGTGTCTGCTTGGGGGGGAATATATACGGCTGTGATTATGATTGAAGAGAATTCCCTTGGTAGATAATGCGGTCGACATTTGATTGTGAGGAGTTCTAGATCAGGTGAACAGAATGACTTGAGTTCCTGTGTGTTGTTATGATGATCACACCACGTCTCGTTAATCATAAGGCATACCCCCTGCCCCTCTTCTTACCGGAAAGATGTTTGTTTCTGTCGGCGCGATGCATGAAGAAACCAGCTGGCTGCACCGACTCCGTTAGCGTCTCTTGAGTTAGCCATGTTTCCGTGAAGCAGAGCACGTTGCAATCCCTGATGTCTCTCTGGAATGCTACCCGTGCTCGGATTTCGTCAACCTTATTGTCAAGAGACTGGACATTGGCGAGTAGTATGCTAGGGAGTGGAGCGCGATGTGCCCGTCTCCGAAGCCTACAGTAGATTCACATATAGAGATAGGGGATGCTGGATGAAGCATACAAAAACACATTTTCCTTTCCATGTCTGTTTGCTATTGTCTCTGAGCATTATCTATTGCCAATGCTTGTGGTGATAATTACACTGAACAAAAATATGAACGCAACATGTAAAGTGTTGATCCCATGTTTCATGAGCTGAAATAAAAGATCCCAGAAATGTTCCATACGCACAAAAAGCTTATTTTTCTCAAATGTTGTGCACAAATTTGTATTTCATCCCTGTTAGTGAGCATTTCTCKTTTGCCAAGATAATCCATCCACCTGACAGGTGTGTCATATCAAGAACCTGATTAAACAGCATGATCATTACACAGGTGTATCTTGTGCTGGGGACAATAAAAGAACACTCTAAAATGTGCAGTTTTGTCTCACAACACAATGCCAGAGATGTTTTGAAGGATCGTGCAATTGGCATGCTGACTGCAGGAATGTCCAACAGAGCTGTTACCAGAGAATTGAATGTTGATTTCTCTACCATAAGCCACCTCCAACGTCGTTTTAGAGAAGTGGCAGTACGTCCAACCGGCCTCACAAACGCAGACCACATGTGTCGTGTGGGCGAGCGGTTTGCTGATGTCAACGTTGTGAACAGAGCACCCCATGGTGGCATGGGGTTATGGTATGGGCAGGCATCCGCCGCCATCACCTCATGTTTCAGCATGATAAAGCACGYCCCCATGTCGCAAAGATCTACAATTCCTGGAAGCTGAAAATGTCATAGTTCTTCCATGACCTGCCTACTCACCATACATGTCACCCATTGAGCATGTTTGGGATGCTCTGGATTAACGTGTATGACAGCGTGTTCCAGTTCCTGCCAATATCCAGCAACTTCACACAACCATTGAAGAGGAGTGGGACAACATTCCACAGGCCACAATCAACAGCCTGATCAACTCTATGCGAATGAGATGTGTCGCGCTGCATGAGGCAAATGGTGGTCACACCAGATACTGACTGGTTTTCTGATCCACGCCCATATCTTTTTTTTTAAAGGTATCTTTGACCAGAAGATGCATATCTGTATTCCCAGTCATGTGAAATCCATAGATTAGGGTCTAATGTATTTATTTAAATTGACTGATTTCCTTATATGAACTGTAACTCATTAAAATCTTAGAAATTGTTGCATGTTGCGTTTATATCTTTCTTCAGTATATTTTTGTTCAGTATACATTTCCCTCCATGGTATCAATGGGGCGGCAGGTAGCCTGGTGGTTAGAGCGTTGGGCCAGGAACCGGAAGGTTGCAGATTGAATCCCCAAGCTGACAAAGTACAAATCTGTCGTTCTGCCCCTGAACAAGGCAGTTATAACCCACTGTTCCTAGGACGTCATTGTAAATAAGAGTTTGATCTTAACTGACTTGCGTAGTTAAATTTTAAATAATCAATAAAGAACTATTTCTACTTTCCCCTCTGTCCATGCAGTCTCTATTCCTCTCTTCCCAACAGCTGTGGGCCTACTGGCTCAGAGAATTTCCCTTCTCCAGACCGCAACCAGGGGAAACAAATTCGTGGTGAGGTATTTTTTCCGCTCAAATCATATAAATCATGTTTTCGGGTTGTTAAGGCATTACTTCCAATACCACACCTCTTCAATGACAAAATGGTGACAATAATTAAAAATACTTGTCGAGAAAGAAGCAATGTATTAATCATGGAGTAGAACTAGTAGAACATGCACCTGACTCCTAGTTCTAATTCTAGAATTATCTGTGGAAAGAATGGTGATTCTGACATAGCCGTATCCATATACACTGGGTGTACAAAACATTTGGAAACATCTGCTCTTTCCATGACATAGACTGACCAGGTGAATCCAGGTGAAAGCTATGATCTGATGACCTGAAAATCCACTTCAATCAGTGTAGATGAAGGGGAGGAGACAGGTTCAAGAAGGATTTTTAAGCCTTGAGACATGGATGTGTGCCATTCATATGGTGAATGGGCAAGACAAAATATTTAAGTGCCTTTGAACAGGGTATGGTAGAAGGTGCAAGGCGCACCGGTTTGAGTGTGTGAAGAACTGCAACGCCACTGGGTTTTTCACGCTCAACAGTTTACCTTGTGCATCAAGACTGGTCCACCACCTAAACTACATCCAGCATTGGAGTCAACATGGGCCAGCATCCCTGTGGAACGCTTTAGACACCTTGTGAAGTCCATGCCCCGACGAATTGAGACTGTTCTGATGCTGAAAGGGTGTGCAACTCAATATTAGGATGGTGTATATGGATACGACTATGCTAGAAACACCATTATTTGTGTGTATCCATATATGTATATAAATGGCTATGGTTTCTAGCCCATATTCTGTAGGTCACGAGAATACAGGGTTAGGTGTGGGCAGGGTGCCATGCAAAAGGCAGAGGGCGCACATCAGGTCATTACACCTACACTTACATGGAACTACGTAGGTCTTTGGGGGACAGAGACAAAGGAAGGACTATAATAGTGCCTTTGGGGGATTATTCTCAGAGATGTGGTAAAAATTAGGAGGATGGATGAGATACTTTAAGAGAACAAATTGAAAAGTACTTGCCCAAGATGTCAAAGACCAATTGCAGCAAACAAACACAACCATAGAGAGGGGGCGTTGAGCTGGTAACTGCAGCCAGAGTGAAAACCACTGTGGTCGGGGTAATAACAGCCTGCTGTCTAGCATCCTTAGGAGGTGGGTGAGTAGGGCGCTGGGTGCTAGGAAGTTGGGAAGTCCCTTCTCTCTCTTATTCCTGGTAAACACCCACCTCTGTTGACTCTGTCAGCCACCTACTCTTCCCATGTTTTGAGAACAATGACACGAAAACATCATAAACTATGGCTTGGAGATGGGATCTGTCTTTGTAATAGGACTTTTTCAAACTTCTGGCTTGTTATTTTATGTGTAGGGGTGATTATTTTATTTTATGTGTTGAGCAATTTTTACATTCAGCATCATTGTCAAGCGAAATATAGTATTCTTTCTAACAAAGATACAGTATCTACGTCAAGATGTTGTGTATCCCTGGAAATAATCAGAAATCATTGTAAACATTACAAAACATAGCTTGTATGTGGTAAGTTGAAACGCGGGATATGGTAATTTAGGCCGTCTACACACTTCTGTACTGAATTAAATATTACCACTACCCATTAAAAACCTTGTCTATTTTTATTTCCTAAGCACCATTCAACACAATCACAATTATTGTCTGTCTTTTAATAATTGTAAGCACAGGCMTAAAGCACAGGCTTTAACACAGGCTTAACACCTAACAAACACCAGGCCCTGTTGTTATCTCATATCCCAGCAATAATGCCTTGCATTACACCTGGGAGGAAAACACTTAAATTTGCTCAACTTGCCATTGGCTTAACCCAACTTACTGTATTAGCCCACACAGCTACAATGATGCACTTTCATGCTAGGTTTAGGACCTCATATCGAAGCTTATAGAAGCACCAGCTGATGTCTAGACATCAATCTTAAAATTATCTATTTTGGTTTCGATACAAGCATTATTGAAACATCTAACACAATACATTCATTTGACTTGGTGAATTATTATTTTTTACCTAACTTGCTTACTTACCACTTTCCATATGTTTTCTTCCTTCACAGACTCTTCCTAAATAGTTGAGGAAATTATTAATTTTGTATATGGTCTCTTAGAAACAATGGTGGCACATCTTACCCCACTCTCCCCTACGATTAAAAGTAATTTGATGTATTTTGTTGTTTAATCAACATTTTTGAAATGTGAACCCAACCCCACCTCTATAAATCCCTCATAGAATTCCTCTTTCATGTTCTTTTTGTTATAAACATAAATGTTGCATGTCGTTGCTATGAATATAGATTTAAATATGAGAATATCACACCAGCCCTTTTGACTGTACGTCCATTGTTGCACTGAAGTAAAACTACTCCACCAAGTTCATCAAATTATTTCTAATAGTTAAATGGGCTTATTACCAACTCCTGGTTGTGTATTGATAAGGCTAGAGAAATGTCCGTCGTGCTAATGTTAGTTTTAGGCTTGTTCGGCTTGTCTTTATGCATACAGCATGTGTTGGATTGGGGCAGTGGTGTGGGGATTTTTGGGGGAGTAGGACTCTACTGGTCACCTGCTATGTAAGACACGCTTCTCTCCATTCTCCCCCTGCTCCCCCTGCRKCCCCCCCCCCCCCCCRRASTGGTTGCTCTGCCAGATAAAGGAACAATGTGTCCTTTCTTACCTGGTGGAGGTGTACATTCCATCCCTACTAAACTAAGTTGCAATCCAGCCTGTCTCCAACCCACCACTGCCCCCGCCTGCACAGGGCCCTCTCTAACAACAATACCAGGTTGGTTTAACTCCAGGTGCTCCAGATCACACTCCATAAACCTCTCCTTTCAGAGGACTTCTTTTGGGACATTTTATTGTAAGGGGTTTGGTTAGTTAAAGGAAGATGAGTTCTGATCTGCTAGATTTGTGTAKGGATTTGTGCATCGTGTTGTATCATTGAATGGTTAATTTGTCACAGAATGTAGTTAACATTTAAACACCTATTCATCATAGCTAAGCTATTTGCCTTGGTTTAAAAGGTGATTCAACGGGATACTTGTTGGTCTGTCAGGCCCTTGGTTTGTGGTTTTCTGCTTTACAGGAAGGTTGCTTACATCGCAGGCAGAGACATCCCATTTATGCTGGGGATTGTTTGTGAAGCAGAGCAGAGAGCTAGAGAGAGAGCGACAGAGACAGAGTGAGTGAGAGTGAAATCACATGCACTCCCTATAATGGTCGGTTAAAAGCAGACATATTAACAGACGTCCTCACTAAACTGAATAGAAAGACTTTTTTGTTCTGTTTCTACTTTTTTTTTTTCTTTATGTTTCATAGGATTATGTTTCTTACGTGTCAGTCTGAAGATGTTTTTCTCCTGAACACCTGTTGAAGACACAGAGACATGTTGCTCAGGTACAGTATGTTCTTTCACAACCCCCTTCTCTACAGCTTTTTAGCAGTTTATAGTTTTTCATTGCTAGATAAGGTTGATTTGCTACCTCTTTCAGGTCTCTTTCCAGTGTCAAATATAATCCGTTTTGAATTAACTCATTGTTACTTTGTCATATTAATGTACAAAACAGGTCCTACAAACTTAAGAAGCGGTTATTCAAAGAACAAATGTAACTTCATTGAAAACATATAATGGCAATAAATTGTCAAATGTATCTCATTCAAAATGAGTCACAAGCAAATATTACGATCATATGCTCAAGCTGAAGGACAGGCATATTATAGAATTCGAATCAAACTGTCATCTTCAAGAGTAGAAAGCYTTTAGGCCAGAGCACTTATTGTAGCCATTTATTTGGTGAAATATTGACTCACAAGCCTTTTTTCCCTCTTCAGTAATTAATGTCAAATTTACCACACTGACCATTGCTAAGAAGGATTATCCACACAAATAGCATATTATATCCTTTAATCTTATCCACATTACTGTCTATGGGTTTTGCATACAAATATATTACATGTATTTTGCTCTTAGTTATGTGAGTAAGTTTTCCCTGCAAACTTGAATTGTATCTCTTCAGATAATGACATGCGACACAATTTTAAAGACAATTTAAAATATGAAAATGTAGTCTAGTGGATCTCTGTTCCCTACCAGTGTGCTCACAACTGATATTCTGGTTTATGCAACACACTGACATGTAAGAAGAGTTCTGGTTAGACAGGCCAAGCAACCTTGTCCCCTCAGTACTAGAGGAAACAGCCTTAGGAAGCATCACCACAAACATAACAGTGGCTGTGGCAAGATATGGTGAGAGTTACAAGCCCATCCATGTTGGTTACTCTATGCATGGGAACCTGTAGCTACAGATCACATAGTAGAGATACAACGATGGATGAACCTGTAGTTGGTTTGATAAATTAGGCAAGTGGGTATTTTGTGGGATAAGGTCATATCTTTGCAACAGTGTTCAGGTGAGAGCCATCACCTGCTAATTGTGAGAGATACATGTAGAGCGGAGTGCAAGTGTGAGAGACAAAGTAATTCCTCATCAAATGTTCCACTGTGAAGCAGTATATCCAGATTGCGTGAAAACATTTTCTGTTGCCGAGGAGATCACCTCAAGTAAATAAACAATTGTGGTCATGGAAGATGGAATGGTCATAATTGTGCTGTTGCAGAGAATTCTTGCTCTTTTCCCGAGTATTTGTTGAGATCCAAACAAAGCCAGTGAGGAATGAGAGCAAATGCTGGACAATACATAACTTAATTTTTGCAATGTTCAAAAGTTAGACCATGACCAAGTATCTCAGTCAATACCTTGCATTCTATAGTGCCAACTACAATACACATAACTAAATATGGAATTCATGCATGGTATAATGACTATAAAACCACAACAATGTACTGTCTGCTATTCTCAATTGAGGACTTATTTATGTGCTGTCCCAGACGTAAGGTTAAACCCTTTATAAAGGTTATAAAGCCCTCTCTGACTTTCACTTTACTATATGGAACTTGACTGCGGTTAGGGCCCAGCCCCAGCCTCTGTTTGCTGCTGCTGTGGAGGGAACGCTGTGCTGTGCTGTCTCCCAGGAGATTGCCTTATCGGTGTCTGGCATAGCAGCACCACAGCTCAGCTGATAGGATGGATCCAGCCCAACGGAACTCTGTGTGCCTGGCTTTCGCATGTCCCAAAGAGTTCAACACAGAATAGCACCCAAACACTCATATAGTAGGTTACATGTCACAGTGGGTATAGTTTTGGTATATACATCTTTCTGCAGGGCAAATAGTATAACAATAGCATAACATGATTTTCTATATTTTAAAATGTCATGTTTTTGCTTTGAGGAGACTTCGTCTAGATGAGTGTTTTCCTTGTTAGTTCGCAGCTACGTATTGAATCCGTAGATTTCAGCATTTTCTAATGGCTGAATATCTGATAGTAATATTTGTCAATGTCTGTCTCTTCCAGGAGGGGGCGCTGCAACCACAGCCTGTCCTGAATGTGTGCAGCAGCCAACTATGTGCTCCCATTGAGGAGACACAGTGAGGTGAGTCGAAAACTCTTTTCACAATATCATGCTGAACTAAACTGTGCTGGCTCGGATATTTCCTCTTTTGGAGGGCTGTGGCATCATGCAGTGTAATAGACCATAGACATACACTTTATTCATTAAAACAAGCAAAACTACATATGATTTGATGACAGGTTGTTACTGATTGTGTTTAATTATTTGAAGCAAGTACCAGGAAGTACCTGTCGTTTCCACTTCTTATGCCACGTAAATTGGACAAAACAGGGCTGTAAAATAAAGCATTACCAACAAATTCCTATGAGCTATCAATATCTAAGGTGATTTGCTATAAGTTTATTTCTATTCTCCAGGGCTTGGCGAATCCTGGCAGGCTGTGTGGGGGGGTATCGATGCCCACCCATGCCCCTGGAGCCCGGTCACATGGAGCCCCCCACCCACACGACGAAGAGATGGACTTGGCTTGGCAGGAACTGATGACCATCACTGAGCTTCAGGTAGGAGGATGAGTATTCAATAACCTGACAATTACGTCACCATATAGCCTAGATCATACATATCCTGTGGTATGTACTTTTGCGTGTTCACAAATACACACAGCATTTTAAAACTCAATGACAAACTTGTCGAATTGTTTTATTTGTTGTCAATACATATAGTAATGATAAACTGTAATGATGCATAGTTTTCCATAGACAAAGCATCCGCCAATGAGCCTTACCTTTTTTTTTTTCATTTCAGGAGTTTGAGGTCCCACATGACAGCCCATATGAAAATATTCAGTACCATCCCTTGGAGCTGCCCATCTCTCTGGGAGGTTATGGCATGGCTCAGTCTCACTCTCATACAGAGCCCCTCCGCTGTGGTGGTGAGACAAATCCTGATGCTGCTTATGAGGGATCCTACTCTAAAGTAATGCCAGCTTGCCAACATCAGGCCACCAGGGAAGCAGCAGCAGAGGCACTGTACGGACATTCTGGAAACCATTCTGGAGCCCAGCTGAACCCCAGAGTTCTGAACCCTCTACAGCCCTCGCTGATGGGCCTTCTAGAGCATATGAGTCTGCCGAGCGTCGGTGGTGAGGGACTTGTTGGAAACGACAATGCTGGCCCCTCTCAGGGCCCGGGTCGGTACGTGCTAGGGACAAGTCATGGGCAGAGCAAACACCCGCCATGCACTGTGGATGATCTGGAATCTGACTCTGGCCTATCTCTGGGTTCCAGCCCACCACTAGCCTCACCAGATGATGCCATGACTGGTGTCCCTGCTTATTCAAGCACAGAGGTTGGTCTGAACTATAGTCACGGGGAGATGGAGAATATGGGTGAGCAAGGAAGGAGAGCTAGCCTCTTTTACTCTGTGGACTATCAGCAGCATCCCAATCACCCCTACCACTACTCAGGGATGCACTCCTCTTACTTCCCTGTAACACAACCATCCCAAATGCAACCACAGCCTCAGTTCCTGCCTCCCATATCAATGAAACATCAACAAGGTTTACCCAGTGCCTTGAACGACCGGCATCTTAACAGCTCTGCCACCAGAGAGAGCTCTCCCCAGGCGTTCTATGTAAAACCCAGAGGTAACCCACTTCCTGTCCCTCTGAGCCGGGATGAACGCCGAGCCCTCGCCCTCAAGATCCATTTCCCTCTAGAGAAGATCATCAACCTACCTGTGGATGACTTCAACGAGCTCCTGACACAGTACACCCTCACGGACTCCCAGCTCGCKCTTGTCAGGGACATCCGCCGGCGGGGGAAGAACAAGGTGGCAGCCCAGAACTGCAGGAAGAGGAAACTGGAGAACATTGTTTACCTGGAGGGGGAGTTGGGTCAGCTACAGGCCCAGAGGGAACACCTGGCCAGGGAGAGGTTGGAGTTCCAACGCAACATGACTATTGTTAAACACCGCCTCACAGACTTGTATGCTGAAGTCTTTTCTCAGCTCCGGGATGAGGATGGACATCCCTACTCTATAGATGACTACTCTCTACAGCAGACCCCTGATGGGAACGTATACTTGGTGCCTCGTAGTGAGTTGTTGGAGGGAGAATAATGTAAAGATGAAATCTATTGGACAGTTATTGTATACTGCCTCAGTTTATATATCAATATGAAATTGTTGCTAAATCTACAGTACAATAAGTGCCATTAAGGATATTTACATACAAAACCATGGAACAGTGTATGTAGAGATCAGATAAAATGGCAGCTAAAATGGCACCATGTTAAACAAACTAATCAATACTTAGAGCCTTTAGAAAGGAGTCATAACCCTTGACTTATTCCACATTTAGTTGTTATAGCCTGAATTCAAAATGGATCAAATATACTGGACAAAAATATAAACGCAACAGTTCATATGAGGAAATCAGTCAATTGAAATAAATGCATTATGCCCAAATCTATGGATTTCACAAGACTGGGAATAGATATGCATCTATTGGTAACAGATACCTTCAATAAAAATAGGCCTCAGGATCTCGTCACAGTATTTCTGTGCATTCAAATTGCCATCGATAAAATGCAGTTGTGTTCGTTGTCCGTAGCTTATGCTTGRCCATACCATAACCCCAACATGTTTGTTCTCTGTTCACAACGTTCACATCAGCAAACCGCTTGCCCACGCCATACACGAGGTCGGTGGTTGTGAGGCCGTTTGCCAAATTCTCTAAAACGTTGGGGAGGCGGCTTCTGGTATAGAAATTAACATTCAAATTCCCTAGCAACAGCTATGGTAGACATTCCTGCAGTCAGCATGCCAATTGCACGCTCCTTCAAAATTTGAGACATATGTGGCATTGTGTTATATGACAAAACTGCACATTTTAGAGTGGCCTTTTATTGTCCCCAGCACAAGGTGCATCTGTGTACAATTCAGCAGTGTATTGATCATGCTGTTTAATCAGTTTCTTGATATGCCACACCTGTCAGGTGGATGGATTATCTTGGCAGAGGGGAAATTCTCACTAACAGTGACAAAAACAAATTTGTGCACAACATTTGAGAGAAATAAGCTTTTTGTGTGTATGGGACATTTATGGGATCTTTTATTTCAGCTCAGGAAACATGGGACCAACACTTTGCATGTTGCGTTTATATTTTTGTTCAGCTACACAAAATACCCTATAATGACAGTGAAAACATGTTTCAAGAAATGTTTGCAAATGCATTGAAAATTAAATACAGACATCTCATTTGCATTAGTGTTCACACCCGAGTCAACACGTGATATCCCCTTTGGCAGCAATTACAGCAGAGTCTTTCTATGTAAGTCTAAGAGCTTTGCACACCTGGATTGTACAATATTTGCACATTATATTTTTAATTCTTCAAGCTCTGTCAAGTTGGTTGAGCATTGCGTGACAGCTATTTTCCCGTCTTGCCATAGATTTAAACAGATTTTATTCAAAACTATGCCACACAGCAACATTCAATGACGTCTTGGTATATCACTACAGTGTATATTTGGCCTTGTTTTAAGTTGTCCTGCTGAAAGGTGAATGTGTTGCCTGGAAAGCAGACCAGGTTTTCCTCTATGATTTCACCTGTGCATAGCTCTATTCAGTTTGTTTTTATCATGAAAAATTCCCTAGTCCTTGCCGATGACAAGCATACCCATAACATGATACAGGCACCACTACGCTTGAAAATATGGTATTGGATTTGCCTCTAACATAACGCTTTGTATTCAGGGCAGTTAATTTCTTTGCCACATTACTTGTGCCTTAATGCAAATAGTATGCATGTTTTGGAAAATGTCTATACAGGCTTCCTTTTCACTGTCATTTAGGTTAGTATTGCGGAGTAACTAAACTGTTGACCCATCCTCAGTTCTTTCACAGCCATAAAACTGTTAAAATCACCATTGGCCTCATGGTGAAATCCCCGAGTGGTTTCCTTCCGCTCCAGCAACAGAGTTAGGAAGGCCGCTTGTATCTTTGTAGTGACTTGTATTGATACATCACAAGTCTATTTAGTAACTTATCCATGCTCAGGGATATTTAATATATACCAATAGGTGCCCTTAGCGAGGCATTGGAAAACCTCCCTGGTCTTGGAGGTCAAATCGGTTGAAATTCCGTTTGACTTACGGAATTATATAAAAAAAAAAAAAATCAGCAGTTGGTGCAACTTAAGCACATTTTCTCCTGAAATTTATGCTAAACTACAAAAAAAAATCCACCTTGATATGGGGTATTGTATGTAGGCCAGTGACAGGCTCAATATAAAATGTTAAATTCAGGCTGTGACAATGTGGAGAAAGTCAAGTCACTTTGAAGGCACTGTAGTAACGTGAGCTAACCAGTCATATGCCTATGCTCGTTCTGGATACAATGATAAGTCTTAAATGTAAAATGTACACCTGGGAATTCTATTATAAAAATGTCCCTGTATACCATGTATATCAGAATATGAAAATGGTGTACAGTGTGGTAGTTGAACAGTATTTATAATATGAGGAAAGGTATGTTGGTAAAAAATATTTTATTGATAAAACAGGAAGTGGGTAAAAACAGTTTAAAATCCTGCACAGCAGTCTTCGCAGTATAAAAATAGCCAATTGCATCTTCCCAGTCACCCTAAAAGAGAACAGACCATTGTTTAAAACCAGGACAGCCTCACAATCTCTTAATATTTCCAAGTTATCAAAAAAGTTATTGTAGCTTACTATATGCAATGCAACAATGTTCCGCTTAAAATCATGCTTTTGGATAGCTGTCCGTTCGAGCACTCATTTTCCTAGAAAGCACCAGAGGAAAAGGAGACAAATGAGTATCAGAAGATAAACCAATGAAAGGCGTTAGTCTGATATATTCCATGATTTGACTGCAAAATATATTCCATGATTTGACTGCAAACGTCAGCATGCATTATGAGATTGGCACGCCGGTAAAGACCATGTTACGCAAAAGGTCCAGACCGTTGTATTAGATGGGGGCATTGGTTTCTAATAAAACACTGCACATCCAAATAAAACATACACGGTCATTAATGCTATACTATTAATTTCTACAATAAAACTAGCGTTTGCTCATACCAACTACAGAACATGTTATTCAAACTGACAGTAGTTGGAAAAGTCTTCTTACCTACAGGCGGCATCTAAGCGCTTTGGGAGCTGCTGTCTGCTAGTCTCACATGCCTTCTTGCTACTCACTCTCCTGCTTCACACTGCTCCTTCCTGCCAGGCGATGGGTTTGTTTGCTACGTCTCTCCCTCAGCTCAGCTGGCTTCCATGGCTGGCTAGCCTCAAGACTGCATCATGTAAGCTAGCCTTCTGCTGGCAGCTGTACTGTCTGACAGGCAAGTCTGATCTAGCCATCCAACTCACGTCTCTGGTGCAGTTCTCAAAGAGATGGGCTCTGTGTGGACTTAGTATTTGTACTACCATAACTTCATCCATTGGAGTTCATCAAGGACTTCAACGCTATTGTAACACTACTTGGTCACAAACCTTCCATTGATGTGCTGGGATATGAGATGTTCTACAATCTGTAGTATGTGCATTGGAACAGACTAAGAATGTCTCGTGTAAGAAAGGAATAAAGCATATTGGGCTAGGCAAAGTCTCCATTGACAGGTGGTACTTCATCTTCTAAAGAATGGCCATTGACTGCATCTATCATTCAAATGTGGATTTGTATAGTCTAATGCATTAAAACAAACCAGAAGAGAACCTCCCCCTCCCACCCAATCCCCTAAAAGAGAGGCTAACAAGACTGAACGACAGTTTAAAAAAACTGAAAGGTGGTTTATTTCAACTTGATTGTTGCAGTTACACAAATAAAAACCATAGATGCAAAATCTACATAAAACCTCATTGGAATGCTTGCTTTCCAGAAACATAAGAAACCTGTTTGACAGTACAGAAAAATGTATGAAGCCCCTCCATGATTTCTCTATTGTACACATCTCTTCTTGTAGCAGCTGTAACCTGCCACAACTGTTTGGCTGAGCAGATCTAGGGTGTAAACCTGCAGCTGCCCTGTCATTTGTCTCGCTCTCCTCTCCTAAGTACTGAGTCCTGTTGAACAATACGGAACAACATTAAGTTAAACTGTGCACTGACTGTTGGATTAACCAGAACCTACTACATGAGATCCAGCATTAGTAACGCTTGGATCAAACACAACTACTAGGACTGTATGTATCAAAGGGTACAAGAACGGAGGTAGTTTCTGAACACTACATTTTAAAGACAAATCCTAGAATATGCTAGTCTCATCTACACACTMCGGTTGTTATGGTTTCAAACTGTCACGTTAAAAAAAGCATACCTTTTGAACATTTAGAATCGTCGTCCACCGGAGCCCCCGCCATACCCACCGCCACCACCTCCTGAGTTACCTCCATATCCACCTGAAATGAAAAAGAAAAACATAAAAAGTCAAAGGTTGAACAAAACACACTAACTTGTGCTTTCTGGTTAAGTCAGCCAAATAATTATTACACAACCTAAGTCACCTGAAGGCGTGCCAAACCAACTTGAGTTAACAGCTCAACCAGTGCCTGGTCTAAAGCTAGTCTGCCACCTACCTCCATATGGGCCGCTACTCCTGCCGCCGCCGCCACCACCACCGCCGCTTCCACCACTGCTGCCACCACCGCTACCTCCACCGCCGCCACTGCTGCCTCCAAAGTTGTTACTCTTCATTGGGCCGTAGTTGGAAGCCTGGTTGTTGTAGTTGCCAAAGTCATTGTAGTTGTTACCGCCACCGCCGCCAAAGTTTCCTGCAACACAATTTGAACAGCCACATTACTTTAATGAAATTGGTTCTGTACATTTTACACCGGCCCAAGGATGTTTTGAATGTTTAGAACAGCTGAGAACAGTATTTTGTACGTCACTTTCACGTAGTCAGCCATGACATAGTCCTCACACTACTTCACATTTAGTAGGCCATTTGAGTTTACAATATGATTTTGTAGCATGTGAAATATCAGGTGTAGTATGGTAACATTTGTTGCTTACTTTTTGTAAACAGTATATAATATATCACTACTTTTTACCAAACAGAATGTAGTGTGAGAATTAAGTCACAGCCTATGATGCCATCCACTTACCACCAACTGGGGCTGCTTCTTGTGGGGAAGCCATGGACTTACCGCCGCCAAAGTTTCCACCATTGCCATTGTTGTAGTCGTTATAGCCATTTCCACCACCGTAGCCGCCACCRTGTCCACCACCATAACCTTGTCCTCCGCCGTAGCCACGGTTACCACCATAACCACCAGGGCCTCCACCATAACCACCTATAGAAAGGAAAGTTTGAATCTAAATACACGACCATCTAAAAAAATTGTAATATCCTTGTGGCTTCTCAAATAATGCATGTTGTGTTAAGTTTTCTACCGTAATGACATGTTTACCAGCTAAAATTGCCACTGGTGAGAAAAGCTATTGAATGGCTATTCTGGAATCCAAATCTTACCGTCACCTCCCCCATAACCATTGTTGTAACCGCCATCTCCTCCTCCGTATCCACCCCCTCTGCCTCCTGAAACAGACGAGTCAGCGTCACCTAAAGTATATTGAAACAATCACAAGGGGTTAAGCATACAGGTTAAAGCAGAGAGAGAGAGAGAGAGTGGTGCAGGACCACAACATACCACGGCCATCGAAGTATCCACCATCACGGCCAAAATCATTACCTCCATATCCTCCACCTCTGCCATAGTTGCCGCCACCTCCGCGGCCTGGAAAAGAAAACTCAAAGAATTAGTGCCAATGCAACTTGGCAATTATATTATGTGAAGTGACTGATCAGTACTCAAATAAAATGTATCATAATGTGTTACACAGGGATACTGCTTATCGCAAGGATGTGAACTCCTTCCCAGGCCATATCACATGTCCTGAAGCAGGAAATACTCCTGTCCCTTTCTGTGTGCAAATGTACTTACCACCCCTCATACCCACTCCTGTTGTCTGCATCTCCTGTCTGGACAATGCTTTCCTCACTTCGCAATTGTGACCGTTCAACGTGTGGTATTTCTGGACTGAAAATACAATGGCAGTMTTAAAATACAGCAGATAACTCATGAAAGTCAGCTATTTTCATCAATACAAAGAGATTGTTCAGACAACTACTTACTGACAATCCTGTCCACTGCATCATGGTCATCAAACGTGACAAAGGCGAAGCCCCTCTTCTTGCCACTGGTGCGGTCGGTCATAATGTCTATTACTTCAATCTTGCCAAATTGCTCAAAGTAGTCTCGTAGGTGGGAGTCTTCAGTGTCTTCCTTGATACCGCCAACAAATATCTTTTTCACTGTGACATGAGCGCCTGGACGGCTAGAGTCCTCTCTGGAAACAGCCCTCTTGGGCTCTACCAGCCTACCATCAACCTTATGGGGGCGTGCTTCCATGGCAGCATCGACCTCGTTCACACCAGAGTAGGTGACAAACCCAAAACCTCTAGAGCGTTTGTTGGCTGGATCTCTCATGACCTGTTGATGAGATTAAATTTAAGGCAAAAACATTAATTAAAAAAATAAAATACATACGACAGATTCACCGATATTTAGGATTACCAATCAAACATTAACAAGGAATGTAAACCTGTGTGACGCTGTAGTCTATTCGGGTACAGRTCTCCCTGCAGCTGATAATATTTCTTGTTATATTTTTTACATTATACTCACCACACAATCTGTAAGAGATCCCCATTGTTCGAAGTGTTCTCGCAAACTCTCATCCGTGGTTTCGAAGCTCAGACCTCCGATGAACAGTTTGCGGAGCTGCTCGGGTTCACGTGGGGCCTGGACAAAAACAATTTACAATGTATTTAGAACAAAAGACGCAGATCAGCAAGCGAGCGCTACACTCTAGCGAACTCAAAGTTCATTACCAACCGTTCGTCAATATTCCTGCAGTTAAGTTTGTCAAAAACAAACACGTTGGGGGGGGGGGGTCAAACAATAATATCAGATGGCGTCAACATGGCGGGGCATTTGGCAAATGTGAACCAAAACTATGAAATGTGTGATGGTTGAAACATGGATTAAATTATCTGACTAATATTAAACGCAATGGGGGGAAAAAAGATACGTCCTTTCTTGCAAAATGGCTGAGCAAAGCACACGAACAATAAGGCCATGAGGCCTTTAAGATGGCGGCGTCCCCACATGAGCTATGGCTGTATTAATAGATAAGCGCGAGTGGAAAACCCTTTTGGTTAGATTGGTCAACGTACACGTTAAAATTTAATGCACATAAGAACAAAATTGTATGTAGATATTCGTTAGAGACACTTACCTCTTTCGACATTGTGGATGGTAGCTTACGATTCCTTTGCCTTATTCGAAGAAAGACGATCTGCGACAGAATGCAACGACCCTGCAAATGAAACAAAGAGTACAATAAATAGGGAGGATACGCCTCTTGGATTCAGCGATTGGTTATCTATTGCCGTTGCATTCAATTTCTCACTTCCGCTGCAACTCCAATTGGATATTTTACAGTCAATTATCAGCAATGTCCAATAACAAAACGATACCAGCCGGTGGTGGGTGTGGGCTTACGTTTTGTCAAAACGTTATGTAGACGTCACTTCAATTCCATTCCATTCCCAGGCTAGTCTGTATACATTTAGCAAATAGTCTATTTGATAGAAGTAATACCAAAAATACGTCCGCATATTTCRTAAGTGAACATAGCTACAACATTTACTGATGATCTCCTAGTTATTTGGCTTGACGGTTTCGTGGGCGTGCACGGTCTGCCATTGTGCATTTTGGCGCTCGCTTTCTTGCACAGCGAGGCAAACAAGCAAGTCGTTTGTGAAGGGGAAACGAAAAGCCCAGCAACAGCGTCAAGAAAACGAACCAGTAAACCGCTAAAACTAGCAAGGGTGAGTAAATACATATAGCAATTTCTTAGCTACTTAACTAATATTAGCTAGTTTACACCCCCCCCCCCCCCARTTCAATCAKTCCGTCTCAAGCAAAAAGTATTGAGGATAACGCTTGATAAATTGTTAACGTTAGCCAGTGGCGAACAGCTAGTTAGCTCATTCTCATGCTAGTCAGGCGGGGGTTAGGACAAACACAAGTCTACACGCGCTTAGGGCTATTTAGCTAGATTGAAATGCCTCTATGTACTGTAAATGTAACATTATCGTTGGCAAAKTGGAACGAATTAAAACGGCAATTGGATAACTAGTTAATTTACCCTTATTTATTTTAGAGGACAGGCCATGTGTTGTATCAAGGAAGCAAAGCYTCTGCTTGCCAGCTAGCCGTATTGGCTAATTTAGCAAACGTTAACCTACTAACGTTAGCATGGTTTTTAATTCGAGTGATTCCCTTTAAACGGACAGTCAGCTGTATCATGATTTTATACTAGTTAGGTTAGTTATCTGCTGTAGCTAGCTAGTAGCAATGAACAGCTGACCAATGTATTATATTGCACGCATTGCTTAACCCTGTTTCTACGTTTTCTAGGTTTTATTTCGAACGTTTCATTTCCAAGTTGGGACGTGCCCCTTGTTCACTCATTTGAGGTACCGCTACCAAATCATGGGAAAGAAGACTCGTGAAAATGATGATGATGRCTCGGGCTCATCTTCAGAAGAGGAAGAATTTATTGTGGAGAAGGTTCTGGACAGAAGGACGGTGAAGGGCCGAGTTGAATTCTTCCTTAAGTGGAAAGGCTATTCAGAGTAAGTCCATCTGGGTGATTCCAGACGAAACTATAACAAAATAAGATTTTCACAAAGTGTAAATCCATGGAAGGGACCTTTGGAGAAAGTATTGTTGACATTTGAGAAATAATTAATTGAAGTTTTAAGTAGGTGCTACAAAGCAAAAGTTGGGGTCATATAAAGCTTTACTGCTTGCTCTGTAATGTGTGTAGTATTTTGATTTGGCTCACTTTTCAATATTGTTGAACATAATATAACTTGGTGGGTGTACAATTTCACACATGTACAAGCACAACTGTACACAAGGAGCACGTGTGCGACAAACTAGAAACGAGCACAAAGAAAAACATTTGAGGTAATAAAGCCAGAATCCTTCATTTCAGGTCACAAAGCAAAATATTTAGGTGCATATGTGAGTAAAATGGTCACGTTGCAGAGCCCTGAAAAGTGTTTTACTACGCATGTGTGGGTTGGAAATGTGTTTTTTTGCATATTTTTGCACCCTTTTTTGCACCCTCAGAAGTTATGGGCCATAACTTTAAAACTATCAGAGATCCCACCCTGGAACTTGTATATTATGTTAAACAATAGCTGCATTCCAAACACGTAAAAGACAGACCCTCAAATTAAGTGGACACTTGGTTACTTTTTATTGGACCGCCCTTGCCTGGAAATCGCCACTCGTTCATCCTATGGTTGTTTTCAGTGATCATGGAACCACCGGTAGTTGGTGTGCTTTATTTGAGCTACAGTCAACTATGATTGCAATTATTGTCTAACTTATTTACATTCATTTTTTGCTTACACTTGTATGCTGACTTCTCCATATTGATGTTGGTCTTTACATTTTGGTAGGCTTTTCTTAGCGGATGTACAATCATCCCAAATTTAATTATGGGGCATTTCAGGCCCTGGCGTGAACAGAATTGCATACTCTTATCACAAARGAGGGCTGACGTGCTTACGTTGCCAACTTCCCTTGCTTGGCTAATTGTTTGGACCGACGGCAAAGATGGCCATGGATATTCCCCAAGGGCATAAGTGGAGGAGGTTGGGTCTTTTACGTGTTAGGAATGCAGCTATATTGATATATCAAATTTTATATTTTCAATATTCATGTTTACAAGCCATAAAGSTTCAAATGACACTAACTTTTGCTTTGTAGCACCTGCAGACAAAACATTGTGGCATCTTAAAGGGGGCCTGGGTAAGGCAAAAATTATGCTTTAAGAAACAAATATCAACAGAACATCAAAGGACCCTTCCATGGATAACATTTTGATGAAAATCCCCAGAAGAAAAATATTTTGGTGTTCTAGTTACATGTTACTGAGTATGTATGAACTTTCCAATTTGTAAGTCGCTCTGGATAAGAGCGTCTGCTAAATGACTTAAATGTAATGTAAATGTATTATTATTTTACGACTTACGACGTTTCCAGTAGCTCGCTAATTTCTACCCCTAACAATTCATAATGCTATTGATTTTTCATGGCTTTCAGTGCTGAAATGTTTTGGTTACCTTCATGCTCTGTACAACGCTCTGACTCGTGCACACCGAGGGTTGGGTGTAAAATGAATTGGAAACCATGTGAGAAGGCCAGTGCAGGTGTTTTTCTGTGTCAAAGTGGGGCTTAGGCGGTGGGAATGGTTTCACCAGTTTTACATTAAAAAATGAAAAAGATCTTATTTAAAATAGGTCAATTTTCTACATACTAAGTATACACCTGCCCAATACTTAAAATAAAAAATATTCAGAAATAACCCTGCAGTGTGTTTTCCCTATCGAATATATTTTGTTCWTGCTATGACAATGCATTTATTGTTTGCAGAAAGCACAACACATGGGAGCCAGAGAAGAATCTCGGCTGCCCCGAGCTCATTGCTGAYTTTATGAAGACTTACAAGAAGCCTAGCGGCGTTGCCACCCCCAGCAGCGTAGGAGCCAAGTCCAGTGCGGGGTCATCAGGCCGTAGCAAGGAAGGCAGCAGCAAGAGGAGAAACTCTGACGATGATGAGGAGGGGAGCAGCAACAAGCCCAAACGGAAAAAAGAGGTGCGTAACCTACCTCGTGAATTCGTGTGGACAAAGTCTCCCCCCCCCCCCAAAAAACAGCGAGAATGAGTTGTTTGTAATCCAATAGAAATGTATTTGTCACATGTGCCGACTACAACGGGTGTAGACTTTGCTGTGAAATGCATACTTACAAGACTTTTCCCAACAATGTGGAGTTAGAAATGAAGACATTTGCGAAAGGGAAACGGTAACACAATATAACAATGATGAGATTTATATACGAGGAGTACCGGTACGAGGTAGTTGCGACAATATGTACATGTCGCTGGGGTAAAAGAGGCTAGGCAAACAGGATAATAAACAGTAGAAGCAGTGTGTGTGAAAGTGCAAAAATAAGGGGGGGTTACATAGATAAAAATCTAGAGGAGGGAGGGCGGGTTACATAGACCAGGCTTGGTTAACACTAGATAAGAGCTATGTGAATTGACTGCCACATGCAAGTCTACAAAACGGATCATCACTTTATGAAAGGGGGTGACTTTCATTGAGATTCGTTACCTCTCCAGCTTTTGCAGCTCACTGATAGGCCATTCAACACTTTTTGTTTTTAAATGACCTCTTAAGTGTCCAACCAAGTGTTGCAGCATTGTAATTGTTGGCTAGAACAAAAGCTTGATCATCTTGGAGAACTTTCCTTTGCATATTTATAACCAACTGAAGACGCCTCATTTCAAACTGAAATAGTTGAGCTTTTGGGTGTTGCTTACCGTCACTAGAATGACAAAGGCTTTGTGAAATACAACTGTTGTCTGTGCTTGTTTCCTGCGGTGGTGCCTAAGTTTCACTTCTAATGTACAACATAGAGATGATCAGCGGTATAATTGGTCATTTCTCCTTTCTTCCAGGATGACGTCCTGATTGCGAGAGGCTTTGAGAGAGGTCTGGAACCAGAGAAGATTATTGGAGCCACAGACTCCTGTGGAGACCTCATGTTCCTCATGAAGTGGTGAGTGTTGAGTACTAAGACATATGTCGTCCACTAGACTACGCCACTAAGAATGTCTTCAAACTGGTGACTGGAAACTGAWTAACTGAAGTTGTTGCTCACTTAAAGTTGATTTTGTTAACTATTCCTCTTCAAGACAGTGGGTCTAAGAGCTTTCTGGTTTTCCTGATCCAGTCTTGTGACATCGTGAATTGTCGTTATTTCCTAAGTCTACTAGGGCGTCTTGTCTTTACTTCATCATGGTAATAGGCCTGTAAATAAAGCATGTTTATTTATTTCGTCTCGCTACAGGAAGGACTCTGATGAGGCAGATCTGGTGCTGGCCAAGGAGGCCAATCACAAGTGCCCGCAGATCGTCATAGCTTTCTACGAAGAGCGCCTCACCTGGCATGAAGACGGGGATAAGAAGGAGAAAGGCGCTGTGAGCATGTAAGCAGGAAGTGTCATCACAGGAATGGTCACTGACCCCCCCCCCCCCGACTGCAGGGACGACCTGGAGACACTCATATAGCCAGTACCAAATCGCACCCTATTCCTCCCCTTGGCCTTAACACTTTTTATGATTGCCTTTTTTTTGTGGCTTGGGTAGGTGTAAGCAGTGTAGTGGTATATTTTCCACCAGTGACGGGTTAAGGCAAAATGGAGGGWTTGTGTGCGATTTGGGACTGAAAGACCCCCCCCCCCCCGCTAATGACCATAACAAAAACCACACAAACCAACGATGGACGACACTGCCCACTTCATGATACCTCCCTCCGTGCCCCAATGTACAGGTTAATGACCCTGAATAACAAAGAGCCCAATCTAGCCGTTTTACACACAAACTGAGAAGGATGGGGTAAGACTGTGGGTTTTGGAGGTGGTGAAACAGGCTGGCTGGGCTCGCTACTGGGGACGGCTTGTCTTTCTTTCCTCTTGCTTTATTCCCTTTCTGTATTTTTGTGTAAGTACAATTCTTGATTCTGTGGTACCCTGTCTAGGTACTGGCAGCCATCTTAAGGTGACTTGAAGGTAGTCGTCTTAACTAAGAGGTAACGTTAAAATGGCCACGTCTATCAAAGTATGGTCCAGTGCCCTGTATGAAAGTCCCGCCTACTTCCTGAATCATGTACTAGCTGTTTTTGAATGGGATTCAAGATTAAATCATGAAAACGTGAAGGGAAAAAAGTTTTTTATTTAACTAGGCAAGTCAGTTAAGAACAAATTCTTATTTACAATGACGGCCTAACCCGGACGACGTTGGGCCAATTGTGCGCCGCCATCCTAAGCATATATTTGTTTTAGTGGATTCATTTACTTCTACCTTCATGAAAGCCATCAGTTCGGAGTAAATCTACTAATATCATTTTACATGTATCTTTAATGACCTTTTTCATGAATTTGATGTACTCTGGAATCCCATTCGAAAACGGTATGGGACATSATCCAGGAAGTAGGGGGGACTTTCATAGCGCATTCACAAAGCGTCTCAGAGTAGGAGTGCTGATCCACCTGTCCATATATTCATATTCATTGTTATCTAAAAAGTATAAAAAAAACTGATCCTAGATCAGGCAKTCTGGGGAAACTTTGAATACGAGCCCTCGACATGTTTCCCCTGGGAAGATGATCACCTTCCAAGTCTTATCAAACCTCGAACATAACAGTAGTTATGCAGTAGATAAAATTGTTTTATCGTAATCAGATCACCTTGGTAGAAAATCTCCCCTGCTTATTTTTTTTGTTCAGTAGTTTTAGTCCACCTTTTGATGTTTTAAGGTCAATATGGTCCCCTCTAAGTACTCCYTGTCTTGTTTTATTTCTCCAATTCTTCGCTAGTACTGTGGCTGGACTAAGTTTTGAATAACCTACATTTTAATATTTAAACTCTTTTGTCCATTGGCTTCTGTTATGTAGCTGTTCTGTAGGTCAAGTAATCATGTAGCTCCGATTCCATTGCTAAGATCATGAACATATTTAGTCAGAGTAGCTGCTTTTTCCTAACTTGGAATTGGATTCTTCCGATTACCCGTTTTTTTRCCTTTCTTTTTTATCAGACAATTTTATCACCACAACAAGCACAATTAAGCAAATATTACAGATGCACAGACGGGCCACTTCAAAAGTTGTACCCAATGTTTCAAGCCATCTTTATTTGCAAATGTGAATGACATAATCACAGCAGTGCTGAATTGGAACCCGACCCTAAGATCAGAAGTCAGTTGACAATCAGCATGCCACATGCTCTGCAGTAGAAAGTGACACCAAACGAGCATACTGATTGATTTGATCAAGGTATGCCACCCTGGGGCTAAATGTCTTGGCCGACTTGCTCTGGCCAGTCCCCTGAGTGAGAGAATGGGATAAGGCAGATCGGTGCTTACTTCCAGACACTGTTCCTTCTTGGGAATGCTTATCGATCCATTTGAACGTTTTAAGATCCTGTCAATGATTTGATTTATTTAGAGTATTAAGTGTTAAGTCACTCAACCTACAGAGTATTTGTTCCACTTGTAGAAAGATCATTTGTCCTGACCTGAATTTCTAGTTTTATCATCTTTCCTGTTAATGCTAAATACTGAATGTTTTGGGAAGATGTTATCCACATCATTGGCTTCATATTACAGATTTGTTTTAACTGCCTATTTTGGCTTTCCACCCCTTGTGTTGAATGTAGAGCATTGAGTTTGTGTTCAATGATATCATATCCACATGTGTGGTAACAAAGAGCAAGGTTGTTTAGTCACAGAATAGAGGAACAGTATTCCAGTATATTTGTAGCCTATACCATTGAGTTGACGATGGACAGAGTGCTATTGCTATGTATTGTGGTCAAATATTCTCGTATTCAATTTGTGATGTTTTCCCACTCAATTTTTTTTTTTAAATGAGCAATTGGGTCCTGAGTTGTCTTGTCACTGTAGTCATAGAAACAAGTGAAAGATTACTTTGATATCCTTCTCTCTTCAGAAACACCTCTATTCAGGACAAATGTAACGGTTGTCTGTTTTTTATTTATATTTACTCAAAGATTTTCATTTGTAGTCCATTTTTGATTTTCTTTTTTTTCAGTGTTCCACATTTTGGTGTATCTTACATTTTTTTTTTAATGCTCTGAAATTTGGGTTTTATATGTATTGTGGTAAACTGTTTTCAACATTCAACGGACTGGTGATGTTTCTGCTAGACTGCTGTGCACCAACTAGTCATATTTAACCAGTAGATGGAGCCATTTGCCATGTCAAAGGAAATCCTGAAATGGACCTAATTGGGTATTTATTGCTCATAAACTAATCTAATTTCCCCACATTACAGAGAATACGCATTATATCTATCGAGAGATTCAATGATTGATATACTAATAGTTGCTTTATACATCGCCTAGACTATTTTACTTTCAAAAAACGGTTTAATTCAAGAGTACCATCTAGGTGACAGYTGGCATATTGCCTCCATTAGTCCAACTCTGTATATTGAGCTAATTCAATGGAATATTCTCTTCCACCTGGCCCGTATGAAGAGGCTTTATATAGTAAAGACTACAACCAGGCCCTTGAGGTATTCCTGCTTTGATCACATGGTGGTCAGGAAAACAACCTCACACGTATACATAGGCAACTATAGTACAGCGTTTATCACTGTACCAGTGATCGGTGAAATATAGTCCTCCTRTTAACCAGCTCGTGTTTAAAAGACGACTTGTAAAAGCACCACTGGATATACAACTCACCACTATATGTTGCTTGCTGTTACATATAGTGCCAACGTTAAGGAACAGGCAGTACATCTATCTTTCTGTGCTGGGCCCAGCAACATCCAAGTTGTGAATAAATAAACACTTTTTAGATAATGATTACTGAATAAATGACCATTGGCTTATACCTTAAAAGCCTATCTGCTTATTGCAAATATAAGTGCCTGGCTGTCATATGTCCCCTGCCATCCTAAGCGTTAATTACTATTACAGGTATAGGTACTAGGATGTTGCTGGGCCCAGCACAGGCAGTGTGGTCTTCTGGTCCCAGTGATGCTGAGCAGCACAGGCATCTCTGCTGCTGCAGCAGTCGTGTAATGGATGTGGGGAGAGAGACACACTGACATGTACTGCCAGTTTGATATTTACAAACCGTTTGTTCACCATTTAATAATAATTACTCCCACATTTGTAAATGTTAGTAAGCTAGTTATTCACAGGTCTATATAGTTCCTTTAATGTCCTGTGTTGTGTGCTTGTTCTTTACCAGGTACTGCAGGAATGTCTACCAAGGGCGTGTCCATCTTTTTGTGAGAAATTACACTGGTCGCTCAAAGTATTTATAAAGTGTAAATGGCACTCACTTTAGATTAGGGACTGCAAAAATACTTTACTCATGATTAGCAAATGGTTAAATGTAGGAGTAATTATAAATAAATGAACACACAATTTATTAATGGTTTATTACGGACCTTTATTCATTCACTACCAGAATGGGTAACACTTTATTTTAAGCACATACTGTATATTAGARAAAGAAAATCACTGAACACCTTCTAGATGACCATTGGCTCATATAACAGCCTAACTACATATTTCAAGTGTCCCCCCCCCCCTGTCCACTTTAGAAAAGTGTGTAAATATTAGGCTACATATAATTCAATAGGAGAGAGGGAGACTGCCAGTTCTTTAATGTTCTGGCTGTAGCCAATGGATACATTAAGGAACTGTTAGTCTCTCCCTTTCTCAGTTTTTAAAAATTCAATATAAAACCTGTGTTTCTAGAAGAATGATGCCGGGACTAGTTTATGTGAATGCAGATTAATTTCTGAGTGAGTGTGTCGGTCTCTGTTTCCTTCCTACCTCGACTGCACCACAGCATGTGATCTGTCATGATCTCACAGACACAGCACTCGGACCAGCAGAACCAGAACTTTTAGAAAATAAGTTGGTTAATTTCACACGTTTGGCAGCGTCAGCCTCAAACCCTTTTTTGGTTTAACTTTTTCCTGCACCATCTTTCTGTTTTTACTGAGAGTCAGAGCGCGTTTCATTCTCTTTGGTGCGTTTGATGGTCAGCCAAATGCTCAATACAGAATCATTATGACAACAGAAATAGCGCAAAGGTCAGAAAAAAACAGGCTCATGGGCCGACGGCCGTATCCATTTTTGGCCCATCCCATCCTAATAAAATAATTATCGTTGTAAGTAWTTGCCAGACGGTCAATCCGCCCATGCCCGTTGGTGCAATCGGATCTCTCTCATTCATATATATGATCTGAATATTTATATATATATAGCTACATTTAGGGGGGTAGAATTTTCCAGGCAAAAAACATGAAAAAGTTCTTCCACTCCAAATGGAATGCAAAGGTCACCAGTAAATGATCCAGCCCGTGGGACCATTAAGTCCAGAAGGGGGTTTTATGGAACCTGGAGTTGTCTGCTCACTCTGCTGAAGAACTTGGAGTGGTGCAGTGGGAGAGGAGAGCTGTAGTACTCCATGTTCAGATTGGCTATTCTCCCAAAGTGTGCACTTGTACACCTGCCTTTATGGATTTAAAAGGAATGGACTGACTGGTGTAAGGAATAAAGTGGAAACTCCCTCCAACCGTGCTTGCGCCAATGCATGAGGGGGAGTGAAGGAAGTACACACTTCTGGAGAAGGGTACAGAATCATAACGCATCCTTAGTCAGGACCAGGGCAGCTTTCTCTGTCCATGATGTGTGTGGTGAATAAGGCTGAGGCATCTCTGGAAAAATATGAGCAGTCTTACAGAGAGGGTTGAATCAAACCAGCCAGGGACTACGGACGAGAATTTGCTGTCTAGCTATATCAGGCACTAATATTACACCCCGGTATTGTGTGTATCTGTTGTGTACTGTTAAAATACAGTACATGGATTTCAGYTGAGGATTGTTGCAGTGATGTCATGGAGTGTAAGCAGACATGACAAATTGACTGAGCACATGTACCATTAAGCGTGTGTGGGTTGCTTTCTGTCATTAAAAGCGTGCGCGCCAGCCTCCCCGAGCACAGCCCGTGCCGCATATTCTGTGTTTGTGTCACTTTCAGTGTAAATGAGTTCCAGAGGGCATTGCCTGTGGAAGCGGTTGGTTGTCTTGCTGCACATCATCACAAATMAGTGTTGAGGGGGCTACTGTGCAGCTGGGGTTGTTAGTCGGGAAGGGAAGGATGGCTGCAGTGGGCTTGATCAATATTACATGGCCTGTTCAACAACAACACACACACACGGCAACTGAATTTATACAGCATCTATTATTGTATTTTGRTGTTAAATGTTGAGTTATAATGATACTGTATTTCAATAGGGGCTGTGTGTCGGAATATCTCTGAGACCAATGCCATGTCATGTGGTCCTTCTGGTGTTCTGATCAGGTCTGCATAGCTGTCCTCCAGCTGTTGTTCTGTGGGTGAGTGACGGCTTCTGCTTCAGCCTCTCACAGCACAGAACCAGACCTGGGTTCAATTACTATTTGAAGTCATTTCAAATACCTTATCTGTGTTTGATTGATCTTTCCGGGCTTAATGGACCAAGTAAATAGTTCCAAAATGGCAAACCCCACCCATCTGGCACTCCAGGCAGGCTAGAGCAAGCACTTAGTATTTGAAAGATTTTGAATAGTATTTGAACCCATTCRCTGACATCAGTTTCTCACAGCACAGTGCAGTATCACTGATCCGTATGAAGGTGATTGCAGAGTGATGCGCTAATTTGACTCACTATCATGGTTAATGTGCAGTAAGAAGGCAACAGAGAGAGCTTCTCCATTTTCAMTGCGTAGCGTTTTGCACTGTATAGAGAATAGTGTTCCATTTAGGACACTCCCGTTGTGTCCCCCTCCGCTGGCGGGATTGGGACCAACCCACTCCACCGACTCCCTTCCCTTCCCTCCTCCATCCTTCTTTTCCTCCCTCCTCCCCTRCATCTCTTCTACTGACCAGGGCAGAGAGTTATAGCTGCCATAAAAGGCAGGTAATGCATTGTTAACTAATTCTGTCTGCTCAGAGCTGATATACCCCTCGCTCTAAATCTCAGTGCTTCCAATAAAATGTAAATGCTAATTATTGGCCCCTATGAGCAGATATAATTTAAACAGGCTAGCTAGAGTTACATGCTGGAGGCAGAGTGTGAAACGACTGACTAGCCCTGAGAGAAGAGGGGGAATCCAGTAAAGGAGAGATGAGGAGGAAAGGGGAGAGGGGAAGATTAAATTGATAGCAGCACCAGATTCTTACGGGCATGTCTTTGTTATGTTGTTGTTGAGTAACCTACATGTGGTGGGACAGGGGTAATTCGAGTTCTCCTCACCAATGAAACCAGCAAAGAATGAAAGCCTAGTTACTGGATATAATGCATGATATTGCATGATATTTCCATGTTAATACAGCCGGTGTCATACTCAGTGTTACCATGGGCTTCTGAATATTGATCTCATTCTAGATTTCAATGATCCAGCTCTGTTTCTCTGCCATCTGTTAAGGATGGTGATCTGGCTTGTCCTGTAATTACATCATCAATTCATTTGCACCAAAGAAAGGGAGAGAAAGAAGATTGAAAGCATTAAGTATGCCGTTCGTGATTGGTGGGGGGGAATGAATTGATATGCAACGCAGGCACACACTCAATGGTTCCAGTGTTTTAGTAATTGTATAATAGAATATTTTGCTGAATATATTCCAATACAACAAAAGTTTATATTCCTGCAAGTTTCAGATGATACATTTGTAATTTGGTGAGGAGCTAAATAAGAGGCAGAAATAGCTGAAATTAGCTAATTGTTCTAACAATTGTTATTACATTGTTATAAACTAAAAGTGTTTCTCCGTAGCAATACATTATAAGAACGTAATACATCGTTAGAAGAAAAAGTAAGGGATCCATCATATTAAGTAGTGTGACTCTTTGGACTGTAACAAATACTATGGATTGACCAAATAGTTTTCCAGCGCACTCTTCTTGACCACCGTGCAGCGACTGATCCATGGGTAGTATTCATCAGGCTCCAAATGGAAGAAAATGGACTAAAACAGGGAGGGACAGACAACTAGATTTACCTGAACTTGTACAATAAGAAGTTTTCGTATTCCATTGTGCCCTAATGAATACAATCCAGGTCCTCCTTATTTACAGTGCAGCAGCTAAGAGGAGAGCTCTAAAACCCAAATGAATCCTGATTCATTTTATCGTCCATGTTGGTAAATTACACATGGAGATTGGGACTGTCGCAATGGATTTCCTGAACATTTTAACAACAGTTCAAATAAGTTTTTTTCTGGGATGGAGCTCTCTTTGCCATGTGTAAATTCCTATTAGACAAGCCTAAGTTACCAGGCAGCTGCACAATGTGATTCAGAGGCTAATTAAGGAATATAATGAGCTTCCCTTGTGTTGGAAAATGCATTCTCAGCAGGGATTGACTTTGAAGTACCACAAACAGGCTATGTAGATCAGCCATTTAAACGGGATCCTTTTGGAGGTTGCATTGTCTAATATCTACCCTAGAACAGCAGTTAGAATACATGGCCAATACATAGCTTCATTCTAAGTTGTGTGCTAGGATGGATGTCGGAATAGAGCCTCAGCCAGAGTGAAAATACAGATATGCTAACAGGGAGGGTGATGATATNCTGTATAGAGAATAGTGTTCCATTTAGGACACTCCCGTTGTGTCCCCCTCCGCTGGCGGGATTGGGACCAACCCACTCCACCGACTCCCTTCCCTTCCCTCCTCCATCCTTCTTTTCCTCCCTCCTCCCCTCCATCTCTTCTACTGACCAGGGCAGAGAGTTATAGCTGCCATAAAAGGCAGGTAATGCATTGTTAACTAATTCTGTCTGCTCAGAGCTGATATACCCCTCGCTCTAAATCTCAGTGCTTCCAATAAAATGTAAATGCTAATTATTGGCCCCTATGAGCAGATATAATTTAAACAGGCTAGCTAGAGTTACATGCTGGAGGCAGAGTGTGAAACGACTGACTAGCCCTGAGAGAAGAGGGGGAATCCAGTAAAGGAGAGATGAGGAGGAAAGGGGAGAGGGGAAGATTAAATTGATAGCAGCACCAGATTCTTACGGGCATGTCTTTGTTATGTTGTTGTTGAGTAACCTACATGTGGTGGGACAGGGGTAATTCGAGTTCTCCTCACCAATGAAACCAGCAAAGAATGAAAGCCTAGTTACTGGATATAATGCATGATATTGCATGATATTTCCATGTTAATACAGCCGGTGTCATACTCAGTGTTACCATGGGCTTCTGAATATTGATCTCATTCTAGATTTCAATGATCCAGCTCTGTTTCTCTGCCATCTGTTAAGGATGGTGATCTGGCTTGTCCTGTAATTACATCATCAATTCATTTGCACCAAAGAAAGGGAGAGAAAGAAGATTGAAAGCATTAAGTATGCCGTTCGTGATTGGTGGGGGGGAATGAATTGATATGCAACGCAGGCACACACTCAATGGTTCCAGTGTTTTAGTAATTGTATAATAGAATATTTTGCTGAATATATTCCAATACAACAAAAGTTTATATTCCTGCAAGTTTCAGATGATACATTTGTAATTTGGTGAGGAGCTAAATAAGAGGCAGAAATAGCTGAAATTAGCTAATTGTTCTAACAATTGTTATTACATTGTTATAAACTAAAAGTGTTTCTCCGTAGCAATACATTATAAGAACGTAATACATCGTTAGAAGAAAAAGTAAGGGATCCATCATATTAAGTAGTGTGACTCTTTGGACTGTAACAAATACTATGGATTGACCAAATAGTTTTCCAGCGCACTCTTCTTGACCACCGTGCAGCGACTGATCCATGGGTAGTATTCATCAGGCTCCAAATGGAAGAAAATGGACTAAAACAGGGAGGGACAGACAACTAGATTTACCTGAACTTGTACAATAAGAAGTTTTCGTATTCCATTGTGCCCTAATGAATACAATCCAGGTCCTCCTTATTTACAGTGCAGCAGCTAAGAGGAGAGCTCTAAAACCCAAATGAATCCTGATTCATTTTATCGTCCATGTTGGTAAATTACACATGGAGATTGGGACTGTCGCAATGGATTTCCTGAACATTTTAACAACAGTTCAAATAAGTTTTTTTCTGGGATGGAGCTCTCTTTGCCATGTGTAAATTCCTATTAGACAAGCCTAAGTTACCAGGCAGCTGCACAATGTGATTCAGAGGCTAATTAAGGAATATAATGAGCTTCCCTTGTGTTGGAAAATGCATTCTCAGCAGGGATTGACTTTGAAGTACCACAAACAGGCTATGTAGATCAGCCATTTAAACGGGATCCTTTTGGAGGTTGCATTGTCTAATATCTACCCTAGAACAGCAGTTAGAATACATGGCCAATACATAGCTTCATTCTAAGTTGTGTGCTAGGATGGATGTCGGAATAGAGCCTCAGCCAGAGTGAAAATACAGATATGCTAACAGGGAGGGTGATGATATGCAGCCAGTCACCATTAGATCTCAGTGGAAAACTGAAAAGATACCTGCATCCCATAATGTCCTCACTGAGGAGGACACACACACACAGCTGAAAGTGTAGATATTCTGAGGCTTAAAAGAAAAAAGGGGAAGGACAATCAAAAGTACACACCTGCTCCTTGGCCCTATCCTATTCTTCATCACCACCTATCCCCTTTGCGCCCCCTGTCCTCCCTTGGCCGGAAATAATCACGGCTGACAATCCTCCATCACCCAGCCTCAGGCCCCCTGCCTCACTCCTCAGCTTTGTGCCCCCTGTCCTCCCTTGGCCCAAAGGAATCACGGCTGCCTGACTATTGGGCTGTTTCAGACAGCATGTGACCCTGCATTTTACTACAGAGCCTTATTGGCGCCCTTTTACGTTGAAAAGTCGGCTTGTATTTCCTAAAGAGGTCAAATGTGTGGTGAGCATTAATCCGCTCACATTTAGCCTAGACACGTTCTGGGTCTCTGGCTCTTAGCCCTGCCCAAACCCCTGACTGGGTGCTGCATGTCCACCGCCCACCACTGATCAAGGCATGCTAGAGCCAAGCGGAGAACCGTTTCTGCTTTCCCTCTATCCGAGCATAATGCTTCGCCATGAAGTATCTAACGTTACACTCTCTCAATGAATGGTATTATACGCTTGAGGTTTCAATATGGGGGATCAAGTTTAAAAAAAAACAACAACAACAAAAACAGCTGTGACTGTAGAACTAAGAAGCCACATTTGGCAATGGAGAGAAAAAAAACAAATGGCCACATCTGTCTAATGTTAACCTATGCACCAGACCTGGGTTCAAATAAGATTWGATTTTACTTTCAAATAATTTAACTGTGCTTGACTCAGCTGGAAAAGTGGAGAAGTTCCAAAAGTGCAAACACTGCTCATCTTGCACCCCAGGCAGGCTCAATCGAATGTGTCAAGATTTCAAATACTATTTGAACCCAGGTCTGCTCTGTCTACACTTCATACATTTCAACTGGAGATGTCAGACGGTAACTGAAATGGCCATTAGAAGGAAACACACTCTTTTCATGGGGGCTTATGGTTCTAAGAGCCTGTGAAATCCTCTAGATTTCCAACTGCGATATTTCTTTCATCACAAGATGTAGTTCTCATATTCATTGATTAAGCACGGAGTTGGATCTGGCAAATCTTTTTAAGTGTCTTTGATTCAAAATAGAATCCTTTCCACAAGAGGAAACAGGTTTACAAAGCACAGTGGACTTTTGATGCTCATGGGATTAGTGTTACATAGTTTAAGTGTGGTGTAGATGATCAATCCTTCTTACTCTGGATATTTGCATGGGTAACTCTACGAAAATGGAGGCTTTCCTGTCCCGGCCTTATACACCAGGAAAAACACTTAAAAATGTGAGATAATGACCCCAAAATAACTATAATACTTTCCTTTGTATTAGTTATTTAGTGGACTACTTAAAAATTACAAATACTTTACGAGTAATAGCTGTCCCTCAATTTCATGTCACTAGTGTTAAAATGTATAAAAACCACCACTTTGAAAAAATGCAACATCCTTGCCAAATTCTTCCTGGGTCAAAGGTTCATTGGAGACGAGACTATTTTGAAAAGCACACGGTGAGTGTGCACTCTCTCTTCATATGTTAACAATTTGAATTTCCACACTGGTGTCCTCTATGTGGCAGAGGAGCCCCCCATCTCCTTCTGCACCATCTCACCCAGCAGAAGGCATGATCCAGCAGCCATATGGGCTCACCTGGACCCCATCCTGGACATGATAAAACACCAGTACCCTGCCATGCAACACCTTCATTTCTTCAGTGATGGCCCTGCCACACAATATAAGCAGAAGGGCAACTTCTACATGATTTGCACAGAACCTTACAAGAAGGGCTTCCAGGGGACTACGAGGAACTTTTTTGAGGCCAGTCACGGAAAAGGTGCTCCGGATGGAGTGGGAGGTTCATTAAAGAGGTCAGCCGACCTCTTGGTCCGCCACGGGAGAGACATAACGGATGCAATGTCTTTCTACCAGGAGTTGAGGGACTCTGGCAGTCAAATACAGTTGCATTATGTCAGCGAGGAAGAGGTGGAGAGAAAGTCACAGAAGATGTCTGAGGTATCTCTGGTTACCATAAAAGGAACCATGCGAATGCACCAGGTTGTAAGTATCACACTTGGCATCCTACAATATAGAGACAGAAGTTGTCTCTGCCAAGCAGCGGAAGGTGTGTGGGATTGCCCATGTTATGGACTCCCAAGAAGTCACCCTCCCGACAATGCCGGCTAATGGCCGTGATCTCTCCTCCACATCAACCAGATGTCATCGACCTGGATACCTCAGCTCCACTTTGTCCGGATGTCATCGACCTGGATACCTCAGCTCCACTTTGTCCGGATGTCATCGACCTGGATACCTCAGCTCCACTTTGTCCGGATGTCATCGAGTCTCACCACAGTGGACAGTGGTGTATCGTGAACTACGACGAACAACACTGCCATTATACAGGAGGTTGAAGAACATCATGTCAAAGTTAAGTGCAAGCACAGCAATGGTGTCAACAAGTTCTACTGGCCAAGCCCAAGAGATGATATCTGGTATGGGGATGACCAGATTGTTTGTCTGATGCCAGAGCCGCTGCCAGTGAACAAAAGATCAGATTCAATTTGCCACAGTATCTGGAAGTACTTGGAGGAGCACCTGACTGTGTGAAAGTGGCAGACGTGAACTGGCTACTGGTGAAGACGCCGTCAGTAGCTAGAAAGCAATGGAGATTGGCTCAGAGATGATAAGAGATGGACACGACACAATAACATGGCAAAGACAAACATATCTGAAGTAAACGTGAAGAACAATACAGGACAAATTCCATGAACATGTTTTATTGCAGACAAAATGTTGGTATCAGTGTGGTTAGGAAAACAGTTTAAGTTTATGTTCAATGTTGATGTTTCTAATGTTCTAGTGGACATGTTTAATATGTTTGCATGACAATGGCGTGTTATGAAAGACACATTTTAGTCAATAGGCTTCATCTTTCGGTCTTAATCTTTGACCAATAACCCTCGTTTTAATGTTCATATTAAATCAACCCACCTCATGAAATCTGAAATGATTTGTAATTCAAAATAGTACTAATAAATTGATAAAAATGTGTTTGAAATGATCTTGCGTGTGTCACTGGTTTCACATTGTGTCACTGTTATTACTGTATGGCATATTGGTGCTCTGGCGTCAGAGTTGCCCAATTGCATTGAATACGTTTTTTTGTATCTACCGAACTGTTGCTACATTCATTAGTAAACGTTTTAAGGATATGATCATTCAATTTTGACGTCTCCACCTCAATTATTTCTAATGTTACAAAAAAGAAAAACTATAGTACAAATGGAAAAATGTCAGACAATAGAATGTTACATGTTTCAAGTCAATTATTGCTCATCCAAATAATTCCTTAGTATTATCATGAACTTTTTCTGTCTTTGATTTTATATGCGAATTAAAGACTGAAATTACATTCTGGAAAGCCTGAATTGTCATCTAAAATATAGGTAACACCAGTGACAAAAAGGCAGCACAAGCATTTAAACAAAAATGTAATGTAGTAAAAATATGTTGATGTCATTTATGTTGATTTATAATGTTAAGGGGTTAACTATTATCTGACTATAAGTTTGGATTTTTTTTTTAAAGATTTCAAATTTGTAAAAGTTGGCTGTTCAAAAAGCCACCATTTTCATAGAATGACCCGCATGCGTAATGCATTCACAACAGTTCCAAGCCCTTTATATCAGAAGTAGGAAGTATCTTTAATTACGTTGAGAATGTATTTGATCATAGACAGTGTGTCATCATCAGATCCTTCATTTCTAGTGGTTGAGAAGAGCCACATGACCATAATACATCAAAAAAATGTTGAAGGTATTTTGTATTTTTTTTGCTTTATTGAAGAGATGTGTTCAGGTAAGGGTGAGGGAAGGGTGAGTCAAAGGGCAGTGGGATGGATTCGAACCCATGCCGACTCATACATGTATGCCAGAGTCAGTGGCTCTCACCGCTGGACCACACAGGCCACCATACTAACATTTCACATCAAGTCCATCTCGTCTCTTCTCTGTTGGCCAGAAATAAAGCCAATCTTCCCAAAGTAGCCCAGATTAGCGTGGCAGGAATCCAGGAAATGTGAGTGAATTTGGGGAGCAGACAGAACAGATGGCCTCTCCACCACCAGACACCTCCCTCTCCAGTACCCTCCCCTAATCTTTCCTCACCAACTTCAGCTCCTCTCTCTCAAATTCAAATATTCTTTATTGGCATGACAGGAACGATCAAATGTTGCCAAAGCAATACAATACACAAAATAATTAGGATATAATAAAAAATTACATCTCCCTCTCCCCTTCTCTATCTCTCCTTTCTCTCACCACTCACCCTCCCTCTCTCCCTCTGTATCTAGGCCTTTGAACCACTGTGGCACCCTGCCCTGGTTTCCTGACTCAGCCTGACATACATGTTACAATATTGATACGGCAAGGTTTAATGGTCCGTTTTACCACGTAGCATTTGACCATCTACTAGACATGATAAGAGCAAAGAGAGGAGAGACAGCGTCACGTGTTTCATGTGTTTCCACTACTGACCTCTCCATGATGGCATGCCTCCACCTGGTTTGTTTCAGTGAGTTGTTGTAAAAAGGCTGACTCCGTGTCGGAAAGGTACAGTATATCATGCAATTTTGGAAGGGATCATTTTAAACTAGAGTAGAAAGGGAAATTGAATTGATCTGTAACACTTGAAGCTTGTCGGTAAGGTGCATTACGATGCAGTTATAATGCATTGTAAGGCTTGTCATAAGCATGCAGGCCTATTACCCTCTTATAATGTGTTATTGTCATCTCATAATGATCTTGACTATATTTCCTCCATGATGGCGCTAGACTAGGGTGTCATCTTTTATCTGGTCAGGGATACAACATGGATGGTATAGTCTTTATTTCCCTGAGGTGAACTATTGATCCAGGTAAGAAGGTGGGAAATATACACCTCTTTCACATCTCAGAGCTACTGGACAGTATATCTAGGTTCAAGAACGTTATCCTAATCCCAACTGTAATAAATAACCGTGCTACTTTCAACTTGAAAAGACTTCCTCTCCTGAGTGTGTTGTTACTTTCAAAACGGTCTGCTCGAAAAAGGAGACTTTACTCCAAACTATGTGCAAATGTATGTCAGATGTGTTGCCTTGACAACAGGAAGGGCAAAGGAGGGCCGCCTCGGACTAAGTATCTCATCTGTTTCCTATTGGCTGGGGGAGAGAGAGAGAAAGGTAGCGAGACAGAGAGAGAAAGAGGTAGAGATTGAGAGAGGGGAGAAAAGGAGAGTAGGAGAGGGAGAGATATTGAGAGAGGGGGAGAGAGCGAGAAAGAGGGGGGGAGAAGTGGAGGAGACAGAGGGAGAGAGAGAGAGAGAGAGAGAGAGAGAGAGAGAGAGAGAGAAGTGAAAGATTGGGAGAGAGATGTGAAAGTCTGAGGGGGGGTGAGTGCTGAGGTGTATTTCTGTCTGTAATAAAGTCTGACCACTGGGTACACTTACAGCCCTCCTGAAGCTGCTCCATTCTACTGACTGCCAACCCACTGGGCCTTGAGTTTACAACACCTGCTGCGTCTGGTTCCCCTACATAAATCCAGGTGCTCCTGAGCAGGCGTCTCTTTCTGCAGCCGCCACAGGGAGGCTGAAGGATGGAAGAGGGAGGGAAGGAGGCAGGAGGAGAGGGACTGGAGGGGCTGGAAGGCAAGGGCTATGAAAGGAAACGGGGATACCTAGTCAGTTGTACAACTGAATGCATTCAACTGAAATGTGTCTTCCGCATTTAACCCAACCCCCTTAATCAACATGCTATGAGTTCTTAAAAATGCCCCAGTTAGCGTTCTGCAGAAAAAAGCCAACATTTTGAAAGCTGGGGGTCCCTATTCCCACCACTGAGAGTAGGCCTATAACTTTACCACTCAATCACTTTATTTGCTTGTTTAACTGTAAATTGTGAAATTAGAGTGTACACTGAAAATGAGTGTATCAACCCATTTGTTTCATAGCGTTAAAAATATAACAGTGGCGGCGGGGCTGATCACATCATGCCTGCTGAGGTTCGGGTGTGGTGGGAAGGGAACAGCCCTACCCTCTTGGCCCCACACTGCCCCCTGGCCCTTAGTATGGGATTTGCAACTACTGAGCTGATAAACCCTAGAAATGATTTCCCTCTCAGCAGCTCAACCAGCTCCTCCAGCTCAACACAGTACACCCAGTGCTCTTTGCTGATTGATTCATGTACTATGTTTGGCGTTTTATGGCTGTTTTATTACCCTCCTGCAATTTACTAGGCTTTATGTGCCTTTACTGTCCAGTGGGTGGAGCACAGCACAAGGAGCTATAGGTGTGCCCACAGCACAAGTGCACTGTAACCAGTGTTGGTGTGTAGTGAACTACATGTAGTTCAACTAGTAATTTCACTACATTTTCCAGTGGTAGTCAAAATCAATTGAAATCTAGGTAGTGTTTTCAGTAGTTTGTGTTGTTGTTGTTGTTGTTGCCATATAGTGGTGCAGCCAACTGCTGGATCTACACCCTACCTATTTTTAGCAAAAATAAAATATGGGTGAAGTAGGAAATATCATGTTTTGTGTTTTATAGAGGCTCATTTACACACACTCTTAAAATGTGACCCCAAAGTGATTTGTTCTTGCGATTTGTAGTCCGCCATTTCAGATTTACATATCATTTTTCAATAAGTAGTTTGGATGTAGCAAACTACTTTCAAAGTAACGTTAAGTAAACTATATATTTTATAAAAGTAACGTTAAGTAAACGATATATTTTATAAAGGGACAATAAATAGTTTAAACAATAACAAAGAGGACTCCCCACTCCTGTTTCGGTAAAAAGCTGAGGGAACGGGCTGGATAAATGTAACCACTCTCAAAATCATAAACAGGACTATGGATTGAATCATGGTACCATCRATGATACCAAAAGTATAGTTTTAGCCATGTTTTGAGGCTGTATGGCATTTGTTTACATTTACTTTGCTTACAAACATTGGCGTAAAACAAGCAAATATTTTGTGTTCTGATGGGGTACAACAGTTGAACTAAGCTCATGAGGCATTTATACGTTATATTCTTCAAGAATCAATGGGCATATATAATTCATTTATAAGTGGATGTAGCAACTATAGATTACCTCTTAAATGTAACTAAATGTAATCGTAAATGTAATCTATGTAATTATTTATCATGAGGGCCATAAACAACAACTAGTAATGCTGCATACTCCAAGAAAGGTTAAAATCTCACCTTTTGGTAAAAAATAATTGGAAATTGCTGAGTTGTAGTATTCCAGGCGTATGCATTGTTGTTTAGGGGCTCGTACGTAAGCATTTCACTGTAACACCTGTTGTATTCGGCGCATTTGACTAATACCATTTGATTTGATTTGACATCTTCGTCACACAGGCAGAAGAGACATTGTCATGTGTCCGTGAGAATCAGGGCTACCGCTACTATGAGGTCCACATATCCGTAATAAAAAACACGTAGGTCCCCAAAACAGGGGACTTTATATCTAAAAGGTTTTACTGGTAGCTTTAGTTTAGCTTAATTTCTTCCAGTTTGAACTAATTGGTAGTTTGGTAAACTATATTTTCAGATAAGCATCCCCAACACTGACTGAAACCATGCATGTATGGTCTAAACACACGCGCACCGTAGGCTACGTACATAAACTTGCATGCACTCATACCTGCGCACACACACACGCACATTTATAAATGATTAAAGCTGGTTCAGGTTGAAGTGGGTATTAACACAATGCGGATGTATCACTTTTCAAATAATTCAAAAGATTGGCTCACCCTGCAAGGCTGCTGAACGAGGGCTCTGGCCATTGTCATATCAGGATATCACCACTAGAGGGCGACACCACTCAGTGGAGTATTTTGGAGGTTGGCGCACCAATGTTTGGGCTAGATTCCTCGAGATTCCTCAGCCCTGATTGGTGAAATTAGTGCCAGAACGCAACGCACTGACGTTACCTTTTGAGTGTCACGCTACAAGCAAAGCCATCCATCTCCTTCAGCTGCACCGCCCCATTACAACACACAGGCACTCCTAGTAACATGTGTTGTAGCCCACTCAGGTAGCTGTTGTAACATGTGCAAAGGAACTCTTAACATCTTCTACCAGACTTTGTTCTCCCATTCATTTCAAACAGACCAGAGCCAGTTAGCTGCAGTACTTCACTCTTCTTAGCATTTAAAACGAGTATTCAATAAACGAATTGTCAGACATAATGTTGAGTGATGTGTTTGTGTTAACAGCTGTGTCTTCAAAATGCATTTTTTTCATGCAGTGCAACTGTAGGCTACTGGATAGACTTGTTAGAGAGCTAATAAATCATATTTAGAAATATTCTAAAAATGCCCACCAGAGGGAGCAAGATGCTGTCAAATCTAGTTATATTGAGATATATCTCCTGCATTCGGCGTCATATTTACTTACAGTTGGAAATACAAAGCCAAGGTTATGTAAATTCGTTTTTATATGCAGCAACAAGCTATGCAAATGTTACAAATAGTCCAAGCCAAATCCAAGCCAAATCATTGCTTGAACGTGAATAAATCTGCCTACTGCCCCTGAATCCCCGGTAGGCTGTCATTGTAAATAAGAATTCGTTTGTAACTGTCTAACCTAGTTAAATAAAGGTTAAATAAAATAAAAAAAGGTCAAATGTAGGCCATTTTCCCTCCTGCTCTCTGTGAAGGCAGTGCTTGAAGTGGACAGAAATAGATGCCTGTGCTCTTTAGGATTTTAGAGGCAACATTTTTGGAGGCTATTTACCTCTTGCTTTCAGTAGAAAGGATATCTAACTGAACGACCAGTAACCCCAGAGGCTCTTACAGCACTAAGAGCCTGAGATCCATCATTCTTAATGGAAGAGGATAAGTTTTCACCCAGTGAAAGAGATAAGAGACAAAGAAGGGCGATTTATGATGGAGGGAGAAGTGGGGGAGAAGAGCTTGCGGCTGTGTTCCTCCCTTGATTTTTTCCAGCTGCTTGGTTTACTGCTGCCTGGTTCTGTGGCCAGGTTTGTGTCTGTACATGACTGTGGCCAGAGGCTAGGGACGCTCCCAGCCCCAGGCCAGGACCACACCACTGGCTCCCACAGTCCCGAAGAGAACAACCCAGGCCGGCCCCGCCCCTCTGTGGGCCCCGCCTGTGATGAGCCAACTCCCCCGCGGGCCCCAAAACCACTTCCAAGACCCTCAACCCTCTCTCTGGGCCCTGGAACTTTGAAGTCCCCGCTCCAACCCCCATCCCCTCTCCCCCATCTGGCTCCTTCATCTTCCCTCCTCTCTCCTCTCTCCTGAGTGATGAAACATAGAGTGGAGACATGTAACATGTTAGTTTAAGAGATAGTGCAGGTGTAGATAACCCATGCAGCAGACTCTGGCTAAGCTTTATTTATGAGTAGCCTGTCAGTTGTTTAGGTGTTGGAGTGACATGAGCAACTAAAGCCATTTACTCTGCAGTAAATCAGAAGTACCCCGAGCCATTCTGAGAAAGACGGCGGGTAGAGTGTGTGTTTACATGTGCGTGCGACTGTTGTGTAATGTGTGTGAGCTTGTTTGGCTAAGTGGTGTGGCATGTGGTGTGTGTGTCAAGGCAAATCAACGTTTATTAGTCACGTTCACAGGATACAACCTGTGTGGACCCCAGGAAGAGTAGTGAAATGCTTACTTACAAGCTCAATGTCAACAATGCAGTGTTCAATATCAAGAAAGTCCAGTATAGATATTTTACAAAAAGCACAGAATCAATAGTAGGTCAGATAAGAATAAAACACACAAACGTGTAAGCTAGATATAAGTGTGTGTGCGTGTGTGTGTTTGCAGGCTAACAGTGAGGGTGCGGGGTGAGGCCACCAACACAGATCTAGAGACAGCATGGTTGAGTCTAGTCCATTGCTACAGACATAGCAATAGAATCATAAACAGGTTTTAATACGCCCCACTAAAAGCTATATTTACAGCTGCCTCTCTAGGTCTGCGCTTACACAGGAAGCCCAGTTGTGATGTTTTTTTCACTATTTGGCCTTTTGACCAATCAAATTAGCTCTATTAAAGATCTGATGTGAAAAGATCTGATGTGATTGGTCAAAAGACCAATTAGTGGAAAAAAGATCAGAATTGGTCTGCCTGTGTAAACAGAGCCTAGGAAGTCGACATGAAACCGACTTGCAACACTGTACCCAAATACTTCACCTGGACTTGATTGAGCTTCGCTGGTACAATGGAACCAATAGAATTGTCACATAAGTGCAAACCCACCCATCTGACACTTCAGGCAAGCTTTGCAATTGAGTTATACGGAGACTTGTACTGCATCGAGGCCACCTCAGGACAGGTCTTCAGGTATCAGTTGGCAGGCTTTCAGACCTGTCATGGTGTGATTGATTGCAAAAAGGGTTACATACTCCCTGTATTTGTTACTACTGTTTCCCCTGTCTGTAGTGTGAGTGTTGTCTTCTTTTTCTATCTACCCTTTTGTCTGTTCTTTCTCCCCCAGCTGTCTCTGTCCTGCTCAACAATGAGTGGGTCTCTGGTGTATCGTTTTCTTCCCTTAAGTGGGTGAGTTGCAGGGCCTTAGTGAGAGAGAGAGAGGAGAGCAGAAGGGAAGTTGAAAAAAGGAGGGAGAGGGAGAGGGGAAGAGACGAGAAGAGAGGCGGAGTGAGAGGTAAAGGGACAAGAATAAAAGGAGAGAGAACGAAAGAGTGAGGAGGGGAATCTTGGCCCTTATCTGTTGTGCTGGAGGCAGGTAGTGGTACATCTGCTCTGTCTCCAAACACAGCTGAGCTCTGGGCTGTCTGTCTGGAAACTGATGTGTTTTTGTCCCAGCAGCTACCTACCACTGGCAGAAATACTGCGACTTTGTGTATGTGAAGAGAAAGACAGGGAGGGCAGAGAGAAGGGGAAGAGAGATAGAGAGAAGGGGGAGAGAAAGGGAGAGAGATGGGAGAGAGGGGAGGAGAGAGAAGGGGGAGAGAAAGAGAGAGATGGGAGAGAGGGGGGCAAGAGAGAATGGGGGGAGAAAGAGAGCGATGGGAGACGGGGGCAGAGACAAGGGGGGAGAAAGAGAGAGATATGGGAGAGGGGCTAGAAAGAAGGGGGCAGAGAGGAAAATAAGGAGAGAGATGGAGAGAGGGGGGGTGAAAGAGAGAGATGGAAGAGAGGGGCAGAGAGAAGGGGGGAGCAAGAGAGAGATGGAGAGAGGGCAGAGAGAAGGGGGGAGAGATGGGAGAGAAGGGGAGAAAAAAGAGAGATGGGAGAGAGGGGGCAGAGAGAAGGGGGGAGAAAAAAGAGAGATGGGAGAGAGGGGGCAGAGAGAAGGGGGAGAAAAGAGAGATGGAGAGAGGGGCAGAGAGAAGGGGGGAGAAAAGAAAGATGGGAGAGAGGGGCAGAGAAAGGGGGGAAGAAAGAGAGAATGGGAGAGAGGGCAGAGAGAGGGGAGAAAAAAAAGAGAGATGGGGAGAGAAGGGGGCAGAGAGAAGGGGGAGAAAAAGAGAGATGGGAGAGGGGGGCAGAGAGAAAGGGGGGAGAAAAAGAGAGATGGGAGAGGGGGGCAGAGACAAGGGGGGAGAACGATGCAACCATATCATGTCAAATCAAATCAATGTTAATTAGTGCGTATACAGATTTGCAGATGTTATCGCAGGTGCAGTGAAATGCTTGTGTTTCTAGCTCCAAAAGTGCAGTAATGCATAGCAATACAAAACAATACACACATAATCCAAAAAGTAAAAAGAAAGAATTTAAGAAATATCAGAAGGAGCGATGTCAGAGTCCGGAATATAAATATACACTACATTACCAAAATCATGGGCCTTAACATGAAGCTGGTCCCCATTATGCTGCTCTAACAGCCTCCACTTTTCTGGGAAGGCTTTCCACTAGATGTTGAAACATTTCTGCYGGGACTTGCTTCCATTCAACCACAAGCATTAGTAAGGTCAGGCACTGACGTTGGGCGATTAGGCCTGGCTTGCAGTCTGCGTTCCAATTCATCCTAAAGGTGTTCGATGGGATTGAGGTCAAGGCTCTGTGCAGGCCAGTCAAGTTCTTCCACAACGATCTCGACAAACCGTTTCTGTGTGGACCTCGCTTTGTGCACAGGGGCATTGTCATGCTGAAAGAGGAAAGGGCCTTCCCCAAACTGTTGCCACGAAGTTGGAAGCACATAATCGTATAGAATGTTATTGTATGCTGTAGCATTAAGATTTCCCTTCACTGGAACTAAGGGGCCTAGCCTGAACCATGAAAAACAGCCCTAGACCATTATTTCTCATCCACCAAACTTTACAGTTGGCACTATGTCCACAAGAACACAGTGGCCTCCATCATTCTTAAATGGAAGAAATTTGGAACCACCAAGACTCTTCCTAGAGCTGGCCATCCGGCCAAACTGAGCAGTTGGGGGAGAAGGGCCTTGGTCAGGGAGGTGACCAAGAACCCGATGGTCACTCTGACAGAGCTCTAGAGTTCCTCTGTGGAGATGGGAGAACCTTCCAGAAGGACAACCAATCTGCAGCACTCCACCAATCATGAGAAACAAGATTCTCTGGTCTGATGAAACCAAGATTGAACTCTTTGGCCTGAATGCCAAGCGTCACGTCTGGCACCATCCCTACGGTGAAGCATGGTGGTGGCAGCATCATGCTGTCGGGATGATTTTCAGTGTCAGGGACTGGGAGTCTAGTCAGGATCGAGGTACAGATGAACAGAGAAAAGTACAGAGAGATCCTTGATAAAAATCTGCTCCAGATCGCTCAGGACCTCAGACTGGGGCGAAGGTTCACCTCTCAAAGGACAACGACCCTATGCACAGAGCCAAGACAATGTAGGATTGGCTTCAGGACAAGTCTCTGAATGTCCTTGAGTGGCCCAGCGAGAGCCCGGACTTGAACCCGATCAAACATCTCTGGAGAGACCTAGAAATTGCTGTGCAGCGACGCTCCCCATCCAACCTGACAGAGCTTGAGAGGATCTGCAGTGAAGAATCTGAGAAACTCCCCAAATACATGTGTTCCAAGCTTGTAGCGTCATACTCAAGAAGACTCAATGCTGTAATCGCTGCCAAAGGGGCTTCAGCATACTACTGAGTAAAGGGTCTGAATACTTATGTAAATGTAATATCTCCGTTTTTTATTTTGAATAAATGTGCAAAAATGTAAAAAAATATTTTTTTGATTTGTCATTATGAGGTATTGTGTGTAGACTGATGAGGGAAAAAAGCGATGTAATCAATTTTAGAATAAGGCTGTAACGCAACAAAATGTGGCAAAATAATACTTTCTGAAGGCACTGTATACACACTCAGTGGCCAGTTTATTAAGTACACCAATCTAGTACGGGTCAGACACCCCTTTGCCTCCAGAACAGCTTGAATTCTTTGTGGCATGCATTCTGCAAGGTGTGGCGTTCAAACATTGCTCAATTGGTATCAAGAGACCTAACGTCTGCCAGGAAAACATTCCCCACACCCTTACACAACCGCCACCAGCCTGTACCGTTGACACTAGGCAGGATAGGGCCATAGATTCTTGCTGCTAAGCCAAATCCTGACTCTGACATCAGCATGATGCAACAGGAACCCTGGATTCAATGATTTTCTACTCCTCAGTTGTCCAGTGTTGGTGATCACGTGCCCATTGGAGACTCTTCTTGTTTTTAGCTGATAGGAGTGGAACCCGGTGGTGGGGTCGTCTCTGCAATAGCCCATCTGTGTAGGACCGACAAAGTTGTGTGTTCTGAGATGTTGTTCTTCACACACTGTCGTACTGCGCCGTTATTTGTCTGTTTGTGGCCCTCCTGTTAGTTTGCACGGATTCTTGCCATTCTCCTTCACCTCTCATCAACGAGCTGTTTTCACCCCAGGACTGCCGCTGACTGGATGTTTTTTGTTTGTCTCACCATTCTCCTGTAAACCCTAGACGCTGTCATGTCGTAAAAAACCCAGGAGGCAGACGTTTTCTGCGATTAACTGGAACCGGGGCGCCTGTCTTGCCTAGAGCCTGAGAAAATTGGCTGCGGGGCAAGGGTGTGTGTGTTTGTCTGTTTCGTTCTTTTCCTTTCCTCACTCCTTCTCTCTCTCTCTCTCTCTTGTGTGTGGTGTGTGAGTGAGAGAATTTTCTGTCAGTGTAAAGGTCCTTAGGGGAGACCACACTCCCCCCCCCTTTCAAATCACTCCCTCCTTTTGTCAATGGCTGTCCAGAACAGCTTGTTCCTTCTCTTCCCCCCTTCTTTCTCTGCAGTCTGTGGCACTCTGTTGCTTTATTGCATTGATTCTAGCGTGTCCATTCCAGTAGATGGTCAGATAGCAGCTGAGGCTAAATTGCCGGTCAATAAAGCATCTGCAATAGCAATGGAGCCGCCTCAGGGTGAGACAGCTGCTGCTAACCTATAGGGAGTAAGGAGTATGTAGTCGTTGTAAGAGTCTTAGTAGAGAGTTGTTAGAGCTGGTATACAAAGGTTTATCAATTAATTATTTTTAATGTGTATGGAGCATTGATTTATACTGGATAAGTATGAACGCAACATGCAACAATTTCAACGATTTTAACCGAGTCACAGTTCATAATGAGGAAATCAGTCAATTGAAAGAAAATGAATCAGGCCCTAATCTCTGTAGATGTCACGTGACTGGGAATACAGATATGCATCGGTTGGTCACAGATACCTTTATAAAATGGGCCTCCCAATGGGTCTCAGGACTCGTCCATGGTATTTCTTTCCTCAATAAAATGCAATTGTGTTCGGTTGTCCGTAGTGTATGCCTGTCCATACCATAACCACCGCCACCATGGGGCACTCTGTTCACAACGTTGACATCAGCAAACTGCTCGCACCGCACGACGCCATCACACATGTCTGCGGTTTGTGAGGGCCGGTTGTTTGAGTACTGCCACTTTCTCTAAAAACAACGTTGTGGCAAGCTTATGGTAAAGAAATGAAACATGAAAATTCCCGGCAACAGCTCTTGAGTTGGAATTCCTGCAGTCAGCATGCCAATTGCCACGCCCCCTCCAACACATGAGACACTCTGTGGCATTGCGTGTTGTGTGAAAAAAAACTGCACATTTAGAGTGGCCATTTATTGTCCCCAGCACAAGGGTACACCTGTGTAATGATCATGCTGTTATCATCAAGCTTCTTGGATATGGCCACGGATTCATGGTATTAATGGATTAATCTTTGCAAAGGAGAATGCTCCACTAACCACGCGGATGTAAAGAAATTTGAGAATAAAAAATAGAGCTTTTGTGCGTATGGACATTTCTGGGATCTTTTATTTCAGCAATGAAACATGGGACCAACACTTTACATTTTGCGTTCATATTTTTTGTTCAATTTAGTTAATCGTGTTTTGACACTTAAATCAATTACATACAGATTATTTTTCACATTTCAAAGTTTTGTCATATTTTTTGTTCTTACTAAAAACTAGAGTCAATAAAGTAAAAAAATATTTTTTGAAATAGATAAATTTAAATGCTAAATTGATATTGATGATATTGTGTCATAATATTCATTATCTCTGGTGCTGTGGTTGCTGTCAGACTGTTGAAGAGACGAATTAAAATAAAAACTATAACTGTGTCTGGTGTAATTATTCGACTTTTTTTTTTTCCTTGTTTCTGTCCCTCGACGATCAAGCAAAATAAAACATGGGGAGCTATACCTACCTACTCAAGAGGGCGACGTTGCTAAAGTACCGCCTTGGCCATTTGTCAAGTCGTCTCTCAGAGATAG
>NC_036857.1:27745694-27749592 GCF_002910315.2 Salvelinus sp. IW2-2015
TTCTGTCAGTGTAAAGGTCCTCTAGGGGAAACCACCCCCCCCCTTCAAACTCCCTCCTTTTGTCAATGGCTGTCCAGACAAGCTTGTTCCTTCTCTTCCCCCCCTTCTTTCTCTGCAGTCTGTGGCACTCTGTGCTTTATTGCATTTGATTCTAGCGTGTCCATTCCAGAGATGGCTCAGATAGCAGCTGAGGCTAAATTGCCGGTCATAAAGCATCTGCAATAGCAATGGAGCCCTCAGGGTGAGACAGCTGCTGCTAACCTATAGGGAGTAAGGAGTTGTAGTCGTTGTAGAGTCTTGTAGAGATGTTGTTGAGCTGGTATACAAAGGTTTATCAAATAATATTTTTAATTGTAGAGCATTGATTTATACTGGATAAGTATGAACGCAACATGCAACAATTTCAACGATTTTAACCGAGTCACAGTTCATATGAGGAAATCAGTCAATTGAAAGAAATGAATCAGGCCCTAATCTGTAGATGTCACGTGACTGGGAATACAGATATGCATCGGTTGGTCACAGATACCTTTATAAAAATGGGCCTCCCAATGGGTCTCAGGACCTCGTCATGGTATTTCTTTCTCAATAAAATGCAATTGTGTTCGTTGTCCGTAGTGTATGCCTGTCCATACCATAACCCCACCGCCACCATGGGGCACTCTGTTCACAACGTTGACATCAGCAAACTGCTCGCCCGCACGACGCCATCCACATTGTCTGCGGTTTGTGAGGCCGGTTGGATGTACTGCCAACTTCTCTAAAACAACGTTGTAGGCAGCTTATGGTAAAGAAATGAACATGAAATTCTCCGGCAACAGCTCTGGTGGACATTCCTGCAGTCAGCATGCCAATTGCACGCCCCCTCAAAACATGAGACATCTGTGGCATTGTGTTGTGTGACAAAACTGCACATTTTAGAGTGGCCATTTATTGTCCCCAGCACAAGGTACACCTGTGTAATGATCATGCTGTTTCATCAGCTTCTTGATATGCCACGGATTATGGATTATGGATTATCTTTGCAAAGGAGAAATGCTCACTAACAGGGATGTAAAGAAATTTGAGATAAATAAGCTTTTGTGCGTATGGACAATTTCTGGGATCTTTTATTTCAGCACATGAAACATGGGACCAACACTTTACATTTTGCGTTCATATTTTTGTTCAATTTAGTTAAATCGTGTTTGACACTTAAATCAAATTACATACAGATTATTTTTCACATTTCAAGTTTTGTCATATTTTTGTTCTTTAAACTAGAGTCAATAAAGTAAAAAAATATTTTTTGAAAATAGATAAATTAAATGCTAAATTGATATTGATGATATTGTGTCATATATTCATTCTCTGGTGCTGTGTTGCTGTCAGACTGTGAGAGACGAATTACTGTGTCTGGTGTAATTGACTTTTCCTGTTTCTGTCCTCAACTGATCAACAAAACATGGAGCTACCTGCAGAGGGCGACGTTGCTAAAGTACTAATGTACCTTTGGCCAACTTGTCAAATCGTTCTCAGAGAGGTTGAGAGAGAGAGGGGAAATGGGGAGCGGGTGGCTGCAGATCCGGAAGGCATGCAGAAACGATGAGGGACGGAGGAACGGAGAAGGACGGAGGGGACTGTGTTGTAGTGTTCTTAAGGAGAAGGTCGTGGTAACGTGATGAGTCGTGTATGTGTCTGTGTGTTGTTGTGGTGTTGTGCTGATGGTGACTGTGTGTGTGTGTGTGTGTGATGCTCGTGTGATGTGTTGTGTCGGTGTGTGTTGTGGGTAGTGTGGTGTAGAGTAGCTGTGTGTAGTGTGTGTAGGATTCTGGTGGATGAACCGCGGGTACGTACGTGAAGACTCAGTCCGGTTTCTTCGCATCGTCCCATCGTCCTGCTCTACTGACGAGTCTACCTCTCCCCCTGTGCACGTTCAGCCTCCCAGCACGCACCTCCAGCATCCCCTCCCCCCATACTCCTCATCTCTCCTCAACCGTCATGTCATCTGAGAACGATGACAATTGAGGCACAAATACTGAGTATGTCTTCAGCTATCGACCTTTCGCCTCCCTGTCATAGACGATAGCCATACTCTGCACGAGTATATTGTTATTTACTCCTCATTACGCGTTTTTCGAGGACCATGCAAAATGTCACATGTGGAAAAGTGACAATCTAACACCATAGGTACCACAGTATGTACATCTACTGTGCATACACAGTGCATCTCTCTGCACAGCGAAAAAGCATCTCGCACCACAGAAATATCTAGAAAATTATATGACACAACTATCCAATCAATATCCGGTAACCATTACCAGTTTTAATGTTATACTGTCTATGCTGACACACAAGAGCACCTATAGTTTTTTTACTTTAGCGTCCACTCTACGTTTTTAAGAATGAGATAGGACCCCGCAACAACATCAACGTACTCGACCAACGAAACTAACACAATCGCTGACGCAGCAAAACAATAACCATGCTACAAGCGTAATCATTGACATTCTCACAACAGTTCGAGTCCAACACACAGACCGACTCTAACTAACATAGCTGAACACCAACAGATACAAAGTACAGATACAGGAAACCAGGAAAAACAAGTCGATAACAAGGTAGCGTTGGATCGCACCAGAACAGATGCATTCATTAGCCATGGGACAGACTAAAAACAAGATGCCAAGACCAAGTACATGTTACCCCACAGCACAGAACTAAGAACGCAGAACAGAGAACGGCAGAACATGACATTTATGCTACAGAACAGACTATGTCGATCTAAGTGACAGACCAGACAAGTCCCACCAGCTGTACAAGGTAGCAGACCACTTAGACCATGACGACCTCTTAGCCAAGAGAAATGAGAATCCGACCAAGTTAACAATCCGCAAGTAATCTCATCGTAGCATATCCAAGAGCAGCATACACATGACACAGGCAGACAGATAGACCATAGTACCACAACGGCAAGTGGTAACCATTGTGGGCTACAGACACGAGAGCGAGAGACGCAGATCAACGTATGGACAGACAGGACCGACTGCACTCTCTAGGAACAAAGATCGTGACGACAAGCTGTTGTGTCACACAAAGCCACGAAATCACCAACAAGCAAGACAGGGATCCTCAGATGTAGCATATCGGGGCGCGGGTCAGTCATAGACAGACATGACAGTATCAGCACAAGCGAAAACTGAGGATCCCACCAGAGACTCATCGCCCGGAAGGAAATCATTCAACAGGTCCAATTTCACCCCGATCTTCAAGCGACCATACAGCTGAGCCGACAGGACCAACGAGATATGATCTTTTAAGGACGAGAAGTACGAGCCGACACGAGACAGACAGAGTGGAACAGTATAACAGACACCCAACCGAGGCAGACAGCCTACACAGCAACACACCGCAGACAAACAGACTACGATAGAGCAGCGACGATCCAGCGTAGACAGCGACGACAGATCAGACAACAGACAAGAGCGGGAGGAGAAGAGCGAGGGTACGGACCCTCCAGTGTTTGCCTCTCCACATTTAAACTATGCCGTGAACATGCGCGTACGTTGACCCCATTAGTGCACAGTATGCGAGTGTGCGGCTGGCCAATTCACTTAATGAGCTCGATCAGTCACAGGGCAATACGCCACTGACCGCAGGAACAAACCTGCAATTGTAAACCCGTGATCGGACACACCTAACTGTGTCCAAATGTACTGTGCACAGCAAACTGTGATTTTTCACTTCACTGTACACCCCGCAAAAGGACCTACACGAACACCCGAGCAGCACCACTAGGTCTGTCTACGCTATAGCAAAGTAAGGCATAACATATCCGTGGTGACAAACTCCAAACGACCCGAACGCTGCAATATCTATGATATTCCCGTGAGTCTCCGTTCATCTACTTCCTAATCTT
>NC_036857.1:27749617-27753013 GCF_002910315.2 Salvelinus sp. IW2-2015
AGACAGACAGACAGACAGACAGACAGACACGAGACAGACAGACAGACACGAGACAGACAGACAGACAGACAAAAGGAGGAGAAGAGGAGGAGTAGGCTCCTTCCTCCCAGTTAGACCTGCCTCAGTGACAGATGAGCCCAGTGACAGCAGGGCGCAGCAACCTGCAATTGTACAACCCTGTGTGATCTGTCAATGTCCACACTGTGTTTCACTTCACTCCCGCAAAACACACAAACCGACACCTGGGCGCACGCAAGCAAGTAAGCACATGGGACACATACACGTAGAACGCATTCCCGTGGCAGACACACACACACATACAAAACGCAAGCATGGAGGCAGGCACACGCACGCAAGAATGCACACCCACCCTCCGATTAAGTCACTCGCAAAGAATGTGAAAAATCGTCACTTAGAAACACCTTCTCATACCACCTAGATACCACAAATACCTGTTGCAGGTTTCTTTTAGGGTTAGTCAGTTTGTGGTCATGCCGTGTTGTCTTGGTTAGACTCAATTTATTGGTCATTGCTTGACTTATAGTGTGACCTTGATGTGTTCAAGGGCCTTCAATAGTGCATCTTCATCAACCCCTGTTCTGTTTGGTTTTGCCTTCTTTATTCCTTTGGTTGGAAACAGACAGTAATGGTGGGAGTTTCTCTGGCAGAGTTTGTCCCAGCACATGTGTCAGTTTGTCTTTATTGGAATTTCCATAGGAGATCCTTGGCAGTTGTGGTTGCAGTTTTCTATTTCTCCCACAAGGTGTCGCCTCAGGCCTCACTCACTAGGAAGAGAGTCAGCCACCACACTGACTTACTTGGCTTCATTTTGCGCACTGTCGGCAGTGCTGTGGTGTATCACGGGCAAAATGAAATGTAGAAAATGAAAACAGGGACGTAAATGTGTTTGCTGCAGGCAGCGTAAACCTAATGAACTCACCATGATATAGTACATTAGGAACAAGGCAGCAGAGAAAATCCCATCAGAAGACGACTCACAAACAGACCAGCACCAAAATAATGCATTATAAAATACGAATAGTGAAACTCCCTAAGTGAAAAAGCAGCGCAGTTTAAAATAGTCATATAGCTGGCTATTCTGTCTGCCTTCTAACTCTGATCAGTCGCGAAAGCTGCTTATTGTTGTGTTCAAAAAGGGACAAGACAAATGGGATTGCATAGATCAGTGTATATGTAGCATACAAAACCAATAGTATAAGACTAATTAATGTCATTACATTCAACTTCCTCCCATTAATCCCAGATGCGTTTTATCATCAGGGTAATACTTTAACCCCTGCAGGTATTATGTGTCACAGGTTTGTAATATAAACCTATTTCTTTCACTATAAAGGTTGTAGGATCCAGGGCCACACCAACACAGACACCAGAGAGTCAAAGGTAAGTACAGAATTACAGTTCAGCGTTTAGGCTTTATGATGCATTATAAGAAGTGACATAAGCATGTATGACTCCCTTATTATGTCTTATTATCATCTCATAATGGCCGTGACTAAATAACAACAATTTTGAGTTAGCCCTTTTGAAAATGTCCTACATACAGAAACATGACCTATCATTATGATAATACATTTTAAAGGCTCAGACAAGCTAATAACAACCAATAAAACATCATACTTGGAGGCTACATAAAGTGTTACCATCCTTAAAGATGCAATATGCAGAAATCGCTCTGCCATTTCCTCGTTGCTAAAATTAGAATAGTTTGCCTAATTTCAGTTTACTGCTGTGAAATATATTTTCCATGACCAAAAATAATGTATTTTCACCTGTGTGAAGCTGGTGTACGAAACCGAAAATAAAAGACCCCAAAATTAAACTTAAGAACCGGCAGCATAGAAATAGCGCACATAGAACAGATCTACTATTTCTTCGACATTTCTATGTGAATTTGGTTGGATCTCGCAAAAAAAGTTTACTTTAGCATGAGCTTTTCCTTCCCTGGATTGTAGTAGATATTGTGGCGACCTTAACATAGACTCTGCGACCTCGTCAACAGGTTAGGATCTGTTGGCATAACGGTTCAGATGTTACCTTGGCCGTCGCTGGGCCAGGGTTCGAGTCTCTGGATTTCAGACAGACAGACAGACAGACAGACAGACAGACAGACAGACAGACAGACAGACAGACAGACAGAGACAGACAGACAGCATAACACATACAGAATATACCAGGGATCATCAACTAGATTCAGTCGCGGGCCGTCTTGTTCTTGAGCGGATGTTTGGGGGCTCGGAACGTAATTACAAATAATTTGTAGACCGCAAATTGACCGCAAGAAGCCCAAACCAAAAAAAACGAATATTTATTTATTAATTGCTCAGAAGACTTGGGGGGCCAAATAATACCACCCGAGGGCCAAACTCGGGGAAGTTGGGGAACCCTGGCATATACTGTATACACACATTAACCCTGCAGTCACAAACGCATGCACACCGATACACACACATGCTTGTCACAGCAGGAGAGGAACATAGAGGGGAATCGACAGCATTAACTAAACATAGACCCTACACTAAGTACTATATATAGACATTAGTATACCTAAAGGGGCAATCTGCAATTCAAACAATAACAAAGCTCACACCCAAACAATGTTTTGGTCAACAGCTTAGGGATAGGGACTGAGAAATGTAACCGCTCTCAAACTCATAGACAGAGCTATGGATGCAAGGAGTGACCATGCAGGAGATCGACATTATCATTTGAACCATGTTTTGAGGTTATAGCCCACAGTGTTTGTTTACAAATGCATTGTTAACAAACAGTGGACTTAAACAAGCTTATATTTTGGGTTCTGACGGGGTTAGACAGTTCATAAGTTATATTCGTCAAGAATAAATGGCTCCGTATCATTCACTTAAAAGTCCAAAAATGTATGTAGCAATTGCGGATTGTTCCTTTAAGGTAGGTGTTAACCTGCTTTTAACCTCTGCAGATGACATACAATACTCAACATGCATTTGACATTAGTACAACCATAGATATCAGTAGACTTACGGTAGTCTACTGACCTGCAGATGACATGTTACATTAAACAAGCACTACAAACATAGACATCAGTAGACTTACGTGTGTCATGTGATTCAAAACTCCCCCACACACACGCACGCACGCACGCACGCACGCACGCACGCACGCACGCACGCACGCACAACACACAGTCACCACACACACACACACACCACACAACCACACACATACACACAGCACACACACAAACCAGTATGAATACATGCAGACCTCTAGCGAGTGTGTACTGTGAAGCTTTTGTTGTTTCTGTGCTGGGGTTGTGGGTCTGTCGGCGAGGCATGATCAATGAGCTTCTTATGCTCTCGGCCAGGATTATCAGCCGAGTTCACCGGAGGGGAGGTT
>NC_036857.1:27753633-27756235 GCF_002910315.2 Salvelinus sp. IW2-2015
AGAAGAGAGGTAGAATGAGAGAGGGAGAGCGAGAGAGGAGGAGGAAGAGGAGAGAGAGAGAAGAGAGAGAGGGAGAATGAGAGAGGGAGAGCGAGAGAGGAGGAGGAAGAGGAGAGAGAGACAGGGACGGGGAGTGTCAGAAGAAGAAAGAAAGATGTGCAGCTTTGCATGTGGGGGTCCTGATGTACAGATGGTGGATAGATAGGGGGAGAAGAAATAGACAGATAGAAAGGGAGGAGAAAGTGGGAGAGAGAAGAGAGATAGAGAGGCACATCAATAGATAAGAAGATGGAGAGAGTGGCAAGCCAACCTGAGAGTGAACCATGCACACAAGCCATAAAACACTGGACGTATGACACATAATGTGCGATTCCTATTGGTCAGCATTCAAGTGCATCCAATAGGGGCATGTAGAGGTGTTGTATTTAATTTGGTGTATGTGCATTTATAAAGGAATCGCTCTGTAATGTGGTTCCGGAGGACTCATAATAGCATGTACAAAACACCTAGCCAAGCTATCACACCTGCACAGCCTCCAAGCTCATCCTTCAGCTTGCTGCTACAGACCACATTACATCTTATAGCCAGCTACCCACCCCCCTGAGGTTTTCCCTATGTAGGCTCATTTTACAGGCCCTTTCACTCGGACAGTGTGTAACAGCTCTCTGCTCGGTGGGAGTTTTCATAGACATCCCTGAGATCCAGCAAATTTCAGCACACCTGCAGTCCAAAGCAAACCAAAGACCAAAAGGTATACCGTTGAGACCTTGCAGTCCATCAAGGCTGTTCATTTTGACCTTGACAGCGTGGCCAAAACAGCACTGTAGTAGCTAACCTATACGCTACTTCATTCTTTCTCTTTGTCTATCTTTGTCTCTCTCATCTCTCCCCCCCCCCCTCTTTCGCCCTCTCTCCCTCCCCCTTTTCTCTTCCCCTCCCCCAATCCTCTTCCATTGATGGCTGGAGAGCTCTTGTTTATTTTTTGTCAATCTAGCCGTAGCTGCTGAATACGGTTAGGGCTGTTGACCAATTTATCTCAGGCGCGGTGGTTATCTAGGACTTGCAGAATTGTGGGTGCGGGTTGAAATTAGTATAGTGTGTTTGTGTGTGTGGTGTGAGTTGTGTGTGTGAATGTGATCTCTCTAACACTACTACAATTAATACAAAATACTGGAGAGAAGGAGGATAGAATATTGAAATTTAGGTAGAGTATATTATAAATAGCACAGGCTGGAGAGCTGTGATTCCTGAGAGGACCTGATAATTTATATAAATGATGTTTAATATATTAAGTCATGTACAGACGTGGAAGCAGCTGTGAGGGTGATCCTGTAGACGAGACCTAACGAGGGGTTCTTCATGATAGTAAGTGAAATATTTTATAATTAAAAAATGACAAGTAAGGGCGTAGACTGCAAGCATGAATTGAATCTGACAGCTGCGTAATAGACCCTGATTAATATAGGAAGTATGAAAATGGTTATTGAAGAAGAGGAACTGATAATTGATAACTTAGTATAAGAAATAGTACACCAGAATAATGGGCACTATAGCTGGATCCATTGAAGGAGAACTCTGTTGTTATAGATAATAGAAAATAAAAGTTCTATAATATTTAAGATATTTATCGCTAGGTGCTGTTGAACTCCAGTAGGAGAGAACTAGTTGTAAAATATAATTGATATAGCAGGAACCCTGGAGCTAGTGAAGTCACTGGAGAAACCTTGGTTTTATTAGTATGATGACAGCTCACCATTTATCCTATTACATAACAAAAGCAATGTTACAGCTGGAGCTATGTGATCAGTCTGAGAGACATAGTTTGAATATATAAGTGAAAGTTAACAATAGCTGGAGCTAGTGTCACTGGAGAACTCATGTTATATATGATAGTTATATAGTCTTGATACATCAGCTGGTGCTGTGTCATCACCATGGAGAGACCTGTTATCACTAATATGAGTGTTATTATATATATATAGTTGACATCTCAACCTACAGCCTGGACACGGGCGCCGTGTAGATCCGTGGAGGAATATGATAGAGAGATCCTACGCAATAACTATACATATAATTAGCTTGCCTAACCGTTTTAGTATATAGTCTAGCATAGAGGCATTACGGCTACGAAGGTTGGAGAATTAGCTCGGAATGCAAGAGCCGTCCCTGTACTCAATCCTGGACCTATGAGACCTGCTATTTACCATAATGTTATGTTTATCACTCTACAAGGCTGGAGCTGTTTTTTTTTTTTTGGATGTACCTGGAGAGGAGAACACTCTATTTAGTATATGGGTGCGTGTTATATATTATAGTAACAGCTGGAGCTGTGACCTGGGCAGAGACCTGGTATTAACATTACCGTCATGATGTTGTAATGGATATATTGAATAATACAGCTGGAAGCTTGTGAGTCGCTGGAGCGATCCTTTTATATAGGTGATGGTTATCTTAAAGTTGATGCAGGTGGGCAGCTGCAGCTAGTGATCCTGCGATACTGTTTAATATATGGATGTTTATATAGTTATAAATCCAAGGCTGGTGGCTGTGATCCTGAGAGACCTGTTATTATGAGTGTTTATATTATTATATACCGCTGGTG
>NC_036857.1:27756260-27758872 GCF_002910315.2 Salvelinus sp. IW2-2015
CTATGAAATGCTGACAGTTGTTTGAAAACATTGAGAGGAAATTGTCTGATAAATAGACAGCGCTTGAAAGAAGAGATTTTATTTCCTAGATACAGTGATAAGAATGAGGATTGATAGTATTGGCGGTTGGTTGTTGACATTTGTTTGGCTCTGCAGGGTTCAAAGTGTTGTTAGAGATGGAAGCCACTAGGGGCTGCTGTTAGCCTCACGGTGTTGAGATACGCCACTGGGCATTGTCTCACAGTGGATCCGCTTATTGATAGCGGAGCTGAAGGTAAAGTACAGATTTCAGATTTACCTTTACAAATGACAATTTTATTTTCTCTAATGAAATACACTTTATTGCTTATAAAATGTGATACTAAACTAATTTGAAGAGTAAAGTACACCTGAAGGGAACAGATACATGTCATGTGCCTGTATAATAGCACAGATACATTACATATACAGATGCCTAATATTGGGGAAAATATACATTTGTTTTCTACTCTAACCTAATCTAAACTGTCTGACCCTTTAGAAGGAGACGTACCTGAGGTCTACCTATTGGATGACCTGATGACCTCAGGACAACACGTGCAATAAACACTTTCACTCGTACCTGTGCTTACAGCAGACTACTAGACAAGATACCACACAGACAAGAGCACCAGGCACAGACGTCATTTCAACGTCATTGAACGTGGAAACAACGTTGATTCAACCAGTGTGTGCTCGGGGGCTCCTAACCCCCCCCCCCCCACCCCCATAAGCCTCCATTTAAAACGGATTGCCGCAAAACAAACAGCCGCCATTTTCTTAAAAAAAGAATCATTCCATCTTTATCTCATTTTTTATCTCTTCTTCCCATCTGTGTGGTGAGACTCTCTTTCTCATTCTCTCTCTTGTCATCCTTCACTGTCACTCTGTCGCTCGGAGCCACGAGACTTTTGACCCCCATCCAGGTTCATCAGCGGGTCAGGAGCCGGGCGGGGGGGGGGGGGGGGGGGGGGGGGGGGGGGAGGGGGGGGGGGGGGGGGGGGGGGGGGGGGGGGTTATGTTGCCTCCCTCCTTGGCGGNGGGGGGGGGGGGTTATGTTGCCTCCCTCCTTGGCGGTGGATACAGCTGCTGCTGCCATGGCAACTGGCGACTAGACAGCAGAACAGAACAGAGCAGAACAGAACAGAGCAGAGCAGAGCAGAGCAGAACAGAACAGAACAGAGCAGTCTGTGGATGCAGGGCTGCATCATGTGGATCTTATAGCTGTCCTATAATCTGGCTCACCTCTTTACCCCTTCTCACATCTTTCACCCTTTTTCTCCATTTCATATCTCATTAAAAGCGTATACGGATGTTGTGGTTGAATAGGCTTTTGGGGTTTGAGATGGCCATAAGGCACATCTTGATGGACGTAGCTTGCATTGCTAATTGCAACCCCAATTAGAAGTACAAGCTCTTTTATGAGGTGATGAGGAAAATACTACACCCGCAGGGGATATAAAAACCTTTCAAACACAAGTGTAGACTTTAAGACGTCTGCTTGCAACCACTATTTGGCAGCACCACATATTCTAGAAATACTGCATGTTTAATACATAAAAAATGATTGACGTTAAGTTACTATCTCGGAGGATGGAGAGACACTGACGAGTCCTCTGACGTCAAATAAAGAGGAGAGATAGACAGACAGAGGGAGAGGAAGACAAAGAAATAGAGGAGAGATAGAGAGAGAAGAAGAGAAAGGAGACAGCGTGAAAGCAAGAATGAGATAGAAGAGAAGGGGAGAGGGAAAGAGAGAAACATTTAGAGAGAAGAGAGGGAGGGCATGTGACTAATAATTAATAGCAAGAAGCAGCAGTGGCATCCAAAAGCTATTTTCTAGTGACGCTACTCCACCTGGTTTGGGTCTGAGCCCTCGAGGCAGTCGGAGACAGGCATGTCAGTTCACAGTCATAACACCTGGAGAGTCCCATTTCAGAAGTGTTCGCTTTTTCTCACCCTCTCTCTCCCCCTTTCTTTCTTTCTTTCTTTCTTTCTTTCTTTCTTTCTTTCTTTCTTTCTTTCTTTCTTTCTTTCTTTCTTTCTTTCTTTCTTTCTTTCTTTCTTTCCTTCTTTCTTTCTTTCGTCTCTCTCTCTTTCTTTCTTTCTTTCTTTCTTTCCTTCTTTCTTTCTTTCGTCTCTCTCTCTTTCTTTCTTTCTTTCTTTCTTTCCCCCTCCCTCTGGCTTTCTTCCCCAAACAAACATGATAAATGGTTATTGGTGTCATGCTAAAGCAAGAGCTGTCACGGACGAAGCTTTGATGTTCAACTACTTGAATTTCCTGCTTTGATGATTTCTCTTGAATCTAGATGAATTGATGCACAGTCATTTACGGTTTCATATAACACACTAAGTTAGCAATTGAACACATTCTCTGTGCGGTTTGGAGCCCCTTTGATTGTAGAGTAACTCAAGTATTTTTCCTCTGAGCCCTGCTTTCTGGAACAATGTCCGCCCACTTAGACAAGAAGAATGCTTATCTCAAGTGCTTCAAGAGGCTCTTATCTCTCCTTTCTCCTCTTTGTATGAAAGTTGCGTAAGTTATCTAAGCTATGGTAGTTTCTCTGTGACACACACACACACACACACACACA
>NC_036857.1:27759132-27969738 GCF_002910315.2 Salvelinus sp. IW2-2015
TCTCAGCGTAGCTAAAAGCATATATTGATTTATGCTTTCTACTTCTCATTGAACTTAGCATGGTTTGTTTAATATTTTTGGACATACCCCAAGCGGCCTGGGTCCAAAATGAGTGTACATCACTAAGATTTATTGTGATTTCCCATGTCGTTTTTTTGGCCTGCCAATAGGTGGAGCTGTGTACATAAAACACAGAGGGAGTGAGACCGCCGCTGACGGTCAAATGCAGGAGGAGAGATACGGGAAAAGACGGGCCATTCATTTATAGAGGGTCTCAATGTCAACTACTAGAGGATCATCTGGATGAAACTGAAGCTGAAAACCAACCCTGGTTAGTATGGTGGTCAAAGATTCTGTCTGTAGAGGTAGAAGATTTACATTCATTTGAGTCGAGAGCTTCAAGTTCCTAGGTGTCCACATGCACAGTAGCGAAGAGGGCACGACAGCACCTCTTCCCCCTCTGGAGGCAAAAAAATATTTGGCAAAAAGTTATACTTCTGCACCGTAGAGAGCATCTTGACTGGCTGCATCACTCGACCGCAAAGCGTTACGGAGGGTGGTGCGGACAGCCCAGGACATCACTTGGCCGAGCACCCTGCCATCCAGGACCTCTATATCAGGTCGGAGGAAGGCCCGTAAAATTGCTAAAGACTCCAGGCCACCCGAGCCATTATTATTTATATGTTTTTTAAAACATTGACTGTTCACTCTGTTAAATAGTTAATTAATGGTTTCCCGGACTATCTGCACTGACTCTATGCAAACTCACAAGACTCACAATACAGTGCCTTCAGAAAGTTTTTTATTTTTTATTGCATGATCTCAATCCACCTCATCCGCAGATGTCGGCCATCCGCATCTGCGGTGAAAGGTGGCAGAGTTACAGCGGTGTTTGTCAGATCGGTCTTCTCACGAAAAACGTCAGTAGCGTCAAAACGGTTTGGCCTACAAAACTATGACCCCATTATGAAAAGATGACTCACGAACACGTAGGTGTCAGTTGTTTTGCTCTAGGACTCCGACAAGCCTCGCAAGTTAGTCTGAAGGTCCCCGGTACCAGTTAAAACAGTTAATGGTGTCACGCCCTGGCCATAGAGAGGCTTTTATTCTNATGGTGTCACGCCCTGGCCATAGAGAGGCTTTTATTCTCTATTTTGGTTAGGCCAGGGTGTGACTAGGGTGGGCATTCTAGTTTCTTTATTTCTATGTTTTCTATTTCTTTGTGTTTGGCCGGGTGTGTTTCTCAATCAGAGGCAGCTGTCTATCGTTGTCTCTGATTGGGAATCATACTTAGGTAGCCCTTTTTTACACCTGTGTTTGTGGGAAGTTGACTGTTGTTTAGGGCACATAGCCTGTAGCTTCACGGTTTGTTTTCGTAGTGTTTGTTGTTTTTGTTCAGCGTCATTTTTATTAATAAAAGAAAATGTACGCTCACCACGCTGCACCTTGGTCCTCTTATTTTCACGGTCGTGACAAATGGAAGTATATATGGAAGTAGTTTAGTGCATAAAAAAGGGTGTAAGTATGTGTAAAAAAATATATAATAATAATTTCCTGATCTTTCTTATATCTCTCAGATATAGAACAGACACTTCAAAACATCTGTTATTCCATGTATGAATCTGCAATTCAATGCGTTTCTATACTGGCTAATACCAGTAAGGCCAAATTCAATGTTTCATCAAATACCGTATGTTGTTTTTTTTATAGCTAAAGTGGTCCTAAAATCAAATAGCTAAATGATCCTTGGTATGACCATCTTGAACAATTCCATATGTCAGCTTTAGTAGTTATCTTTTAATTATTGTTTTTTTAAACTCTCCGTCGTTGGGAAGGGCTCGTAAGCAAGCGTATCACGTTTAAGTCTACACCCGTCGAAATTCGGCACACGTGACAAATCATATTCGATTTTCACTTGATTTGATTTGAGAATGAGTTCTGGCATTTGTAGATCTTTGGAGAGATGAATCTCAGAGTGAACCTGTTACTGTTAAGGGACACTATCTTATCCATCCCACTGTTGTATTGTACTGATGAAACAAATGACTTTGCTATAGGGTTGCTACTCTATAAATTCATTAGGACCCAACCAGTTAACTCTAATCAATATAGTTGAGACAGTAAGCCTGTGTGATGAATGTGGCCTATTTTTCTTAGTCTCTCTTGTGGGATATGTGTAGCCTGGCCCTGATCCCAGAACAGTTTGTGCTGTCTTTCCAATTCCTATGGTCATTGTTTTTGGTGTGACAATGACCATAGCAGTTGACAAAAACAGCAATAACAGATTTGGGACCATGCTCAGATATGTGTAGATCCTGGTTGTTGTGATATACAGTAAGTCAAAAGTTTGGACACACCTACTCATTCAAGGGTCTTTATGTATTTTTTACTATATTCTACATTGCACAATAATAGTGAAAATATATGTTATATTTGAGATTCGTCAAAGTAGCCACCCTTTGCCTTGACAGCTTTGCACACTCTTAGCATTCTCTCAACCAGCTTCACCTGGAATGCTTTTCCAACAGTCTTGAAGGAGTTCCCACATATGCTAAGCACTTGTTGGTTGCTTTTCCTTCACTCTGCGGCCCAACTCATCCCAAACCATCTCAGATCATCTGATGCAGCACTCCATCGCTCTCCTTCTTGGTCAAATAGCCTTTACACAGCCTGGAGGTGTGTTGGGTCATTGTCCTGTTGAAAAACAAATGATAGTCCCACTAAGCGCAAACCAGATGGGATGGCATATCGCTGTTTTTTTGGTGGCTACATGATTCCATATGTGTTATTTCATAGTTTTGATGTCTTCACTATTATTCTACAATATACTATTATTCAACAACCCTTGAATGAGTAGGTATGTCCAAACTTTTGACTGGTACTGTAGATTTTAAAAAACCCAGTCAGATAAACACTCCAAACAGCCTAACCGACCGCTCGGAGAGGTCCGCATGGTCCTAAAGCACACCGTTGACTCGTTTAGTATCGCATTCCAATGACAAAACTGTGGGGGGYYGGGGGGGACGACGACAAAAAGGCAATTTCAGAACGTGCTGGGGACATGTTGCGCCCCTGCATTACTTCTGTATGCCTATGCAATCCCTACTGAATTACCACTGCCATCTGTGTGTGTAGTGTTTAGTCACTACTGATCACTACTGAATTGCTTCTGATACTTTTTCATTTCCTACATAAATCCCTTTTGGAATTACTATTGAAAATATAAACATTTACTACTGTTTGCTTATTCAAAATTCTTATTTCACTACTGTGTCACTATTAGACTAGTGCACATGTTATTTCCTCAAGTTTCTAACTGTAGTTATAACATCAAACAAGAAATACTAGGTTTATACAAACTTCATTGCATTGACTATTTTATATATATTATTTCATCCCTTTGAGGCCTTGTCTTCATTCAGCTTTGACTTAACTAGCTTCAGATCTTGTTGACCTCTGTAACTGTAAAAGCCTTGGTTTCATACATGTTAACATCAGAAGCCTCCTTCCTAAGTTTGTTTTATTCACTGCTTTAGCACACTCTGCCAACCCGGATGTCCTAGCCGTGTCTGAATCCTGGCTTAGGAAGACCACCAAAACCCCAAAATGTCCATCCCTAACTATAACATTTTCCGACAAGATAGAACTGCCAAAGGGGGCGGTGTTGCAATCTACTGCAGAGATAGCCTGCAGAGTTCTGTCTTACTATCCAGATCTGTACCCAAACAATTCGAGCTTCTACTTTTAAAAATCCACCTTTCCAGAAACAAGTCTCTCATTGTTGACGCTTGCTATAGACCACCCTCTGCCCCCAGCTGTGCCCTGGACATCATATGTGAATTGATTGCCCGCCATCTATCTTCAGAGCTCGTGCTGCTAGGTGACCTGACCTGGGACATGCTTAACACCCCAGCCATCCTACAATCTAAGCTTGATGCCCTCAATTTCACACAAATTATCAATGAACCTCCAAATACATCTCTGCTGTTTTCAACCAAGATCTCAGCGATCACTGCCTCATGGCCTGCGTCCGTAATGGGTCTGCGGTCAAACGACCACCCCTCATCACTGTCAAACGCTCCCTAAAACACTTCAGCAAGCAGGCCTTTCTAATCGACTTGGCCTGGGTATCCTGGAAGGATATTGACCTCATCCCGTCAGTAGAGGATGCCTGGTTATTCTTTAAAAGTGCCTTCTTCACCATCTTAAATAAGCATTCCCCTTTCAAAAAAATAGAACCAGGAACAGATATAGCCCTTGGTTCTCTACAGACCTGACTGCTCTTGACCAGCACAAAAACATCCTGTGGCGTTCTGCATTAGCATCGAATAGCCCCCGTGATATACAACTTTTCAGGGAAGTTAGGAACCAATATACACAGGCAGTTAGAAAAGCTAAGGCAAGCTTTTTCAAGCAGAAATGTGCATCCTGTAGCACAAACTCAAAAAAGTTCTGGGACACAAAAAATTCCATGGTGCATAAGAGCACCTCCCAGCTGCCCACTGCACTGAGGCTAGGAAACACTGTCACCACCGATAAATTCACTATAATTGAGAATTTCAATAAGCATTTTTCTATGGCTGGCCATGCTTTACACCTGGCTACCCCTACCCTGGTCAACAGCCCTGCACCCCCCACAGCAACTCGCCCAAGCCTCCCCCATTTCTCAGTCACCCAAATCCAGATAGCTGATGTTCTGAAAGAGCTGCAAAATCTGGACCCCTACAAATCAGCCGGGCTAGACAATCTGGACCCTCTCTTTACAAAATGATCTGCTGAAATTGTTGCAACCCCTATTACTAGCCTGTTCAACCTCTCTTTCGTATCATCTGAGATTCCCAAAGATTTGAAAGCTGCCGCAGTCATCCCCCTCTTCAAAGGGGGAGACACTCTAGACCCAAACTGCTACAGACCTATATCTATCCTACCCTGCCTTTCTAAGGTCTTTGAAAGCCAAGTTAACAAACAGATTACCGACCATTTTGAATCCCACCGTACCTTCTCCGCTATGCAATCTGGTTTCAGAGCTGGTCATGGGTGCACCTCAGCCACGCTCAAGGTCCTAAACGATAACATAACCGCCATCGATAAGAGACATTACTGTGCAGCCGTATTCATCGACCTCGCCAAGACTTTCGACTCTATCAATCACCACATTCTTATCGGCAGAGTCAACAGCCTTGATTTCTCAAATTATTGCCTCGCCTGGTTCACCAACTACTTCTCTGATAGAGTTCAGTGTGTCAAATCGGAGGGCCTGTTGTCCGGACATCTGGCAGTCTCTATGGGGGTGCCACAGGGTTCAATTCTCGGGCCGACTCTTCTCTGTATACATCAATGATGTCGCTCTTGCTGCTGGTGATTCTCTGATCCACCTCTACACAGACGACACCATTCTGTATACCTCTGGCCCTTCTTTGGACACTGTGTTAACTAACCTCCAGACGAGCTTCAATGCCATACAACTCTCCTTCCGTGGCCTCCAACTGCTCTTAAATGCAAGTAACACTAAATGCATGCTCTTCAATCGATCGCTGCCTGCACCTGCCCGCCCATCCAGCATCACTACTCTGGACGGTTTTGACTTTTGAGTATGTGGACAACTACAAATACCTAGGTGTCTGTTTAGACTGTAAACTCTCCTTCCGGACTCACATTAAGCATCTCCAATCCAAAATTCAATCTAGAATCAGCTTCCTATTTCGCAACAAAGCATCCTTCACTCATGCTGCCAAACATACCCTTGTTAAACTGACCATCCTACCGATCCTCGACTTCGGCGATGTCATTTACAAAGTAGCCTCCAACACTCTACTCAACAAATTGGATGCAGTCTATCACAGTGCCATCCGTTTTGTCACCAAAGCCCCATATACTACCCAACACTGCGACCTGTATGCTCTCGTTGGCTGGCCCTCGCTTCATARTCGTRGCCAAACCCACTGGCTCCAGGTCATCTARAAGTCTRTGCTAGGTAAAGCCCCACCTTATCTCAGKTCACTGGTCACCATAGCAGCACCCACCCGTAGCACGCGCTCCAGCAGGTATATRTCACTGGTCACCCCCAAAGCCAATTCKTCCTTTGGCCGCCTTTCCTTCCAGTTCTCTGCTGCCAATGACTGGAACGAACTGCAAAAATCACTGAAGCTGGAGACTCAAGTCTCCCTCACTAGCTTTAAGCATCAGCTGTCAGAGCAGCTCACAGATCACTGCACCTGTACATAGCCCATCTGTAAATTGCCCATCCAACTACCTCATCCCCATACTGTATTTATTTATTTATCTGGCTCCTTTGTACCCAAGTATCTCTACTTGCACATTCATCTTCTGCACATCTACCATTCCAGTGTTTAATCCCTATATTGTAATTACTTCGCCACCATGGCCTATTTATTGCCTTACCTCCCTTATCCTACCTCATTTGCACTCACTGTATATAGACTTTTTCCTTCTCTATTATTGACTGTATGTTTGTTTATTCCATGTGTAACTCTGTGTTGTTGTATGTGTCGCACTGCTTTGCTTTATCTTGGCCAGGTCGCAGTTGTAAATGAGAACTTGTTCTCAACTTGCCTACCTGGTTAAATAAAGGTGAAATAAAATAAATAAAAATATCCTCTTTTTAGTTGCAGCCACATAGCCTTTTTGAAAATAAAGACAAATACAAGAGATAACCAATTATAAGCCATTATCAAACATTATCAATCATCTGCTAACAGAGGACACATAAGACAATACAGAAAAACATTTGATAAACAATGTTAATCTTACCAACAATGGCCTCCAGTCTGCTTATGCCAAAGGCCTCCTTGGCAACAAGTCAAAAGAGGTAAGTAGAATGGGTAAGTATACTAATACATTTGCATTCAAACACACATACTTATTAGCTAGAATTACGACAACTGCATAGCTACATTTCAATTGGGCTAGGAGAAGCGAGAGGCATAACTAGGTCCAAAATCTGTCTTCTCCAGTAGGTGGTGTTTTTGTAATTTTTTTCGCTCACCAAGAGAGGAGTTTTTCGTACGGAGTGTCGAATTTGGTTGCCCAAAAAATGTATGGCTTATTTGCCACATCTGGCTTATTTGACTGAATAGAAGTTTCGCAATGCTTAGGTTGTTACTAGTGTACTGGTAGAGGGTACTGATGTAAGTAGGACAGGAAGTATCCCGGCAACTTTGAGAAAAAAAAACGTTATATTGGAGTTGTGCCTGTTGTTCACACATGTATCTGCCTTCTTATTGGCTAGAATGGTCCAACCTGATCTTCCCTCCTCCGCACTGCCTTCCGTTTTTTAAGACATTTGTTTTCATTTTCAGAGCGGCCACTTGAGTATCTGGTCAAAATAATCGATCATCTGTGCTAACCAACAACTTCCTGTTTTGTCTTCTTGTGCGGTCGCAAGCACAGGAAGCCACGAGCTGCAAAACTCTACCTGATTATTATTGAAAAGCCTGTGTAGCAAAGTTCTAGTGTTTTGACTACTTATTTACTACCAACATTAAGTAGTAACAATCTCTTCCTGATTACTACTGGAAACACTACTGTTTTCCATCTGAACACTACAAATCTCTACTTGTGTATCTTGAGTAGTGCATCATCTACACATTCACTACACAATTCCTACAAGTCTCTACATAGTCACTATTGAACAAATAGGTTTTGTGTCGTAATTCAGTAGTACTTTTTCATGAGGGTTTCCATGTTTTTAATCAAGGTGGTGGGAGGCTAACATGCATAAATGAGCAACAAAGCATAATTTACACAATATCTTGGTGGAGAGGTTATCATATGCTGTTGAAAGTTAGATGGAAGTTGGCGCTAGTTTTAGAGACAGTAAAGGACTGACCCTTGAGTTGTGTCTGGGGCCCTGAAGGAATTGTAAACATGGACATGCTTTCAGGCAAAGCATGTACCCACATCAACTACTTTATGTTGACTCTTCTTCTCTCTCTCACACACACACACACACACACACACACACACACACACACACACACACACACACACACACACACACACACACACACACACACACACACACACACTTCAGCATTGGGTTAAAAGGTAGTTAGATCAGCAAGACAAATGAGTCAATGAAGGGTGTCGAGTCAGATTGTCCATGGAGGTGTATCCGTCTCTGCTCTGTGTGGCAGGTCAGTTGATGAGCACCAGGACTGTAATGTGCTGCTATTTGGAGGGCAGGAAGAAGAAGGGAGTGGTGTAGGTGGAGGGGATGTGTGGGGAAGGTTTTGTCTGACTGATGGGGTGGTGGAAGCAGGCTGGAGGATGAGGCTTTTAAGGGGAACGGTGTGGACCGAGAGGCGTCGGACAACGTGACATCCTGATCACGACTCACTCCGCTGCGTTAATAAGACACGAGGAGACTGGGCTGAATCTCCCATGTTCCTCATCTCTTACTCCAATGGCCCTGTGCAGCATCCTCCGTGGAGGCCAGAGCCAGGATGTGAATGAGGAGTATGAGGCCTGCAGAACACCTGTGGAGACGGAGTGACAGCCAGCCAGGCTCTTGCATTAGTAAAGCCTCTCTACTCTCTACTACCCTGTGGCTCCACTGAAAGAGAGATGTCAGACTAGACGTGGCTGTGGCTCGTCTGTGTAAGCTACTGCAGCTGTCTGTCTGCATGACCGAGCCACAGGCAGGTAGCTACAGATGCTAATGTGCTTTATATTGCTGGCTCACTCCGGACAGAGAGGGAGAAGAGAAGGAAACAGACAAAGCAGAGGTATAGCAATGATATGGCAAAAGGAGAGTGGCACGCTTAAAATAGAACCTGCGTGAGCCCTGTGTGCAATGAATGACCAAGATGTTTGATGTGGCAGCATTCAGTCGATAGCGCGCTTATGTGTGTGTGTGTGTGTGTGTGTGTGTGTGTGTGTCTGCAGGTTGTTGAGCTGCACTAGTCGAACACTGTTCCCTGTTGCCCTGACTACGGCAGGTCAAACCCGTTACATTATCTTGTCGTGTTTGAGTCCCCAGGGCACCAAACCAACGAACGGCACGCCGACCGCCACGCCACGGTGAGTAATCATCCTCTATGTGTACGTGTGTTGCCATTGATTTTGTCTCAGGCTCCCTGCTTCCCCAATTACCTCCAGCCACAGCCTGTTAGTGTGTGTGTGAGTGTGTACGTGTGTGCTTGTGAGTGTGTGTGTGTGTGTGTGTGTGTGTTTGTTAGTCCCTGTGCTGTCAGAGGGAGGCTGTGTGGACTACTGGGGCCTTGCTGAGCGCCTTGTTAACTCTGCTAATTGCCCCTGATGTTTCCTTTAATTAGTGAAACAGCCTGAGCTATCACACACACACACACACACATACACACGCATATCAAAAAGTTATAACAAATACATCTCAAAAAGATTGTTTAAAATTCAAATTAAATCTAAGAAAATTAAAAGTGCATTAACGTTGTACTTTTTAAAAGTTCATCTGAGCTTAAGGAACTGTATTAGGGCCTTCCATGGCTTCCTGTTTCACCGGAGTATAAAATAAATGTTTCATCCATCACCATGGGGAATGGCAAAGAACTCACAAACGAAAAGAGTCAAATGGTTGTTGACCTTCATGTAAAAAATATATACCACTTACCACTATTAGGGAAATAATTAAGAAGTTTAAAACCACTGGAACATTGTTAAACTCAACAAATCTCACAGTTTTAACAATTTGACTTCAGATTCTGAAGTTTTTCCAAATTTCTCCAAGTTACTCCAAACGTCAAATTTCGAAGTGTTTTTGACATTGTTCCGTTTTCTCCCATAGTCATTTTTTAAATTTAAGGTTTTGGATAGGCTTAAAACACTAAGTTCAGGCTTTCATTCTGAATAATTAAGGGAAGGGTTAGTCTACCACTGGGATCGAACACACAACCTTTGGATCCAGAGTCATGGGATTACACTCAAGCACCACCACCGTCCACACCATCCTAGCAAAACCCAAGACTAACAAAACCCAAGCTTAGCAAAACCCAAACCTACTTGATGGTAATAGCGCTCACTGATGCCCCTATTGGTCGGTTTTGAAGGTATTTTCCAACATCCTCAGGACATAGACAGACATCCAATTTCAAAGTCAATCTTGAGCGATCTGCCTGGGCAAACTTCCCTGGTAGAGGACGCAAGTTTACCTTATTCCCACGCACAGTGAGGAAGATGGTTCAGGAGGCAAAGAAAAATCCAAGGGCCACAGTTGGAGAATTACAGAACTTGGTTCACCAAGTCTCCAAATCTACAATTAGACGCTACCTCCATGCCAACAGGTTCTTTGGAAGGGTTGCCAGAAAAAAAGCCTTTGTTGAGCGCATGTAAACATGTAAACATCTGGAGTTTGCTAAAGCGGCATTGGCACTTGGATTGGAGCTGGGTTCTATGGTCAAATGACACGCAGACCAGGGTTTGGCATTGAAAGAAGGATGCATATGCAGAAAAGAACCCCATACCTACTGTGGTGGATCTTTGATGGTATGGGGCTGTTTTGCTTCCACTGGTCCTGGGGTGCTTGTTAAAGGTCAACAGCATCATGAAGTCTACCAAGTACCAGGATATTTCATGGAAAAACCTGGTTGCCTCTGCCAGGAGGCTGGAACTTGGCTGCGAGTGGATCTTCCAGCGAGACAATTTAGCTGTTCTTTAAGCAGCAGCTACTATTCCTGGGGTGAGTAGTTGCTGCCCCCAAGCACACATCAAAATACAGAAAGAAATGGTTAATTGGCCACAAAACCAACATTTTTCAGTGGCCATTTCAGTCTCCGGACTTGAACCCTGTTGAAAACCTGTGGTTTGAGTGCATGGGCATCCCATTAGCACAGACCGAAGAATGTTAATGATCTGGAAAGATTCTGCATGGAGGAATGGAATGGTCTCAGATCCCTCTCAATGTGTTATCCAATCTCATAAAGCAGGGGTGTCAAAGTCAAATGGACGGAGGGCCAAATAAAAAATTTAGCTACAAGCCGAGGGCCGGACTGTTCGAATGTTCATTGAAAATTTTTTAAATGACGCATATAGTCTAGTGAACCTAATTGAACCTACTGAAAACCTAACAAATATATTCCAATATGATCAGATAAATAAAGCAATATTTTCTTATGGCTCTGTCAGTAATCTTTAATTTTCAACAGACACAAAAGACAAATTTCCTTTATATAAAAATCCCCATAACATGAACATTAATGAAGAAACGGTATTCAAGGCACCATCAGTAGCCTATATTTTCTATTTTAGCAAAAGTGGGCTAAATTTACTTCAAAGAAAAAAACAATAATAGCAATTTTCTATCATCCACTCAACTGAAATATTTTTAAAATATAATTGGATTGAAATACAATAAAATAAAGTGCAAAAATCTATTAATCAAAAACAACACTTTGTTTAAGGAGAAGTAACATGCAGTGAAACAATATTAAACTTTACTTTTAAACTTGAACTGAGTAAAAACTCTAAATATGTGATTGCACAGTAATGTTCACTTGTTTAGGTTGAGGGTGATACTTGGTGGTGTCCCATCTTTTCCACAAGTTCATCAATGTTCGGGGTAAGGCCTCTGAGCTGAGGAAATCCTCAGAATTGAGTGGAGGTGTTCAGCAGTAAGTCGACTTCTGTGTGCTGTTTTGTTCAGGTTCATCAAAGAAAACAGTTGTTCACACAGGTATGTGCTGCCAAACATAGACAACGTTTGAGCAGCTGGATGCGCAGCTGGGGCATTGTGTCGGGGAGGAAACGGGCGAACTCCGCAGCACCATGCCGCATATTTTGCCCTAGTGCATCATTGCATTGGAGGTCAATCAACTCCATTTGGAGTTTGGTGGTGAGCTTTCCACGTCAACAGCAAATGGGTTCCGAGCAGTTCAACCTGCTTTTTGTGCTTCAAAGTCAGCAAATCGGCGTCGAAAGTCAGCGGAAAGCATACCTATTTTATCAGCCAACTGTGCGCTCGGGACGCATGGTAGAGAGCTTCTCTTTCATGGTCTGGCAGCTGGGAAAGTGCGCTCAAATTTTCTTTCCGATTCTGCGTCTCCCACAGAGTCAGTTTGGTTTTAAATGCCTTCATCTGTAGTACATATCAGAGATGAATGATCCGACCCTGACTGCAAGTTCATTGCATTCAGATGACTCGTAATGTCACACAGAAAGCATTTCACACAGAAACATTTCGTCTCGGAGTTGTGTTTGTGTCTTTCCCTTGCTGTCAAGAACAGACAATCTCCTCACGAAGCTCGAAACATCTTTGAAGCACTTTCCCTGGCTTAGCCATCGCACCTCTGTGTGATAAGGCAAATCACCATGCTCCGTTTCTAACTCCGTCAGAAATGCCTTGAACTGGCGGTGATTCAAACCTTTGGCTCTGATAAAGTTAACTGTGCGCGTGATGATGCTCATTACATGCTCCATTTTCAAGGCTTTAACCGCACAACGCTTCCTGGTGTATGATACAATGATAAGCTGTCAGCTCACCTGTCGCGTTTTCCTCTTGCATCTTTTCCCGTCTCTTCGCCACCAGTCCGCTCCTGTGTCCACACATCGCAGGTGCCTCGTCGGTTGTCAAACCCACGAGTTTTTCCCAAGGCAGCTCCATCTCATTTACACATCTTGACACCTCTTCATACAAATCTGCCCGTAGTTGTGCCATGCATAGGACGTAAAGCCAAAAACTCCTCTGTCACGCTTAGGCTGGAGTCCACTCCGCGGATGAAAATTGACAACTGGGCAATGTCAGAAATGTCGGTGCTCTCATCCACAGCCAAGGAATATGCAATGAAATCTTTTCCCTTTTTCACAAGCTGCTCTTTTAGATTGATGGCAGACAACTGGTCTACTCTCTCGGCAATGGTGTTTCTGCTCAGACTCACATTTAAAAGAGTTGCCTTTTTTCTGGGCAAACTTCGTCACAAACTTTAATCATGCAGTTTTTGATGAAATCCCCCTCCGTAAATGGCCGGGCTGATTTAGCGATCTCTTCTGCCAAAATAAAACTGGCCTTGACAGCAGCCTGGCCTTTGTGATTTGGCTTTTTTGAACAGAGCCTGTCGAGATTTGAGGCTCGTTTAATTCCTCTGCCTTTTGTAGCCTTTGTTCCATGTCCATATTCTTGTTTTTGTCCGCGTGTTTCGTTTCATAATGTCGTCTCAAGATTATACTCTTTCAGTACCGCCACACTTTCTCCACACAGAAGACACACAGGTTTTCCCAGCTCACCTCCGTGCATAATATACTCATCCCGACCCTTGTTTGAAACCCCCGGTTCTCAGTGTCCACCTTCCGTTTTGCCATTTTTGATGGGTATCTGAAAGTTAATTTTACTGTGATGCTGACGACTGCTGTGCCAATAAATATTGAAATGAAGCAGCCTACTGCTCGGTGCGTCACCGTTGCATTGTGGGAAATGTAGTATTGGTGCGTGTAAAAGATCTGCGGGCTGCCGGCTTGCTGCGGTCTGCGGGCCGGTTCTAATAATAAATCAAGATCATCCCAGGGGCCGTAAAAAACCTTCTCGCGGGCCGGATGTGGCCCGCGGGCCTTGACTCTGACATATGTGTCATAAAGCATTATAGAAAAAGGCTCAGTGCTGTTATCCTCGCAAGAGGAGGGTACACAAAATATTGACAACAGGGTGCCAATAATTTTACACCTATCTTTTTGGGAGAAAAGGGTTTTACTTGTTAAAACCTCTTAAGGATCGTACCCTTTTTTCAAATTTTCACCTAAATTGACATACCCAAATCTAAACGCCTGTAGCTCAGGACCTGAAGCAAGGATATACATATTCTTGATACCATTTGAATGTAAACACTTTGAAGTTAGTGGAAATGTAGTAGAATATAACACATTAAATCTGGTAAAAGACAATACAAACCAAAAAACATGGGTTTTCTATATTTTCTTTTGTTTCATCATCTTTGAAATGCAAGAGAAAGCCCATAATATAATATTGCAGTTTAGGCGCAATTTAGATTGTGGCCACTAGATGGCAGCAGTGCGTGTGCAAAGTTTTCAGATTGATCCAGTGAAGCATTGCAATACTGGACAATATTTTGTATCAAATCTGCCCAAATGTGCCAAATTAGTCAATTGATCCATTTTCAGTACATAACTATAGAGAACATACAAGAATAATATGGTAATACAAAATGTAAGTGTACACACTCCCAGGAATGTCAGACATGATGGAACATTAGCTAATACACTATCTTTCACACATCAAGATGGCCGGGCAGGGTTGGTTTGGAGCCAGAGACAACAAGGGTTCAAACTGTAGAACCCAGTTCCTACATTTGAATATAAAAATCTATTTTATCAAACAAAACTATGCTACATTTTATCTCTGGCACCCTCAGGATGACAAATCAAAGCAAGATTACTGAATGTAAGTACATAATTTACCTTCAGAGTGGAATATATCAAACCAGTTGCCGTGATAAGTTTTTTGTTGTTGTGCACTCTCCTCAAACAATAGCATGGTATTTTTTTCACTGTAATAGCTACTGTAATTTGGACTATGCAGTTAGATTAACAATAATTTAAGCTTTCTGTCCATATAAGACATGTCTATGTCCTGGAAAGTCTGCTGTTACTTACAACTGTCATGCAGTTTAGCACATTAGCGCACGTTAGCTCAACCGTCCCGGTATAGGGACACCAATCCCGTAGAGGTTTTAAACTAAATGTCTTTCTCTTAGAAATTGTATTAGTATCAAATAATATATTTCACATACACTATAGCTCACAATTTTTATTTACACAGTCTTTTTTGCTCGTCTTTATCGAGGGTGCCAATCATTTCGGAGGTGACTGCATTGTATGAATTTTAATTTGTAACATACTGTATCATACGAAGTGCATTTGCATATCATACAAAATGTAAGTTATCCTACTAAATGGAGGTGAGTCCAGGTTGTACTCCGCCTGGTCTGTCTGTGTGCAGTACAGTAAATATTAGACATATAGTATGTGGCTGCATGCTAACATATGGCTGTGTTACTGGAAATAATAGGCCTGAGCTGTGTGTGCATGACACTACAGAGCTGTAAAGATCTCTGTTTCTATAGACCCCTCATTCATTTAACAAGGATAGTCAACTCAGTAACACTTGTTTCCCAGGGAGACGTGGGATCTGTAAAATAAACCCCCTCTGGTTCTAGTGTATGTTGGTACCGTTGTTCTAATCAGACCCTGTCTCAGCTCAATAATGAAGGAGAGAGAGGGATGCATTTGTTTTTGCTCTATCTGACCTTTTGATCAGGCCCAAACGGTCCTGTCCTGTCCACTGTGTCTGTCTATGTGTGTCTGTGTCTGTCTTCTCTCATACTGGTTTGTCCTTAGTGGACTATACTGTACACCAGAGCTGTTCCTACTCTCACTCTCACTCTACACAAGACACACACCACACACACACACCACACACACACACACACACACACACACACACAACACACAACCACACACACACACACACACACACACACACACACACACACACACACACACACACACACACACACACACACACACACACACACACGCGGCTCCTTAATGACTGCCATCCCTCTCTGTGCCATGTTATTAATTACCTCAATGATCCTTGCCGAATGGACCTGTGTCATGGATTAGAGCTCCAGCAGCGCAGCAGCCAGCACCCGCACCCCTGCCTACCCTCCCAGCACACCCGCCACCCCTGCCTACCCTCCCAGCACACCGCACCCCTGCCTACCCTCCCAGAACACCCGCACCCCTGCCTACCCTCCCAGCACACCCGCACCCTGCCTACCCTCCCAGCACACCCGCACCCCTGCCTACCCTCCCAGCACACCCGCACCCCTGCCTACCCTCCCCAGCACACCCGCACCCCTGCCTACCCTCCCAGCACACCTGCACCCCTGCCTACCCTCCCAGCACACCCGCACCCCTGCCTACCCTCCAGCACACCCGCACCCCTGCCTACCCTCCCAGCACACCCGCACCCTGCCTACCCTCCCAGAACACCGCACCCCTGCCTACCCTCCCAGCACACCCGCACCCCTGCCTACCCTCCCAGCACACCCGCACCCCTGCCTACCTCCCAGCACACCCGCACCCCTGCCTACCCTCCCAGCACACCCGCACCCCTGCCTACCCTCCCAGCACACCCGCACCCTGCCTACCCTCCAGCACACCCGCACCCCTGCCACCCTCCCAGCACACCCGCACCCCTGCCTACCCTCCCAGCACACCCGCACCCCTGCCTACCCTCCCAGCACACCCGCACCCCGCCTACCCTCCCAGCACACCCGCACCCCTGCCTACCCTCCCAGCACACCCGCACCCCTGCCTACCCTCCAGCACACCCGCACCCCTGCCTACCCTCCCAGCACACCCGCACCCCTGCCTACCCCTCCAGCACACCCGCACCCCTGCGCCTACCCTCCGGAGCACACCCGCACCCCTGCCTACCCTCCCAGCACACCCGCACCCCTGCCTACCCTCCCAGCACACCCGCACCCCTAGCTACTGCTGCCTACCTACACCCCCTCCCCCCGCCCCGCCTGGCAGGGATAAATCATGATACCGGAGGGAGAACCACTGTAGTGCTCAGCAGCTCTCATGGACTGTTACCTGCTCAGTCGTATTGTGTTCTACCCTGTTGTTTTCTAAGGCAATGATGTTTAATATCTTGTCATGATTGGTGACTTCCACATAACATGGATTTGTCATCTATTCTATTCTGTTCTATTCTATTCATTGATTTTAGGCTCCTGAGTTCTTGTCCTCTTCAGTGTCTTTGTTATGTATAATCGTCGAGGTGTCTTTCCTTGTGTCTCCCCCAGATCCAGGTGTTCATCAAGGGCTTGGTCACTGTGGCATGCAAATCTGAGTTAATGTTATTGTCAGAATGAAAAAATGGGGGGAAATGGGAAAGCAGCCACTTCAGATGCCTTGTTGATGTACAGAGTAAATAAACGTCACTGTCAAAATAGAATGAAGAGAAAACATGGCGGAGTGGTAGCTAAAAAACAGTGCTTCTTTTTGATTCAATTGTATTAGGATCACCATTAGCCGATGCCAATGGCGACAGCTAGTCTTACGGGGGTCCGACACATGATGAAAAAGACATAACAGGCAAAAGACTTGACATTTTACATATATTAAAAAACGTTGTGTGTGTGTGTGTGTGCGTGAGTGTGTACGTGTGTGTGTATGCATCTATCAGTTACACATACATATCACTACATACACACAAAAAGTAGGTCACATGGGGGAGAGGCGTTGTGCCGCGAGGTGTTGCTTTATTTGTTTTTTGAAACCAGGTTTGCTGTTCACTTGCGCTATGTAAAATGGAAGGGAGTTCCATGCAATACTGGTTCTGTACAATACTGTACCTTTCCTTGAATTTGTTCTGGACCTGGGGACTGTGAAAAGAACCCTGGTGGCATGTCTGGTGGGGTAAGTGTGAGTGTCAGTGCTGTGTGTCAGTTGACTATGCAATTCTTACGTTCTTATAAAAACAAGACGTGAGGCAGTCAGTCTCTCCTCATCTCTTAACCAAGAGAGACTGGCACGCATAGTATTGACATTAGACCTCTGATTACAATGAAGAGCAAAACGTGCCACTCTGTTCTGGGCCAGCTGCAGCTGCACTAGTTCCTTCTTTGCAGCACTTGACCATATGACTGGACAATCAAGATAAGCTCAAACTAGACCCTGCAGGACTTGTTTTGTGGAGTGTGGTGTCAAAAAACCTTAGCATCTCTTTATCACGTACAGACATTTCCCCATCTCTACAACCATTGAATCAATATGTTTTGACCATGACAGTTAACAATCTAAGCTAACACTAAGTAATTTAGTCTCCTCAACTTGTTCAACAGCCACGCCATTCATTACCAGATTAGAGATTTTCAGGACCAGATTATTACTGGCCATCCGTTCTAAAACTTACTACAACTCTTTGTTTAGGGTTGCCATGATTTCACTAGCTGTGGTTGTTGATGAGTATAGGGTTGAATCATCAACGTACTGTTCATGGACACACAGGTTTTGTTTAATGCCAGTGGCAGGTCATTGGTAAAAATAGGAAAGAGTAGAGGGCCAAGAGAGCTGCCCTGCGGTACAAAACAGTTTACATGTTTAGCTTCCATTAAAGAAAACCCTCTTTGTGATCGATAGCTCTGAATCCAAGATATGGCAGACGTTGAAAAAACCCAACACAACCGGTCAAAAGTTTTAGAACACCTACTCATTCAAGGTTTTTATTTAATTTTTTTATTATTATTCTACATTGTAGAATAATAGTGAAGACATCAAAACTATGAAATAACACATATGGAATCATGTAGTAAGCAAAAAAGTGTTACACAAATCAAAATATATTTTATATTTGAGATTCTTCAATTAGCCACCCTTTTCCTTGATACAGCTTTGCACACTCTTGGCATTCTCTCAACCAGCTTTAAGAGGTAGTCGCCTGAAATGCATTTAAATTAACAGGTGTGCCTTGTTAAAAGTTAATTTGTGGAATTTATTTCCTTCTTAATTCATTTGAGCCCATCAGTGTGTTGTGACAAGTGGTGGGGGGGGGGGTGGGGGGGGGGGAGTACAGAAGATAGCTCTACTGTAAACACAAGTATATCTATGCAGAACAGATATAAGTAAAGAGAAACGACAGTCCATCATTACTTTAAGACATGAAGGTCAGTCAATACGGAAAATTTCAAGAACTTTTAAACGTTTCTTCAAGTGCATTCGCAAAAACCATCAAGCGCTATGATGAAACTAGCTCTCATGAGGACTGCCACAGGAATGGAAGACCCAGAGTTACCTCTGCTGCAGAGGAGAAGTTCATTATACCCTGACTACACCGTTCGCGTCGCGTGCGTGAGTGTTGCAAAACAAATTTAGAAATCTATAATATTCAATTATTGCACCCACACTGCTCGCGCGCGCCAACGAGCGTCTGCGTTACCAAGGGCTAAAATAGAAGTCAGTTCTATTTGTGACGCAGATTGCGCTGCAAGTTCTGCCTCTCCCGTCTCTTCATTGGTTTATAGAAGCAGGTACCCACTTGCCATCTCCTCATTGGTTATACCCATGTGGGTGACTGATAGATGAATGAGGTCGGTGGCGGTAATGCACCTAATTTATGAAAGTTGCCAATCACAATATAAAGTCAAGAGAAGAAAAAGCCTGGAAGGAGGAGAGATGACTAGAAATGATTCGGTTGTCCAATTAGCTCGCAACAGCAAGCTAGCTAAATAGGACAAATTAGCTAGCAAGTGCAAACTAGCTAGCTAAATTGCCCAAAAAATCTAATGCTTTTCGACAGGTCCCCAAATTAATGTAATTGGTTCAGAGTTTGTTTTGATATTTTAACCTGCGTGTCGTGATCACGTTTGGTGTGGGGGGACAAAATACATTTATGCACAATGGCACACGCGCGCAGCCGGTTTGTGTTCCATGCTAGAGTTACCAGCCTCAGAAATTGCAGCCCAAATAAATGCTTCACAGAGTTCAAGTAACAAACACATCTCAACATCAACTGTTCAGAGGAGACTGTGTGAATCAGGCCTTCATGATGGAATTTCTGCAAAGAAATTACTACTAAAGGACCCCAATAATATGAAGAGACTTGCTTGGGCCAAGAAACACAAGCAACAGACATTAGACAGGTGGAAATTTGTCCTTTGATCTGGAGTCCAAATTGAACATTTTTGGTTCCAACTGCCGTGTTTTTGTGAGACACGGTGTGGGTGAACGGATGATCTCTGTGTAACGGCTTTCTTCTGTGGAAAAAGGAGAGGACCAAAGCGCAGCGCGGTTAGTGTTCAACATGTTTTAATAAAGACGATAAACGTGAACACTACAAAATTACAAAACAACAAATGTGAAAAAAACGAAACAGTCCTATCTGGTGCATAGAACACAAAGACAGAAGACAACCACCCACAAAACTCAACACAAAACAGGCTACCTAAATATGGTTCCCAATCAGAGACAATGACTAACACCTGCCTCTGATTGAGAACCATATCAGGCCAAACATAGAAACAGGAAACCTAGACACACAACATAGAATGCCCACTCAGCTCACATCCTGACCAACACTAAAACAACGAAAACACAAAAGAACTATGGTCAGAACGTGACACTCTGCATGTGTATTTCCCACCTTAAAGCATGGAGGAGGAGGTGTTATGGTGTGGGGGGTGCTTTGCTGGTGACACTGTCTGTGATTTATTTAGAGTTCAAGGCACACTTAACCAGCTTGTGGCTACCACAGCATTCTGCAGCGATACGCCATCCCATCTGGTTTGGGCTTAGTGGGACTATCATTTGTTTTTCAACAGGACAGTGACCCAACACACCTCCAGGCTGTGTAAGGCTATTTTACCAAGACGGTGAGGGATGGAGTGCTGCATCAGAAGACCTGGACTCCACAATCCCCCAACCTCAACCAAATTGAGATGGTTTGGGATGAGTCGGACGCAGAGTGAAGGAAAAGCATTCAACAAGTGCTCAGCATATGTGGGAACTCGTTTAATTAAAACTTCTTACGGCTGAAATCCCGTTAACGGGATCGATTTGACAACAGCCAGTGAAAGTGCAGGGCGCCAAATTCAAACAACAGAAATCTCATAATTAAAATTCCTCAAACATACAAGTATTTTACACAATTTTAAAGATAAACTTGTTGTTAATCCCACCACAGTGTCCGATTTCAAAAAGGCTTTACGACGAAAGCATACCATGCGATTATGTTAGGTCAGCGCCTAGTCACAAAAACACAGCCATTTTCCAGCCAAAAAGAGAAGAGTCACAAAAAACAGAAATAGAGATAAAATGAATCACTAACCTTTGATGATCTTCATCAGAGGGCACTCATAGGACTTCATGTTACACAATACATGTATGTTTTGTTCGATAAAGTTCATATTTATATCCAAAAATCTCAGTTTACATTGGCGCATTATGTTCAGTAATGTTTTGCCTCCAAAACATCCGGTGATTTTGCAGAGAGCCACATCAATTTACAGGAATACTCATCATAAACGTTGATGAAAGATACAAGTGTTATGCATAGAATTAAAGATATACTTCTCCCTAATGCAACCGCTGTGTCAGATTTCAAAAAAGCTTTACGGCAAAAGCACACCATGCGATAATCTGAGTACAGCACTCAGCCACCATACAGATACCCGCCATGTTGTGGAGTCAACAAAAGTCAGAAATAGCATTATAAATAGTCACTTACCTTTGATGATCTTCATCGATAAAGTCCATAATTTATGTCCAAATATCTCCTTTTTGTTAAGTCCAGTAATCCAAATGCACAAGTAATCCAAGTCCAGACAAAAAGTCAAAAAAGTTATATTACAGTTCGTAGAAACATGTGTATAGAATCAATCTTTAGGTTGTTTTTATCATAAATCTTCAATAAAATTCCAACCGGACAATTCCTTTGTCTTTAGAAATGAAAAGGAACGGAGCTCGCGCTCACGGCTGCGCGCGTGACTAAACTCAAGGCTTTCTGCCAGACCCCTGATTCAAACAGCTCTTATTCTCTCCCCCTCCACAGTAGAAGCCTGAAACAACGTTCTAAAGACTGTTGACATCTAGTGGAAGCCTTAGGAAGTGCAATCAGACCAAATTTACACTGTATATTAGATAGGCAATCACTTGAAAAACTACAAACCTCAGATTTCCCACTTCCTGGTTGGATTTTTCTCAAGTTTTTGCCTGCCATATGAGTTCTGTTATACTCACAGACATCTTTTAAACAGTTTTAGACACTTCAGAGTGTTTTCTATCCAAATCTACTAATAATATGCATATCTTAGCTTCTGGGCCTGAGTAGCAGGCAGTTCACTCTGGGCACGCTTTCATCCGAACGTGAAAATAGCGCCTCCCAGCCATAAGAAGTTTTAAGACGGTTGGAAAAGCATTCCAGGTGAAGCTGGTTGAGTGTGCAAAGCTGTCATCAATGCAAAGGGTGGCTATTTGAAGAATCTCAAATATAAAATACATTTTTATTTGTTTAACACTTTTTGGTTTACTACATGATTCTATATGTGTTATTTCATAGTTTTGATGTCTTCACTATTCTACAATGTAGAAAATAGTAAAAATAAAGAAAATGTGTAGGTGCTCTAAAACTTTTGACCAGTAGTGTACATTTTTTCAAAAACAAGTTATGGTCAATCATATCAAAGGCTGCACTGAAATCTAACAATACAGCTCCCACAATATTCTTACCAATTTCTTTCAACCAATCATCTGTCGTTTGTGTCAGTGCAGTACATGTTGAGTGCCCTTCTCTATAAGCATGCTGAAAGTCTGATGTTAATTTGTTTACAGAGAAATAGCATTGTATTTGGTCAAACACAATTTTCTACAACAGTTTGCTAAGAGCTGGCAGCAAGCTGATTGGTCGGCTGTTTGAACCAGTAAAGGCCGCTTTACCACTCTTGGATAGCAGAATGACTTTGGCTTCCCTCCAGGTCTGAGGACAAATACTTTTCTCTAGACTCAGATTAAAGATATGACAAATAGGAGTGACTATAGAGTCAGGTACCATCCTCAGTAGCTTTCCATCTAAGTTGTCAATGCCAGGAGGTTTGTCAGGAGGTTTGTCATTGTTGATCGATAACAATCATCATCAATCTCTCACAATAACTTTACAAAATTCTAACTTACAATGCTTTGCCAATGAAGTAATCATAAAAATAATTGGCAACATCAAATGGTTTTATGATGAATAAGCCATCTGATTCGATGAAAGATGGAGAAGAACGTGCCTTTCTGTCCCTAATTTAATTTAGTACTCCAAAGTTGTTTTCCATTATTCTTTATATAATTGATCTTGGCTTCATAATAGAGTTTCTTCTTCTTTTAGTTGAGTTTAGTCACATTCTTTCTCAGTTTCAGTAAGTCAGAAAGTCGGATGTACAGCCAGACTTATTAGCCACTCTTTTTTCCCCATCTCTTTCAACCATACAGTTTTTCAATTCCTCATCAATCCATGGAGCCTTAACAGTTTTAACAGTCAGTTTCTTAACAGGTGCATGTTTATCAATAATTGGAAGAAGCAATTTCATAAATTCATCAAGTGCAGCGTCTGGATGCTCCTTATTAATCACATCAGACCAACACATATTTTTAACATCATCCACATAAGAGTCACAGCAAAATATTTTTTAAATCCAGCTTTTGGAACCTTGGCTTTCATGAATATAGCCACTATGTTGTGATCACTGCATCCAATGGGTACGGATACAGCTTTAGAACACAGTTCTACAGCATTAGTTAAAATGTGATCAATACATGTGGACGATCTTGTTCCTGTAGTGTTTGTAAACACCCCGGTAGGTTGATTCATAACCTGAATCAGATTACAGGCACTGGTTACAATGAGAAGCTTCCTCTTGAGCGGACAGCTTGATGAAAACCAGTCAATATTCAGGTCCCCAAGAAAGTAGATCTCTCTGTTTACATCACACACACTATCAAGCTTTTGTTACCACTTGGTGGCCTATAGCTGAACCCTAAAAGGCTTTAGATGAAGCAGGTGAACCTCAACCACAACATTTCATTAACACTTGACATGAGATCTTCTCTAAGCATTACAGGGATATGGCTCTGAATATATCCCCCATTGGCATTCCTGTCTCTTCTGTGGATTTATATCCTTGTATTGCTACTGCTGTATCATCAAAGGAATTATCTAAGTGAGTCTCAGAAATGGCTAATATATAAATGTTATCTGATGTTAGCAAGTTATTGATTTCATGAACCTTATTTCTAAGGCTACATATATGAATATGTGTTATTTGTAGTCCTTCCTGGGTAGCTTATCAGAGATAGACATAATATGGAAAAGAACCAACAAAGCAGTTGGTGTGTGTAAGTGTGTGTTTTGCTGCGGGGTTGAAGCTACAAACCCACATGCTTGGCTCATCCCTTCCAGGCTTCTGGGAGGGAGGGTGGACAATGAGCCTGTCAAAGCGGCTGTAAGCAATGTCCCCCACGCGCTCTGGCAGCTTTCATGGCTGGGATAAGGAACACACATATGTCCAAAGTTATTATTAGAAGTGAAGGCAATGCGGTGGCCAACTGGAAAATGTGCCAGGGAGGAAAAAGTTTGTGCTTGGGCTCTTGTTGACGAGAGAAGTCTGTCCTACTCAGTAAAGCCTCAAATGTAAATTGTCCGCAACAGTGAAATGGGCTACTTCTATGTGAATTAATGAGGAGGCGGAACATGCCTCAATTCATACTGTCAGTAAATAAAACTTGTTAGAAAATCATTTAAAATTGACAAGTTGAAACATAGCCTATAGATAATTAGCAGGAGCGTGCCTTGGTTTGAGGGCAGCGTAACTGTCCTGTTTTGTAACGATCACATTTTAAAACAGTGAATGCATTCTGACATCACGCATATATCCGACCATTAGAGATACTGTATTTGAAACTCACGGGTGAAAAGTCTTTTTGTTTGTTGAAACGATCCTTCACCTGTGATAGAGAAGCACCACTGCCCTCAATGGTACTCCCACCGGCTTTGGTCTTTGTCAACGTAGGCTGTGTTCTTACTCCTCGCAGTTCCAGACAGGGCAGGTCACAGGGCAGATGGAAACAGCAACAAACAGCAGGGATTCAAACAGTCACACTCCCGGGACAACCCATTCTGTTCTTCTGTGGGAGGACAATGGGACACGTTTTACATATAAAGAGGTGAAAATCAGAGAGAGAGCCATTACAGCATAGGCTAATTTAGCATCTAAACACTGATTTGTAATTAGTAATAGTGATAATGACAATAGTGATGAAACTTAAAGGGACCGCACGTTTACACTGCAATATCGTACACTTTGCAAGCACCTATGTGTATATTTTACAGTACTACGAGCACATAATTTACATGCTGCGTGGTTGTGCCTACTAATCGTCTCGGTCAATGAGAATCACATGCATAGTACTGTATGTAAATATGCGGAGCATGTACACATCTCCAAGGTGAAAGCCAGCAATGTGCGTGTGTGTGATTATTGACTGTGTTGACCTGCGGGTGACCCTGGCGGTGTGCAAGTAAAGGGCAGGGAGTGAGTGTGCTCCGCAGCACCTGTCACACACGTCAATAAGCTGATGGATGGTCGCTATGGTTATTAAAGCAGAATTAAAGCGGGGAGGGGAGTACTGGGATAAATGATGGCTGAAAATGGCTGGTTGTACGTGTGTGTGTGCGTGTGTACGTGCGTGCGTGTGTGTGTGCGCGTGTGTGCGTTGCAGTGTGAAGAGGAGACTAGGGAGCCGGATGGCACGGCATCGGTGTCATTAGTCTTTATTATCCTCCGGAGAGGAGGAGTGGAGTGGAGGGGAGGAGAGGAGGGGAGGAGAGGAGCAGTGAGGGAGAGAGGGAGCGGTCAGCGGATCCCGTCGGCAAGCCAGGTCGCACCGCGCCAGGACTGTAATGTCCCCCCTGCTGGCCATGCGTTATACCACACACACACACACACACACACACACACACACACACACACACCACAAACACCAACACACACACCACACACACACAACACACACACACACACACACACACACACACACACACACACACACACACACACACGTCCATTCTTCTTCCACCTCTCAGGTTTCTCTCTCTAGCTCCCCAGGCTTCCCTGCTTGCCTCTATCTTTCTCCTCTTCTTTACTCCCTCCATTTTCTCTCTCTCTCTCTCTCCTACCAAGGAGAGAGGACCCCACCACAAATCAATCATGGTGAAGTCGCAAAGCACAGCGGCACACTCAAGGCACAGCTCAGCGCTGAGCAGATAGCTGGGAGAGAGAGGAGCGCCAGGGGAGACGGGAGATGAGGAGGAGAGAGAGAGCAGGATGAGAGGAGATCCGAGCTGTACTGGGTGGTGGAGACGATGGGTTCACGTCACAGTCAAATAGTGGGCACACTCTCTCCTGGCTTGATGTGTGGCGGGAGAGCTGGATGAGGGACACCAACGAGCCAACATGATTGGTGAAGCCCCATGAGGACCAGCCCCTCCCAGCAGAGCTCTGAAAGCGTCCCAAATGGCACCCTATTCCCATAAAGTGCACTACCTTTGACCAGAGCAGGTCAAAAGTAGTGCACTATATAGTGGAAGGGGCCCATTTGGAACACAGCCTATGAATCGCTGGCGAATGCAGATGTAACTGCAAGGCCTGCCGTTGATATCTCTCCCTGTCTTCTCCTCCTGTTCCAGCACGGGTTCTTTTTCCTAATTAGTGGTTATTTATTGATACCCCAGTTAATGTCTCTCCTCATTCAGAATGCTTCTGTCTCCATTACCCAGGAGATTCATTTGCCGCAGTGTGTGTGTGTGTGTGTGTGTGTGTGTGTGTGTGTGTGTGTGTGTGTGTGTGTGTGTGTGTGTGTGTGTGTGTGTGTTGTGTGTGTGTGTGTGTGTGTGTGTGTGGTGTGTGTGTGTGTGTGTGGGTGTGTGTGTTGTGTGTGGGTGTGTGTGGTGTGTGTGTGGGTGTCGGCTGGGTGTGGTGTGTGTCTGAGTTGGAGCGCTCAACAAACGCCTACCAGTTTATACCCTCTTCCTCCCCAAAACGCCCCCCATCTTACGCCCTCTACCTCCACCTCACTTCTGTTCTATCTTTCACCTGTAGGGACATCTTTGTTCGGACTGCAGCCAGTGCATTGACACTTTGTACTTTAGCGTGTACTCCTTAAAAAGTATTCTGATCAGTTTATTTTTGTACGTTGACAGGCAATGAAATGGCTATCTGATAGAAGAACAACAATCCATTCAGCAGTCTCAATACCTAATTATATTAAATTACCTGTCCATCAGTTTGACCCTTGTGCCTCATCATCCACAACACCCCCCCTCACCTGGCAGACAGAATGACTACACTACATAATACACCCTCCCCCCACAACACGCATGCACACACACACTCCTGCCTGTTTCCCCACTGCACCCAGCTGCACCTAGAACTGACGTCTCATGGATCACAATAATCCCTTATTCAGTCCAGCACCATCCGCTGTCTCTGTCTGTCTGTCTGTCTGTCTGTCTGTCTGTCTGTCTGTCTGTCTGTCTGTCTGTGTCTGTTCTCTGTCTCGTCTGTCTGTCTTGTCTGTCTGTCTGTCTGCGTCTGTCTCTGTCCTTCTGTCTGTCTGTCTGTCGTCTGTCTGTCTGTCTGTCTGTCTGTCCTGTCTGTCTGTCTGTCTGTTGTCTGTCTGTCCTGTCTCGTCCTGTCTGTCTGTCTGCGTCTGTCTGTCGGTCTGTCTGTCTGGTCTGTCTGCCTGTCTGTCTGTTCCTGTCTCTGCTCTGTTTCTGCTCTGTCTGTCTGTCGTCTGTCTGTCTGTCTGTCCTGTCTCTGTCTGTCTGCTTGTCTGTCTGTCTGTCTGTCTGTCTGTCTGTCTGTCCTGTCTGTCCTGTCCTGTCCTGTCTGGTCTGTCTGTCTCTGTCCTGTCTCTGTCTGTCTGTGTCTGTCTGTCTGTCGTCGTTGCCCTGTCTGTCTGTCTGTCTGTCTGTCTGTCTGTCTGTCTGTCTGTCTGTCTGTCTGTCTGTCTGTCTGTCTGTCTGTCTGTCTGTCTGTCTCTCCAGGGTTGAGGATGATACCATCCCAATGATCCCAGCCTCTCCATGACAACAGCTTCCATGGGCTTGAGAGTGGACCGGCGACCTTTGAGAGAACTTCTGCCTTTGTTTACACTGTCACACTGTGACATAGTTCCCATACCACGATGTGACACTTGGGAGCTGCATGAGATATTATCCACTAACTCTTTGCTTTTCACCAATGCATGGTAAAGTGTCTGACAAATCTGCCCATTGATTGAGTAGATGTGGATGAAATATAAGAGCAAGTCTATTTGAGAGGCCCCTACATTTTCATCGCACTCTATCGGCTTTCTAAATGGGTCAAATAGGAGAGAGGGGGCGGACCATGCATGCAGGACAGGAGAGATGGGAGGTGGCCCTGGCAGTGTGGCACCAAGGTTAACTAATTAGAGCATTAGTGTGTGATACTTGTCTCTCTCGGGTGATCAGTCAAAGCCACCAGTCATCCCCTCCTTACCGCCCTTCATCCCCCTCACCCCCCCTTTCATCCCCTCATTACCTTCCCCTGCTATCTCCCCTTAACACCTGCAGCCCAGCCATCGGTCGGGGTATTATACAGTGGCTGCCCACAAACACACACACACACACACACACGCATGAGCGAATTTGAAACACGCATGCATTCACACACGGTAGTATCACATGGGTCCATACACCGCCGCTCTTTGTCCTGACGGAGCCAAGGCCTACCCATCACATCAATCTAACGGCAGCACTGTTTATATTTATGTACAGAGGATAGAGAGGGGCGAGAAAAGGTCCTCTCTTACTGTGGGGTTTATTGACTAAGCGTTAAGTGGACATTATCAGCCAATAGCCTGGTTATTTATGAGGCGGTGATAAAGGCTTGGAGATTGAGTTATGTGAGAACCAGGCTCTGGATGAAAGGTGCTCATACAAACCGCTGATACCCGCCGCTCGGCACTCCGTGTCTGGGTAGAGAGAGAGGCACGCCAGCCCAGGCTGAGGCTGGGAGAGCCGGGCCAAACCGAGCTGAAACACTACTGCATGGAGGATTTATGGATGGGGCATTTATGCTCCTTCCACAGGTCAAACGAGGGGCTGTTAATCTACATTTCCTATCTGCGTAAGACGAGGCAAATCTATACTGTACTTACTGAATTCTATTGACCTCTTGACCTTAGCGTAAGATGATACCGAGGGCAGCTCAGAGAACGAGTGTTTAAAATGCAACATGCTGTTATACATAATGCATGGGAAAATATACATTATTTCTCAATCCTTTTATTGAATATCACCGCTGTCCACGGCTATTCCCTCAGCCAGACTTCAGTGCTCGGTTTGGTTTTACTTTAAAAAGCTGTGGCTACAGTGAAACAGCAATCCTATGGACTGGTAATATTCTTTGTAATCTAAAGGAAAAACATGAATTACTCTGTGATAAATCTGATCCCTCCAAACACCTGTACTGTACACAGACATACATATACACACCCCAAATACAGTACACACACACACCTTCAACCAAATTCACGACATACACCCATCTTCATACTGTACACACACACATCTCACCCACACATACTGTAACTGCACACACACACACCTTCCCCAAAATCCACAACACACACCTTCACCAAAATCCACAACCCACACACATCCTCACCAAAATCCACAATGCATACACAAACTGACTTTACCCACTGTAACTGTAACTGTACACACACCACTGTATTCTTCACCCACTACCCCAAGGAAGCCATCTTTCTCTGCACTAAACCAGGTCAACAAACAAAAAGCAATTATGTTGGGCAGCTGCCGCCTGGGAGTGGGTAATTACAGTGCTGTGTGGACAGCTTCATTCTAAACAGGTACTAAAAGCATCATCCATCATCCTCACACTCACTGACGCCCACCTCACCCTCGTCACGTGACACGAGTGGAGTGTGTAGCTGTTGGAACTTGTGATGGGAGGATGGGGGGTATAGGAAGTGTGGGGGTATGTGCGTGTGTGTGTGTGGGGGGGGGGTGGTTGGTGTTTCTGGGAGTGTGTGTGTGCGCAGGGGGAGTGAGAGTGAGATGGATGTGATTGGCTGCTGCCAGAAGTCCTTTTAGAGGTCAGCCAATCAGAGGAGATGACCTGCCAATGACCTTGTATCACTTGACCTCCGAAGGCCTGAGGGTCAGTCGCTCATATCTGGAGGAGAACATAGCAGGAGGCAAGGAACAGAGAGACAGAGAGAGAGGGAAGATGAATGCAGAGAAGAAGAGAATGGTGTGAGAGGAGAGGGGAGTGGGGAGACATCAAGAGAAGGATGGGTAAATAAGGAAAGGGAGGGGTAAAGATGAAATATCACCTGGGGTTCCCCCTTTGGATAAAGGGACTGTTCAATGTGTGTTTTTATGCATCCAGGCCAGTCCTGCAGTCCGTCTCACACCTCTGTTCCAGTTATCTGCCTAACCTGTGTGGATGTTATCCTTGAATATATAGAATATGTAACAAAAATATCTACGTTAGATGTTAGATACAAAATCTACCAAAAAATTATCAAGAGTAAAAAAACAAACACATTTTGTCCGTAATTCTATTTATTTACGCTTCCTCAGGAAAACGTAGGGTTCAGGGACATGATTGTACGGTAATCCGTTTGTTTTTCTCCCCCTAAATGAATTAAGTTGGTGGCTGCCGGCTGGCACAGACCTGATTGAGATAGGTTCATGAACTGGGCTCCTATTCAGCACGCACGGATGATTGAGGGATGAGGCACAAAGACACATCTGAAAGACAGACAGCGCCCTCGAAACGCCCCTTCTCTTCTCCTCTCCTCCTGACTCCCCTCTCCTCCCCTCATCTCTCACCGCCCCACCCAACCCCACCTCCCTGCCTCCCTGTGCTCCCCTCTCTTCTCTCCATATGTCTAAGAACCTGTTGTCATGGCAACCTCACCCAGCGCAGCAGAAAAGGGAGGGGGGGGGGGTTGTCGACTTTAGACCAGACAAATAAGCATTGCAGGGCTCATTTATGATTTTTTAAAATATAATAAGGAGATCAAAATGTGTGTGTGTGTGTGTGTGTGTGTGTGTGTGTGTGTTGTGTGTGTGTGTGGTGTGTGTGTGTGTGTGTGTGTGTGTGTGGGTGTGTGTGTGTGTGTGTGTGTGTGTGTGTGGTGTGTGTGTGATGTGTGTGTGTGTGTGTGTGTTGTGTGTTGTTTCTGTACACTAAATACTGGTAGCAGTAGTACATGTCATTGCCTCAATTGAGTAAACCATATATTCATTATTTTGTGTGATATATTGTAATGCAACCTACATAACCATCAATTCAAAACTCTATTCAAATTAATACTGAAAAATAAGTATAGGGCTCCTTCATTGCAATAGCCAGACTCAAGTATGGGCTGACATCTTGAATGCACCATCAGCAACCCCTATAGAAGCCTATTGTTTTGCTTTGTGTCCCCCCCCCCCCCTCCCCCTCACTTTATGCTCATCTGCAACTTTTGAAAAGGGCAATGCAAAGCGCTAATGTAAACAGAGCTGTAGAATAGAGGTCAGTAGCTCCACACACACTATCTGCCGTGGCGTCCACCTGCATTCATATTACTGACGATGCATGTGTTCCTGCAGAAGAGAGGAGAAATCCTTTCTGAACCTGCAGCGTGCTGCTTAGTCTCAAAGACTCAGAAACCTGTATTCATTCAAAATTCGTATGGGGAAATAACAATAGAATTCCTATGCAATAAACATGCAACTTGACACAGATTCACCTTTGTGTGCACCCCTTCTCTCTCTCTCTCTCTCCTTCCCTCGCTCCCTCCTTCTCTCTTCTTTCTCTTTCTCTCTACCTCTCTCTCTCTCCCTTACTCTCTCTCTCTCCCTCATCTCCCCTTTACCTTGTGTTGACTCCATCGCAGAGCTCCCCTCCCCCGTCCAAAAGCAAACTTCTCTGTTCCTGCAGCCAGAAATGCTGAGTGCTGCTGTTTTGCTTTGTACACTGAAATGCGCTGAGGCTGTAAGCTGTCCCCAAGCATCTGGTCCCTGGAGGAGAGGAGGAGAGGATGACAGGAGAAGCAAGGACTGTTAAGTGTGTTGTGTGTGTGTGTGTGTGTGTGTGTGTGTGTGTGTGTGTGTGTGTGTGTGTGTGTGTGTGTGTGTGTGTGTGTGTGTGTGTGTGTGTGTGTGTGTGTGTGTGTGTGTGTTGGGGGGGGGGGAGGATGGAGGAGAGAGAGAGAGAGGAGAGAGAGAGAGAGAGAGAGAGAGAGAGAGAGAGAGAGAGAAGAGAGAGAGAGAGAGAGAGAGAGAGAGAGAGAGAGAAGAGAGAGAGAGAGAGACAAGAGAGAGAGAGAACGAGAGAGAGAGAGAGAGAGAGAGAGAGAGAGCGAGCGAGAGAGAGAGAGAGAGAGAGAGAGAGAGGAAGATGGAAGAGAGAGTGTAATCCCGGAAAACCCCATATTTATTTAACTTCATTAGTAGTTCTGAAATGTTTAAGTTGATCAATTGATTTCATTTCAGGGTGCACCTATGGCATGTACATTATGCGTTACGTTAATACTAGGTTGACTTAGAATGAGTTTCAATGAATCCAGTAAAATCACACTTACACGTGTCAATGCAAAAGTAACGCAACATATCTCTAAATCAATCAATCATCTCATGCTACAGGACGCATTAGCACAAGAATGTCTGTACGTATTCCTATAACCCGAGTTCCCAGAAAAACTCGGGGCTCTCGTTATAGCCTTGTGTTCCCAGAAAAACTCTGGGCTCTCGTTATAGCCTTGTGTTCCCAGAAAAACTCAAGGCTCTCTTTATAGCCTTGTGTTCCCAGAAAAACTCATGGCTCTCGTTATAGCCTTGTGTTCCCAGAAAAACTCAAGGCTCTACAGTATCACTTGATTGGGTTCAACCTTATGAATGCAAGTTTTGAATAGTTTTGAACCCGTATTAATACTAGTGCCAGTGCATGACAGAGCTGTCACTGTGATGAGGGAGCTGTGCATCTTGGGAAAAGCGGGGAAAGGGGAGTACAGATCCATCAGACAAGAATGGTTTCAAACTCTGGAAATGTCAGTGTAGACAGAAACGCAAAGGTGTTCTCATCAATTGACATGCAGCCAGCCCAATACTGAACCTGTCAGAGAACAACTAGAACAAATATTAGTACAGGTGATTAAGAACAGATATGGCTAGCTGAGCCTCTGTGTCCACGAGATAATGGTGCATATTTAACAAGATTAAACTCAACTAATTAGGTCAAATATCAGTCCATCACAATCATAATCATTATCATGTACATCAGAAGCGTCATCATTATCACACTGTAGTGGGTACATCCTGTTATATTGTTTGCTAAAAACCAAATCACTTATAGATGCTGTCAAGCGTTCCTAATATGGTCATCATGTTTTATTGCAGGAAGCAGAACTAATGGTGTGTATTTAAATGACTTTAAATGACAGCGCAAAATATAAAAATACATTGGGTACAGTGCACTGCCTTTTACAATTATCCTCCCTTTGATTCAATCAAGCTCATCTTTTTCAGGGCCATAAGCCATGAAGGGCATTGTACTTCATTTTGTATGAATTAAGTCTGTATGCATTTTATAGCTTATTTAAGTTCCTGTAGGTGAAAACGAATGAACTAATGAACAAAAAAAGATATGGCTGTAGGATGCAATTTTGCGAACGTTTTAGACAGAGGCAATAAGATTTTGTCGATTAAGTGTTGACATGCAATGAAAGAGCAGACAGGGTAAAGACCATGTCCATGTGAAATTGGACCATAACAATGTAACAACAAATAAAATCCAATACAGGCCTACAAAATTGTATTTTATAATAAGCATTGTTAACAGGTCAATAATAAGAGTACAATTATTAGTAGGCCTACTCAATCAGGCTATAGAATACTATTCTTCTCCGTCCATTTCAATGCCGGATGAAATATTGTTTTGAACAAAAGTGTTACGGAGTGGCTTGAAAAAGCCAAAGAGCCCTTGTGAGTCTAAGGTCATACAGATGAAGGATCATCTTTCTCTCCTTGACTAACTGACCGGTCACCGTCGTCAGGAGGCAAGACAAAGGTCACGGGTCAGAGTTGAACTCAGGAGTAACTGCATACATTAGCACGACTTGCAGAAGCTTAAGTGCATGTTTCCATAACCCTATACAATAGTGGCATATTCATTCATAAAAAAATATGCATTGAAAATCCCAAAATATGTCAAATGTTCTACACTTGTAATTAATTCAACGGAAGGCATCGGTCAGTAGTAGGCCAATAGTTTACAATAAATAATTGCAGTAATTCCGAGCATAAGTAACTGAAGCAATTCCGTGCTTCCAAATGTTTTGTAATTTTCAGCCCTGCGACATATGTATTGGTGATAAATAGGCCTAACACACGCAAAAAGCTAATCAACTAAACTAGGCTATTCGATATTTCCGAAAATAATATAGATTCATCCCTTCCATGGTTTTAACTTTAAACGTGACAAACTATAGGTCCTATATTAACACCACGGATAACCTGTTACTCCGTCAATAACGTTTTTATGAGGCATGTGAACAAACAGTTAACGAACGCATTTCAGTGGAATAGTGGCGTCGTGCCCAGTCAATTTATTGGTTGATTTACAGGAGAACACCACAGTTTAGATAGCGTTTTATTGTTGAACACATGCTGAAACTGAAGTGTTCAGAAGTGGATTTATGTTTTTTGATGTATGTTTATGACGAGGCTATTAGCATACTCGTTAAGGAAAAAGGATTGTACAATTAATTAGCATTTACAGTTCCGTTGAAATGAGTTCAAATGTTTGATTCAAATGGTCGGATTAACGTTGATCAATACACTAAACCTGTTAGTCAATAAATCTATCAGTCAATTGCCAAATGAATCCCTTGGCGCTCGCGGTATAATTCAAACCATTAACGGATAGAAACAAAAAGAGTGAAACAGGAGATAAAGAAAGATGAAGAGAAGAGCACAACAATGTTGAATAGAGGTGGAAAGATAAAATCAAGAATGTTTCATATTCAAGAACATGAAAAATCTAAACGGAATAATAAATATAACTCAAATAACTGTTCATTTATCCCAAATTTGTGACAACCCCTGACAGAAATATACATACTTTTTAGTCAAGAACATTTCAGGTAGGCTGTTCCCGAAAAAAGAGCTGGCCACAAAATGATTGTAATGCTGCTTTAATGACATGTAGGCTAATTTATAATAAATAACAACTCAATAAATAAATAAACAAATACATATAATACATATTATAATAATAGTTATGTCTGATTAAACTCATGTTATTTGGTATAAACTCATAAAGTGCCTTAATCATTATATTACTACAGCTGACACCGGAGAACAAGTCAAATAGCCTACTCCAATTAAAGGTCTCAGGTAGGCTTATATTGCCTCGTAAAATAATGGTTCAATAAATACAGAAAATAAATATGTGCGCCTCTTAATTTAAGAATCACCGAGTCAAACATTTACAATAAATCATTCGAGTTCACAAAACTTACCCTGCTTCGTGGTTTTCGTGCAAAACAACATGTTAGGCTAACTAAAATTCCTCCAAACGGAGAATCAAACCAGCTGCAGGTTGGTGACACTGTCACTATTTTTAGGCCTACACACCTTATTTTGTAACGCACGAGACAGGTCCTCTGCTAGTGGATGTTTGGGAGAGCACGAGGTCAGGTCAGGTGTCCAAGTTGTTGGAGCGTGAGCTTTCTGGGCATCTCGAGGACGCCAAAGGGGCCACGGGGAGAAGAAGGCCCTCGCGCGTTAATTTATTATGTTTCATGAGCCGGTTCTGGAACCAAATCTTCACCTGCGTCTCGCTCAGCTGCAGGGCGTTCGAGATATCCAGTCGTCTGGCCCGCGTCAAGTACTTGTTGAAGTGGAAATCCTTCTCGAGCTCCGTGAGCTGTTTTGTGGTGAAGTTGGTCCTTGGTACCCGGTTAGCAGTAAGATGGTGCCCATCGGTGGTTACCTCCACCTCCTCTGTCCATACTGACCCCCGTGAAACTATACTCAATCCACAGGCCATGTGCATCTTGGCTGAAAAGACAGTTAAAACACAAGTATAGCATTATTATAAGGAGCATAAAGGTGTTTCTGAAACTGACCATGGAGACCACACTGGCTGCAACATAAAGTCTTCTTAGCTAATGAAAGAGATGAATGAAGGTTTCAGGGGTGTTAAAGTAATTACACAATGACTTATAAAACATATATTCAATATATTCATTAAGTTAATTGGTTATGTGTATCTGTATTGAGATCAATACACTGGATGGCAATGAGGAATAAAAAACGTGGCCCTAAATAGTCACATTTATGTTGCAGTGCCCAAGATTCAGCTATGGTTCTGAGACATGGATAAGTAACCGTCATGGCTTTTGTACTAATCACACACTGAACACTGGACTAAAACCAGGCTTAAACAGCTGACTCACTAAAACCTCGGGACTAGAGTAGGTGTGATGAAATTGGCATGACTACTTTGTACATTCAGGTATATCCCAAGCCTGGAGTGTTTCGTAATCCTGGTCCTGGAGCCCTAATGCAGAGCACAATATATTTTTTTGCCTTAGCACTGCACACCTTTTTCAAATCATAAAACATGAATGATGACTTGATCATTTTAATCAGCTAGAGTAAAAACAAAAACGTGCCCCGCTTTGGGTCTCCGGGACCAGTATTTGGAAACACTGATTATAGGTGTTGGATTGTTTGAAAAAAGTATGTCTACAATTTCCTCAGAAATAATTGAACACTATAACACATTGTTGTCCATCAGTGATGGAGATACCAACCCCATCATGGTATCTGTCTATGGTCATTATAGGTGGCTATCTGTATTTCTTCATGATTGAGTCAAATGACTGGTACTGTATCCGTACTGTACCATGGACTCAATAAGGCCAGGTATTGGATGTAATAACTTCTATCATAATTCATAGGAAAGGTATGGGAATGAAGAGGCTATGAAGAAAAAGGCTTCTTAGACACGTCAGCTCATAGGATAAGTCTTGAAATCCATGTTTCAGACAAAGGAGAATGTCAAGGAGCGGTTTACCTAAACTATAACCTAAAAAAAGAGCCTTTGGTGACTATGAAGAGGCCAACACAGACCAAACAATACATGGTGACTATGAAGAGGCCAACACAGACCAAACAATACAGTAAGTAATGAAGCACCTGGGCTCTCAGGAATAGAACATCACTTGTACATTCTGATGAATGACTTCTAAGATAATAGAATTGATGCTGGCCAGGAGGAATAAAGAATCAAACTGAAAATATTTGAGGAATGACTTGCACGCTTTAGAAATAGCCAGCCAGCAAAGCCAGGGCAAGCCGCTGAGGCAAAGTATTCCCAGCCAAGGAGAGACAGAAACAGAGAGAGAGAGAGAGAGCGAGGACAGAGACAGAGAGAGAGAGAGAGAGAGAGAGAGAGAGAGAGAGAGAGAGAGAGAGAGAGAGAGAGAGAGAGAGAGAGAGAGAGAGGATCAAGAGGGAAAGGATCAATACACATTGCCTCAGCCACCTGGGCATCCTGCCCACAGTAATTCAGGTGCTGTCAGAGCATAATTGAAGAATGACGCACTGGGAGTATATACACTGTACCAGCAGATCAACTTACAAACGGGTTGTATGGAGGCCTTTATGCATGAGAGAATATAGGGATGCTTTGTTTTCGTGCCAAGACAATACACCCTCCAGAAAAAAACGTTGCTGCTGCTTTCACTAATCATACTACTGGTAAGAATGTAGCACTAATGAGATATACTCCAACCCTGAGAATCATTCTTATGATACTATGTCTATACTATATCTACCCAGCTGTTTGTATGATAACTTAAAGCCATCAGACAGTAAAATACAAACGCTGGCTAGAGGACATGGATACTAGTCCTGGCAAGCAACAAAAACAATCAATATAAATCAAGACATATTGGATGAGAAATTGTTGTACTGTAGATGTCTCCGAGACAGGTAACAAAGAAGGCATGCCATCTTTGATTAACCATTTACTGCAGTGGGCTAAATCGGGGTCACGCAGAAGGATTATTGGTCGTTTTCAACATGATAAATTACTTTCAATGGGCAAAGTCAAGAAACTGCAAGTATTCTACGGGACTTTTTAGTAAGTACGATCTCATTTCTACGAAATCAGAAAGTATATGCTGAATGCACAGTAAAGACCGATGTGTTGTTGGTGGACTGATGATACGCGACTATGATCATGGTCAAAAGGTGAACACGTAAAGGTGCTTGGCATTGAGATCAATACACAAGGCTCTCATTACTATACCGACAGATAATCAATAGGCAGAGAGCTCTAACGTTTTTGGGAGTGAGCTTGGCTAAATTTACCTGTGCACACTGAACTCAGGTCCCACTGCCTTTCCAGAACACAGTGATGCAAATTAAAGAAAGGCACAAGTGGAGAGAATTAAACGATTCTATTATTTTCTAGAAATATCTCCATCCTTTTCTGTGCCCCAATAGGTACAGAGACGCAGGCCTATACTGTGTATAAACCCACTACACCTGGCCCAGCGTTCTCTGCCTTTTCCCCAGTCCATCCCAATTTTTCCAATCTGGGTAGAATTGATGAATACGTAGGTAAAATGTCACTTACTGTATGGTTATTGTGGTTGATTGATTCAGGAATTATAAGTGCTCAGTTATACTATTCATATTTTATAGCCTATTAACTTGTGTTAAAAGTTCATTCGCAATTATGTATTTATTTCTGAAGCCATTTGGTGCAATAGGCTACATGAATGCAAATAAATACTTGTCTTGTAGTTGATCATTTTGCACAAAAACACGTCAAACTTGTTTTGCCTGTTGCACATTAGTCTACAGTAGCCTAGCTTATACCTTCTCACAGCACAGCACTGTCCTACAAACAGTAGCCTAGCTTATACCTTCTCACAGCACAGCACTGTCCTACAAACAGTAGCCGATTTGAGAATATGGCACATCTGTTGCAGACTACTTTTCAACATATGAGGAGTAATCAATAACGGTTTACCAAACGTTAAATGTAGATGTAGAAACGAATTGATAACTAATGATACAGTACTCAAACATCGTTTAAGACTTGCTATTGGTTTTCGTATCAAGAGCAAATGAAAAGTTTTACAAATGATTTGGTCAATAAGATAGCTGTCGTCTTTCCAAACGGGGACGTGAACGACATGTCCAAAACTTACCCGTCCGAGGTTGACTTCTCTTTACTTTCGTCCACTCAAAAGTTTTGCTCGAGTGACTTAGTTCAGTACATTGGGGTCCGAGTGAGAGCCACTGTTCACAACAGCAAAGTGAATCTTAGGCCCACCATGAGTGTAGATTTGAACGTGTGCATTTATACACCCGAATCGGAGTGCGCCAGCGCTACAGTCGCGGTGTTGTGTGTGGAAGAGGAGTATCCAAGTCCGGGAAGTCGTGCTCGTGAGCCAGGAGGTAGGAGGGAGACGAGAGTAGCGGAAGGCAAGCCGGTGCGTGGTGGAAAAGCCCTGACTCTGTGTTAAGGGAGGGCTGCTCGAGCCTGAGCAGACCCGGAGCTGACTTTCCGTGCAGTCTGTTTCAGAACTGGCTTCGAAAAAAGATGGGTAACTGTGTTGCAATTAATATTCCCTGCCAATCTCTGCTGAAGTTTTTCATTAGTTGCCACCCTAACTTCAGGAGAAGTTATCTGGTCCAAGTCACGTATCCTGACCTCCCCAGGTCGGTAGCCCTGCTACCCTCCCCATTACACGCTAACTCTTGATATGAATTCACCTACGAATAATCGTTGGACCGGTCAAATGGTCGTAGAACGCATGGACAGGTAGCTATAGCTAACACCCAACAACGCATGGATGGATCAAGACAGCGACCATGCATGGACAGGTAGCTATAGCTAACACCCAACAACGCATGGATGGATCAAGACAGCGACCATGCATGGACAGGTAGCTATAGCTAACACCCAACAACGCAGGATGGATCAAGACAGCGACCATGCATGGACAGGTAGCTATAGCTAACACCCAACAACGCATGGATGGATCAAGACAGCGACCATGCATGGACAGTCAGATGGGCGTGCCCTGGAGAAAGTCGATCTCTGACTGATGGAGATGACGTGCCCTCTTGGTCTTGGCCAATAGCTGGACATCTCTGTCATCCATCCGGGACAACGCTGATTAGCCAAGCCAAGCAAGTTGTAGACTCATTTGGCATGGCCAAATGAATGGACTCCAGTACAGCAGACAATGCCAGTGTAGACCATCATTCGTGGTCACTGTATTTTCTCAAACAGGGCCGTTTAAATATTTACGCGTAAGATGGACACATAAAGTGGCACTTTATGACTGGGATATGGAGGACTGGGATATGGAGGAGCAAGTAGGCCTACATTAAGGAAAGTTCACTGAGACGATGAACCAACGCTTCTGAAGTCTTGCATTCATCACAGTGTCACCGCTCACATTTCAAACAGGCACAGGTAAAATGACGGCAGATTGGTGTGTTCCTCTTTACGCGCACAGTGCTGCAGGCCTTCTCCATCTACCAACTTTGTAACTCTGTATACATCATGCCAGATATGTTGTTATCATTTACCAAAACGATTAGGCCTATAGCTGTTATTCAATAACTGCTTTTAAGGTACAAGCCAATACCATAACAACATTTGTTTGCAGGTCCTGGATTGAAATGTTTGGATTGAAATGTTTTTATTAAAAATAACTAGTAGGAAGGTAGACTATAGGCTTAAGTGGATACAGTCTATTCATTGGCGTTAGGGTCTTACGCAACTATCCTGCGATGACGGTTTCTTCAGCAGCAGTGGCCGCGTTCAGTGCAGGGCTAAGGGTCATGTGAAAGGCACACTTAATAGGTTCAAAGGTCGTGACAGTGGCTGTTGAGCTGTTCACTGGCAGCATATCTGTAATTAGTCTCCGAACAACTAGGAAAATAGCTCCGAGGACAAAACCCAAAAGTTTTGCATTTGAGAGACAGATGGACATGGACGTTCACGTTTAGGGACCCACTTATCGACAGTTATATAGCCCTACAGTTAGCTTTATGAAATGGGAAGATACACTAATAGAACTATGAATTATCAAACTATGTCAATATTACACATGCAGGCTCAGCGATGTTATTTCAGATACATATTTCCATCTTCATGTATATCATATATACAGCCGGCCTTCTTCTTGCCATTAAACTGTATATACATGTTTAATTATATGGCATAGGAAATGGTGACAGTGCGAATTGAACAACAACTTTTATATTACATTTTGTTCGACCGGTATAATTCCCAGTTACGTGCATAGGCCTATACACTCATCCTCGTTTTATTACACTTTAAGGAGAGCTAAACCTGTTTAATACCTACATTCAAGTTTTATCTATTCAGATTAGGCTACATGTTAAGAAACAAAATAACACAACGTGAGAAAAAAATGTTAGTATTAGCGCGTACATTTTTTTTAAGAAGCAGCATTTACAGGTAGGCGTGCAGTTTTATTAGGAATTATCTGAAGGAATTGTGTTTAGAGATACAGGTAATTACAACGTTATTAATTAAGTAGCATGTCTGTTGAGTCCAGATATTGAGGTGGGTGGTGAATCCAAAGAACTTTGGTTTTGTTCTTCTTCAAATACATGTGTGGGTAGTACTGACTGCTATACGATTATAGTGTAATATTACATATACCGGTACACCAACATCACAATACACAACATTTTTTATTTTCACAAGCGTAAATGTAATCCGTTTAAAATGATGTAATTATTATTTTTGTAGTAAATATCGTGCATTTATTATTGTTATTATTATTATTATATGAATTCGTTTTATTAGGCATATCATTTTTGCTATTATTATTATTGTAGGGGAGAGAAATTGTTATGAATAATGTTTTATTGTTAATAACTAACCTCTATTTGCGTCTGAATTTTTGTTTGAATTATTATCATCATCTTAACATTATTTTCCATCAAAGACCATATCACTAACCTGATCACAATATTTATCCACAACTCCACAATAGTAATTACAAAACAATGATATATAATCAACAATTTAGGCCTATAAAAGCATACAACATTCTATAGGCAACAGCCCAGAAACCCGGTCGCAGCTGGGGGAGGTAATGGAATTCTACAGGCAGCGATGTGCTGAATGAGTGAGTGCGATATATCCCTTCCCTCCGTGCATTTGCATGCTACACTTATCCATCTTGTTGTCAGCTCGCGAGGTTACCCAGGGTTCACGCGCTAGCTTGTTTCTCTCCCCTACACTCAATAAATAAATCTCCGCAGCGTTCTGTTTACCGCCTGAATATAAATTTGTTTGCAGTCGATCGAAGACCTGTGTGGAGGTATTAGAAATTGTATTTCTCTAATGGCTTTCAGCAGAGGGCGTGGGGGGGGGGGGGGGGGGGGGGGGGGGGGGGGGGGGGGGGGGGGGGGGGGGGGGGTGCAGTGTGATAATAAAAACAAAAAAACAACTAGCATGAGAATCTTTCCTCTCCCTTTATGGAAATACACGTACTTCTTTAATTAAAAAAAGTTAATAAACCCAGTTACCAACGAATTAAATAATCAGAAAATAAATAAATAAATATGCAGCCATGCATATATTCAGTCAGTGGCATATGTTTGATTAGCATATATTTTAAATAAGTGTGTTAAACACACTCCTGGTTGTAAACATCCTGGCAACAGGAGTGATATTATCATGCTGACCTTAGGAAGTAAAACAAGTCCTCTGAACCTTGAGTTGGCTCCGTCTCCATCTCAACAGCTTGTATCCCCAAAACAGACACATTTACCAGAACAGATGATGCTAAACAATCTGGGATAATGTTAAGAATGGAGAAAGAACATTTCCTTCTTTTTTATAGCTGGAATGAAACCAACCAGCAGCCAATACCACCATCCTAAACCTCTTCTCCCTCTGCAAAATAAATGAACCAACTCACTGCATTATTTAACATCCTGCGTGGATGTCAGATTTGGACTTTGCGTCACATGCCTCATTAAAATTATGCACTCCTACAAAACCCTTCTCAGATGCTATTTTGGCGATAAAGTCAAACACCACGTGTTGTTCTGGATGGGTAACCTACAATACCTTGTTGTACCCTGTACAATCCCTTCCATGTGCCCTTATAACATGCATATTACATTTTCACATACCTCCATCCTCGTGTTGATGGCGTCATTGTCTCTATAGTTGTCATTGGAGGTGAGGTAAACAACGCTATTGGTGAGGTTGTCTATCTCAGACAGCAGGTAGAAAGAATATTGATTGACTGATGCTGCTCATTTGTTTTCTGTTCCAGTCTCTGATCTCTCTGATCTGTCGCCAAAAGAGGAGCTGAGCTGCAGAGGCCCAGGGATCATGGTGGCCATGCCTGGATGGATGGGATTATCTCCTATAGGTTTGTATGGACCCCTCAACCTGTTGACACGGACACACACGCACACACACACACACACACACTGACAGTGTTCATACACAAACACACACACACCTTGCTGACAGTGGCGGTAATGATGCTGCAGGCTGAAGCGTAGTGACGGTGCTGACACTGACACGATGAGGCCCTGGTCTAACCCAGGAACACCGTCACAGACTCATTATTTGTCATCTCTCGACCCTGGGAGTGCTGGGAATTAACCGTGCGATGACAGATGACTGTCACCACCAACCTGAGGTCACGGTCGGCCGTTAATGCAGTGTGGGGCTGAGCGGTAAAAGCTGGGCGACCTATACAGTGCTGGGCGACCTATACCTCTGTGGGGTCCACAAGATGACAAACAGGAGCAGTAAAAGCCAGCTAGGCGATATACGTGGTGAGGCCCTCAGCAAGCTGTACAGTGGGGATCACTCAGCAGTCATAACCTCAGTTGTGGTCTTTTCCAGGTCAAGGGACAGAGGCATGTTATAGTGAGGGAGAGATTGGGGGGGACGGGGGAGGGGCTCATCTAAGATGCATGTAACCACATTCCCACAGAGAGGATAATAGAGCGATACACAGCCTACAGCGCTAGCTTGGCATACTCAGACTTCCCAAGAGTATATAGATACTGGTGCGCCACCAGAATATGTGTGTATGATGCTTCACAAATCCTAGGAGCCCAGCGAGGCGCTCAGCAGGCAGTCTCCCAAACACCATGACAACAAAGCATCCGTCATCACCGTTCCTCGCCAGCTGCTGTGCACACTTCTCTGTTTCCTTCCGGAGTTCTTACTGGCGGGAGATGAGCAGGGTTCAACATGAAGCGGGAGCGCGTTGTGTGTGTGTTCATCATAGCAGCACATTGCCATATGCCTCTGTCTTCAGTCTCACACTGCAAGGAATGCAGGGAAATAGAATGAGAATGAGAAGACAGCACATGGCATTTAGACGTTTTTAGAGCTTAAAACGTTTATCGTGGACATGAATAAGGGTGAAGAATTTTGGTGACACAAAGGGCTGTATTTTAATTTCAGGTTTTACCGTAGAATGCATTGAAGCTGTATAATAAAGCCATTGGGTCTGTCCATCGTATCTCCTGTCCTTTCTGAACGATCAATGACCATCAACGTGTTGACATTTAGCCTTGATGATTGGTGTGATTACAATTTCATTTAATCGGTCAGATTTGTTCTAGTGGCAGATATACTGTAAATGCCAATTAGAATACGCTTTTAACCAAAGCAATTTGTACAGCATGCGATTCATCTAGGACTTGAACATTGCTGTAGTGCCAACTGAGCCACACAGGACCACAGCAGAAGTACAGTAAGTGACTCTCTCTCTCAGTTTGCTCTGTCCTTCCCTCGACTGCCACACTTTTATCGGTGGCTTTACCTTTTCATTGTCACCGATCATCCTTAACTGGGATGTATTTAAAACGTCATTGATCTTTATAGTGGCATGCTTTAATATGACGGTAACAGTTGTCTAGCTAACCAGGAAGTCAAATTCCTGAGATGGATGAGCAGTACCAGGTGAGTTGTCATCCATCTACCTGAGTGATGCTCTCCCTCGCTCCGTCCCACACCACGGAGCGGACATATAAATACAACCCATAAAGCTGACACAGGAAATTGATACTTAACAAAAAAAGCAGCTGGAAAGGGGCATGAACGGTGTGACGTACTGCTGAGGGTGGAGGGATGAAGGGAGAGAGGGAAGGGGGAGGGGGAGAGAGAGCGAAAGAGAGAGTGTAAAGGCGGATGATAAGGTTGACGGTTGTAAAATGTACTTGATTGGCTAAAGGCCACCTGTGAAGTTCAGTGTCTTGTTTATCATCGGAGGAATAGAGCACAATGCATTTATAATACCTATAATACCTACTTGTTGGCCTAAAATAAGCCAAATGAAAATATAACAACACAGACAAGAAAGGGTCACCAAGAATGATCTCAGATTAAACGTTTTATGGGCAGTCTGTCTTTGTTTATGTGACCACCAATTGTCAAAAAACATCATCTATGATCTGGTTTGGATTGCTAGTCTGCTGGGATCTGACCTCAAGTTCCAGAATGTATACTGTAATGCATTCTCAACCCTTGATTCTGTTTCATATTCTGCAATGACACTGAGAGTGTTTGTAGTGGCATGGTTTAGTGTGGTGTGTCTGGTTTTTAATGTCTAAAAGCTGACTGTTTAGGATGGAGCAGAGCAGAACAAGCAGAGCTCCTCAGATGCCGGGCCAGGCCTCATTTAATGCTCTGTATTACGACCATAAATCACGTCTGCTCACACAGCACACACAAGAATGCAAAGAATCCAACACTGCTGCCTGCAATTTAGTCTCTCTCTCTCTCTATCTCTCTCTCTCTCTCTCTCTCTCACTCAGTCTCTCGCCCGGTTGGTTTTCTCTCTCCTCTCTCCTCTCTAATCTATTATCTGTCTGTCTCTCTGTTCTGTCCTGTCTTTCTTTCTTTCTTTCTTTCTTTCTTTCTCTCTCTCTCTCTCTCTCTCTCTCTCTCTCTCTCTCTTCTCTCTCTTCTCTCTCTCTCTCTCTCTCTCTCTCTCCTCTCTCTCTCTCTCTCTCTCTCTCTCTCTCTCTCTCTCTCTCTCTCTCTTCTCCTCTCTCTCTCTCTCTCTCTCTCTCTCTCTCTCTGATTTATATTGAGTATGCATCTTCTGTTTTGTGTCCTGATTCAATTGTTTTTATCATACTGTACCTTTGATCTTAGACAGACTGCATTGTCGAGGCCATAGGGTTCCAGGTCATAAATATCTGATATAACACTGCTGGCATTTACTGTATAATCTCTGTCTCTCTGTCTCTCTCTGTCTCTTCTCTCTGTGTGTCTGTCTCTCTCTCCCTCTCCTCTCTCTCTCTCGTCTTTCTCTCTCTCTCTCTCTCTCTGTGTCTCTCTCTGTGTCTCTCTCTGTCTCTCTCTCTCTGTCTGTAATAACAAGTAGAAAGCGTGGCTTATAGTCCTACTAGATGCTGTAAACTAGGGTGCTGAGCCATGCAACAAACACATCCTCTGAGAATGAAGGGGCTCCAACCCTGCTGCAGATAAGCAATTGAAAAGGAGAGGGTTTAGACTGAAAGGGAGGCGGCATCAGCTCTTGTCAAGATGTCTAGTGGGTTGAGAGCCTGTGGTTGGACGGCTGGAAACACTGCCTTGTCTCCATGATTAATGCAGGGTAAATAGGAGGCAGGAGCCAGGGAAAGTGGTGCCTAGAGATTGTGTAACATGAAAACATAATATCACAGAGTTTTTATTGAATCTCTTCCACAGTATGGGCTAATTTCATTACAAAACTTGTTTTCCAGAAGTAGAATGTGCTCTTTAATCTCAATAAAATGCTGTTGGAGAATGAAGTCATTCTAATAAGAAATGAATAAAGATAATGATTCCACTGAGATTGATTTTCCACAAATGCATTTATTAAACATCTCATTAATCAAGAACAGTATCAAATACGTTTAAAAAAAAGCTATGATCCTTAGTTTCTGCATCCAGTTTTAATTTATAGATTAATGACATATACCCATTGATTCTTGAAGAATATAACTTATAAATGCCTCATGAGCTTAGTTCAACAGTCGTACCCCATCAGAACACAAAATATAAGCTTGTTTTACGCCTATGTTTGTCAACAATGTAAATGTAAACAAACACGCTATAGCCTCAAAACATGGTTAAAACTATACATTTGAAATCACGGATGGTCGGTCCTTGCATCCATAGCGCTGTCTGTGAATTTGAGAGGGGTTACATTTCTCCAGCCCCATCCCTTAGCTTTTTAGCGAAATAGGGACAGGGAGACATGTTGATATTGTTTTAACGAAGGATTCTAGCTTCAACACAAACACATATATAACAAAAATAGAACTTCATTCAATATGAACATATGCTTCTGTGTTTTCACACTTACACAACTTACACAAACGAACAGCTATTTAATGATAAGAACACAAAACATGGCCTAACACATGACACCTACAGCAGAAGTCAAATTCCTTTCTCTATGATTTACAGATATGGCCGCCACAATTATTTGACACATTAGGAGCTCTTGAAAAAACAAAACTGATCGCTAGTACGTTACGCTACTTACAGGATCATTCTGGAGGCGAAAGAAACGCACACCTGTTTAGGCGAGGTGTTGGCTAGCGGAGTAGAACACTTGAAAAAGAAAAGGAGAGCCTCACACTCTAGGAGCTCAGATGCAATAATTGAATAACCGACGTTTCGACAGACAAACTGTCTTCATCAGGATCATTACGTGATCATAACATAACACGTGATACCTATACCTATACCGCAAAGTCAAATTCCTTTCTCTCTAATTTAAATAGACGACAAGCACAAGCCAATTACATGACACATGAAAATACAAAATTGATTGATAATGTGTTCAAAACATGCATTTGACATGCAAAACAGTAGCAGAATGTCTTTGAGGATTTTCTTTGCTAATGTAAATCATGTCAATTTTGATAAAAAGATAACATTTTGCCACAAGGTGTAACAGCAACAGAGGGGGCAGTAGTGGTCGCTTTTGGACTAGAAACCTATAAGGATACTGGAAACCCTATAGGTAATAAATCTGCATTCTTCAGTGAGCCACTATCAGAAAATTGAAAGAAAGCTGGCCTCCACAATGCTGGTTTGATTGAATTGACCACCTATACACACACATATTACTGAAGGTCTAGGTGTTTAGGTATGTGGCATAGGCCTGCTCTTACAGGTGAGTAAGTGTAGGGGGTTCTAGGTCGAAGAGGCATCCTCTACATCTGAAATATGCACTGATGTCACTGTCAACATAAGAGGATAGGTGCCCTGGGGCGAGTTTGGAGAGACCTGTGCACAAACATCCGCTGTCTACAACCGTAAGGGCTGACTGCAGACTATCAGAGGCAGGCACAGTTCCGGTGGTGAGCTGGGGAAGGTCCATGGGAGTAACACATAAACAGTCACTGGTGTTGGCCTTACTGTGAGAACCCGACGCAGGGGTACGATCATAATTAACGAGGAGAAGGTTTGGAGATCGAATCCCTCTCACCAGACAAGCACTTCTGAATCCTGAGTACCCAACTCCAACAGAGGACCTTGGGCTGAGGGATGGCATGTGTGTGGTGGTAGAGAGGGAGGGCGACGGTGTCTCAGTCGCTGTCCCTCTGTCCTCCTTATGATCCTTCTTGTATTTCATGCGTCGGTTCTGGAACCAGATCTTGATCTGCCGGTCAGTGAGCCTCAGGCCCGCAGCCATCTCCAGCCTGCGTGGTCGACATAGGTAGGGGCTGAAGTGAAACTCCTTTTCCAGCTCCACTAGCTGAGTACTGGTGAACGRCGTCCTCGCTCGCCTCCCTCCGTCTCTACCTCTGTCTCCGTCTCGCCCTCCATCTCTTCCTCTACTTGGGAGACCACCAGCCTCGTTACGACTGCACACTGAATCACCTGGGGAAATGACAAAAGGAACATGTAAAAGAGCAGTCATTTAAAAGTCAGCAAGCGGGCACCCAGGCGAGCTTCCGCAAAAAGGGAACGCTTAACTGAGGGACTTAGGAATACTAATAGGCATCATGTAAAGTGTCCTGGGATAAAGTGTTTTTTCTGGAGTCAATTAACCTTTTACTGCAGTGGGCTAAATCAGGGTCACACAGTGTTTCTTGATAGTCTTAAACACATCTACTTTGAAACAAAAGTACACACCTCACACACATGGTTATGGACTGAAGAAAAGAAGACACCTGTACCATGTCAGATATAGAGTTGAAATAAATTACATTTTGAGTTTGCATCCCAATATTACACTTTATATACATCACAGAAGCCTGAAATGTAACAAAACCATTTGACATAGAAACCACCGGATTTCTGTTGTTTAAAAAAAAAGTTTTTTATTAATGAGGAAATTATGATAAATATGAATAACATTCCACTCATGTCACCAAAGAGGGCACTTTTGATCATTGACTGCAGGAAAGGGCTACATGTTTTTCTTTCAAAGCGTTCTTCTCTCCTTAATTGCATCAATTGCTTTGGGTTCATGACTAACCCAAGAGAGACCTGTCCCATGGGCCTGAGAGAAACACATCTATACCTTGCTGATAATGTACTGCAAGTGTCTGAGACATAACACCAGTTACAGCTTGTCTCAGATGATGGTGTTTTGAGAAAGTTGGTCTAAGGGAATCGTCTTACATACGCATTAATCAAATCTACACACGGCAGTGGTGTACCTGTCAACTCAATCACTTAAAGAGTGCCTTGGGACCACCACTGGAAACAACCACCTTCAGAGTGTCAGATGTGCCACAACAATCCTGTCAGTAGCTATTGTATTCAGGGTTTAAAGTCCCAGTTTACACCTGGATATCTGACCTACTTAGGAGGAAATGATCGTGTGTGATAGAATTGAGAACTAACATGAGGAGTTGTTCAAACGTATTATTCAAATTTCTTCAAATGTAACACAAACATATATATATGTGTATATACACTCTTAGAAAAGGAGGGTGGGAGAACCATTTTTGGTTCCAGGTAGAACCCTTTTTGGTTACAGGTAGAACTCTTTTGGGTTCCATGTAGAACTCTCTATGAAAAAGAGTTCTACCTGGAACCAAAAAGGGTTCTTCAAAGGGTTCTCCTGTGGTGACAGCTGAAGAACCCCTTTAGGTTCTAAATAGCACCCTTTTTTTCTAAAAGTGTAGGTATAGCATAATTCTGGTCACATCTAAACTCTAAATTATGTCAACAAAGGTTAAAACAAGAATTATTGCCTAATACTTATTCTTTCTATGTTAATATGTGAGCAAGTCATAACTCACAAATGTCCTTTTGGCACCAAAATTATAAGGTGTGCCATGTTCTGAAAAAATACGTTTGAAGACTAGGTAAATGCAGATATAGGCTAGGGTAATATGGGCAGTCATCATTATGACACTGTACTATATTAAAATATGATATTATATTTACCTAATTCGTTGGAGTCAGATGCACTCTGGTTTAGGTCATGCCGAGTTTCTCTCATCCAGGGGAAGAGATGCCTCGGTGAGAGGAAGTAAGTGGATGCACTGCACCTCTTGCCTCTGACGACTGCTTTGCCCTTGGCATGGCGGGTATCCACCGGGTCCAGGGTGCCCCATAACGGGTCAGTCGGGTACGGCGTACAGCTGACACAAGCAGAAGAGGTGACTGAACGCTGGAAGAGTGGAATCTCTCGGAATTGTGGCGCGTGGCCTCCTTCACTGTGTCCGGTGCCGTATCCAGCAGGTTCGGTTGCAGTGTTGTGTTCGTCCTGTAGATGACATGGGAGAAGGGACTGGTGCTGGTCCATAGACCTAGCAGGGTGCACTTCATCAAATTCACTCTGATAAATAGAACTATGGGTACGCCCTGAATGTTGGGAAGGTATGCACTTTTGCATGTTAAATATATAGCTTTACAAGGAACGTAAATGTAAAAGCTTTATGCAAAAGACTTTGAATAAGCTTTAAGACTGTATTGAATAATATTACCAGAGGGGTAAACCGTGAAGTCACGTGGGGCCGTCCTCCAATAGTCGCGCGCTGGAGTTGCAAACCGTCCGAAAGGAACTTAATCCCGCTGGAGGAACCCGCTCCGATTCTTCAGGCAGCATTGCAATAAGCACGGGTTTCTTCACCTATGGATGAAAACAACTAATTAGTGTATGAAAAGTATGAGAGGACTAGCAGTGTATGTATGCAGTTTTAGAACGCGAGAGAGTGGAAGATGGAGAGAGAGAGAGGGAGCTAGAGAGAGAGGAGAGAGAGATAAAGAGAGAGAGAGAGAGAGAGAGAGAGAGAGAGATAAAGAGAGAGAGAGAGAGAGAGAGAGAGAGAAAAAGAGGCACGCACTGAACGCATCATTTGGAACTAAATATCTATTAGTTTTTTATTTACAGAGTACCAGATGTGGGAAGAAGTCGAATGGAAATCCAGCGCAATGAAAGTTGCATCGTTTTTTAAACTTTCCTGGTAGGTTATATAAATGCTCCTTGTTGGAAACTATTGAATAAGTGATATGTTAGCCTACTTGGATAATATCAATACTATCGCAAGATATACAAAAAATTACATTTGACTAAATGTGTAATTTCCGTGAATGTGTTATTGTAACATGAGTGTGCTGTTTGTTGAAGTGTTATTACTATATTAAAAAAGAGGACCAACCACTGTGAATGGTATTCCTCTGGATATACAAAGCTTGGGCTTAAAAATCTACTTTTGTCTATTTACTTTATTCTATTTGCTTGTGAATATGCATTCAGTTCATAGTGGTTGCATGCTAATACACTCAGCGAGGGAACTATCCGAGTTAGTAGTGCACTTATCTAGTTAGATAAAGGACTTAGAACAGATTCGAATAGAGTCAATGGGAGTGGTCAAACAAAGGGTTTTGACAATCACTGCCACACAAAGAGAACGAGAAGACCACAGAAGAATATAGAAAATAATAGTATTTTTTACCTCAAATGTCTGGCTACCTGCGATTACTAATCACTATCCACGTGGATGTGTTTTTGGCTCTGCCAAACAACGTTTATATTACAGAGTATTTCCCGATTGATAAAACCCGTGTGTATGGACGGATAGACAAAGAGGGAGGCAAATGACTGGCTGGGCTACTGTACGTTATACGAACTCAACGCTAACACCAAAGCAATAGCCTGTGGACTTCAGGGTAATTTGGAGGTGTGATGTTGCAATAATATTTAGGCCAATGTACATATTATTATAAAAAATAGACTATATAGTTTGCTTTTAATACCCTACCCAAACGAGCATGGTCTACAGCAGAGCCATGTAGAGATAGGGCTCTGGTGGCTTTAAAGTGGACGTGGACTAAGGATGATATTATCTCAAAATGTTGATTCGATTCTAGGCCTACAATAATATATTTTCACTAGTATTTCTATAATATAATACAACAAATCTGTTGAGGAGAATCCTTCCAGCAGCAAGGTGATGGATGATGCACTCTGGATCGCCTAGCCGGGACGACCCAGCATCTTCACAGCACCACTCTGATTTAATCCCTCTTCCGTTTACCCTCCTTCTAGCCTCGCCACAAGGGTAACCTCACTCCCTGATTCATATCCTCAATTCACACGTCACACACTCACTCCAATAAGTTATTTGAACATAAACATGAGCGTATCATGTTCTCAATATTGTAGGCTAAAATGATTAAAGGACATAATTTAGAATAAAAGAACAACAAGAATAGCACGAGGGTAGAGATAGGATTTCCGGCAACATCAAATGTTCATGGAGAGCAAGGATAATCAGGATAAACAAAATACTCCACTTGAATTTAAGCTAAATCGAGTTATGGGTCATAGTCATATCCTAGTAATGTGCACAGCCTCATAGTAATGAGAGCCTTTCCAGAATAATTTAGGTGATTGGGACAAATAAGAAGACCATCTCTTAAACGTTAACAATAAGACGTACAATAAGACGTACATATAAAAAATGACACATATTCGCATTTATTTACAATATTAGGCCTACATTAAAATAGGCTACCTCTAGCCATTTCATTTGAAACTGGTATGCCTAGTATACTGTGCACAATTAAACAGGCTGCGTATACTGCGTTTATTAGAGGGAGCTTATCAGAAGACACTCCTCATGCCCTTAACCTTTCCAATAGTTTTTCCCAAATCATTCTTGTTTTAAGAACGATTTGTTATTTAGAGTACAGTGTATTGCTGTCACAGAGCTTGTCAGATAGAGGCATTCAGTGTGCACATAGTAGGGTTCGCATTGGTGCCATTTAGGTGACATGTAATATGACTTGGTTGGAGAGTGCGGTGAATGAGAGACGATTCATTCCAACCTGAGATACAGATAGTAAAAAAGGAACTCAACAGGCCTATTTGACCTTCATGTGCATTTAATCCACTTTTTCATTTCCCCCACCCATGATCAATTTCGATATATAGGCTACACATACTCAGTACAGTATTAGGATCAGGATAATTATAAGGATAACATGATGATGATTATTATTATTATTATTACCATCATCATATTGTGTACCTGTAACGTCAGGCACTAATTTTAGCTGGAAATGAGAAATGAGAGTAAAGGAATTCAATTCCGTTTGTTTTCTTTGTTTCAAATCGTTGAACACTCGGCTGTGTTGGATATAGAATAGAATCTGTGATATACTATCTCAGCAAGAACATAATTTAGCTCCTCCGTGCGCATACACCACGATTCTCCGTGAACTCTGGTTGAACCGACCAAGTGGCAATAAATCATTTTTCTCTGTCTGCACAAAAGCGCGCGCCAGTCCCTCTGGGTGTCAACCCCTTCTTCTTGGCTTGGTGGCTGACACAAACAGCCGAGGAAACATTGAACAAGTTTCGTAACGATTGAGGATTTTAACATACAATATATCTTAACTCACAGCATATAGCACATGGCTACCATGTAGGCCTAGCACTTGCAGCAAAATTCCTAACCCCTTTGTTCCAAAAACACTGTTCTCTACACTGCTCTTCTCAACAACAAAAAGCATCCATGCCAATAATGTATTTTCGGCGGACAGAGCTCGAGTCGGGCAGAGAAGAGGAGACAGAGAGCTCGTGGAAGGACGTTAATGGGCAGAGGATGTTGTCGGTTAAAACGGTGCATACAAATGGACCTGTCTCGGCAGAGCACGCGGGAGATTTATTGGCCCGGTGCCCTACATTTCTGTAAACAATTCAGAGTGAAATGAAAGGACCGGAGACTTTGCTGAGCACTGCACACTTCACACATGAGGAAAAGTAAAAGACACACATTGTCAATTTCCAAAACATGTGTTAATGTCTTGACCTATATGAATAGGCAATTTACATGCAATACACATAGAAAAAAACGGTTCCTTATAGAACCCTGCATGGTGCCATTTATGAATTATGGCTACTACCATTAAACTGCAATATTTTGAGCTAAGAATATAATATAATAAACAATTAAATAAAGCACAAAAGTATACCAGCATAGTTTTTAGAATGTATTGTCATTATTTGCAAACATAGTTTGGAAATATGCATTGGTGGCCAGGCAGGTATCACTTCGTTTGAATGATGGCCTAAGTCAACTCTGGCTGACTTCTTTACAATACAATAAAATATCCATTAGTTAGAGTGAAAAAATGTGTCATCTGCTCCCTTCTCAACGCCCCAAACCTCACACATACAGTTGAAGTCGGAAGTTTACATACACTTAGGTTGGAGGCATTAAAACTCGTTTTTCAACCACTCCACATATTTCTTGTTAACAAACTATAGTTTTGGCAAGTCAGTTAGGACATCTACTTTGTGCATGACACAAGTAATTTCTCCAACAATTGTTTACAGACAGATTATTTCACTTATAATTCACTGTATCACAATTCCAGTGGGTCAGAGGTTTACATACACTAAATTGACTGTGCCTTTAAACAGCTTGGAAAATTCCAGAAAATGATGTCATGGCTTTAGAAGCTTCAGATAGGCTAATTAACATAATTTGAGTCAATTGGAGGTGTACCTGTGGATGTATTGCAAGGCCTACCTTCAAACTCAGTGCAACTTTGCTTGACATCATGGGAAAATCTAAAGAAATCTGCCAAGTTCTCAGAAAAAAAATTGTAGACCTCCACAAGTCTGGTTTATCCTTGGGAGCAATTTCCAAACGCCTGAAGGTACCACGTTCATCTGTACAAACAATAAACAAGTATAAACACCATGGGATCACGCAGCTACCACTCAGGAAGGAGACGCATTCTGTCTCCTAGAGATGAACGTACTTTGGTGCAAAAGTGCAAATCAATCCCAGAACAGCAAAGGACCTTGTGAAGATGCTGGAGGAAACAGGTACAAAAGTATCTATATCCATAGTAAAACGAGTTCTATATCGACATAACCTGAAAGGCCGCTCAGCAAGGAAGAAGCCACTGCTCCAAAACCGCCAGAAAAAAGCCAGACTACGGTTTGCAAATGCACATGGGGACAAAGATCGTACTTTTTGGAGAAATGTCCTCTGCTCTGATGAAACAAAAATAGAACTGTTTGGCCATAATGACCATCGTTATGTTTGGAGGAAAAAGGAGGAGGCTTGCAAGCCGGAGAACATCATCCCAACTGTGAAGCACGGGGGTGGCAGCATCATGTTGTGGGGGTGCTTTGCTGTAGGAGGGACCGGTGCACTTCACAAAATGGATGGCATCAAGAGGAGGGAAAATTATGTGGATATATTGAAGCAACATCTCAAGACATCAGTCAGGAAGTTAAAGCTTGGTCGCAAATGGGTCTTCCAAATGGACAATGACCCAAGCATATTTCCAAAGTTGTGGCAAAATGGCTTAAGGACAACAAAGTCAAGGTATTGAACATTTGTGGGCAGACCTGAAAAGCGTGTGCGAGCAAGTAGGCCTACAAACCTGACTCAGTTACACCAGCTCTGTCAGGAGGAATGGGCCAAAAACCACCCAACTGATTGTGGGAAGCTGTGGTGATCCTAACTGACCTAAGACAGGGAATTTTTACTAGGATTAAATGTCTTTATTTGTGAATAACTGAGTTTAAATGTATTTGGCTAAGGTGTATGTAAACTTCCGACTTCAACTGTACAGTTGAGATAAACACAGGTTTACGCAGCTCCCCTGGACAGAGAGCATGTTGTGGGGCACAACAGTAGGGTATTGTTTTGAGGCTGTGAACCCAGCAGCCCTCCAGTTGTCAGATAAATTCTGCCGTTTTTTAAATCAGCGCCCAGCCCAGGATTCGAACCGGCCACCTTTCGGGCCACAGGTCCAGCTCCTGCCATAGGTCCAACTCCTTAGACACTGGGTTACCTCCATGACTCATTACAGAGAAGAAGAAAAAAGGAGCTAAAACATGAGTTCATCTGCCAAAATGAAGCCAAAATGCTATGCAGACATACAGTACCAGTCAAAAGTTTAGACACATCTACACACTCAAGGGTTTTTCTTAGATTTGACAATTTTCTACATTGTAGAATAATAGTGAAGACATCAAACTATGAAATAACACATATGGAATCATGTAGTAACCAAAAAAGTGTTAAACAAACCAGAATTTTATATTTTGGCTTCTTCAAAGTAGCAACTCTTTGCCTTGATGACAGCTTTGCACACTCTTGGCATACTCTCGACCAGCTTCACCTTAAATGCTTTTCCAACAGTCTTGAAGGAGTTCCCACATATGCTGAGCACTTGTTGGCTGCTTTTCCTTCACACTTGTCCTTTCCGTCCAACTCATCCCAAACCATCTCAATTGGGTTGAGGTCGGGTAATTGTGGAGGCCAGGTCATCTGATGCAGCACTCCATCACTCTAGTTCTTGGTAAAATAGCCCTTACACAGCCTGGAGGTGTTGTCCTGTCTCACTAAGCGCAAACCAGATGGGATGGCGTATTGCTGCAGAATGCTGTGGTAGCCACATGCTGGTCAAGTATGCCTTGAATTCTATATAAATCACAGAGAGTGTCACCAGCAAAGCACCCCCACACCATCATACGTCCTCCATGCTTCACGGTGGTAACTACACATGCAGAGATCATCCGTTGACCTACTCTGCGTCTCACAAAGACACGGTGGTTGGAACCAAAAATCTCAAATTTGGACTCATTAGACCAAAGGACAGATTTTCACCAGTCCCAAAGTCCATTGCTCGTGGTTCTTGGCCCAAGCAAGTCTCTTCTTCTTATTGGTGGTGTCCTTTGGTAGTGGTTTCTTTGCAGAAATTCAACCATGAACACCTGATTCACACAGACTCCTCTGAACAGTTGATGTTGAGATGTGTCTGTTACTTGAACTCTGTGAAGCATTTATTTGGGCTACAATTTCTGAGGCTGGTAACTCAATTTTTATTTATTTTTTTAACCTTTATTTAACTAGGCTAGTCAGTTAAGAACAAATTCTTTTTTTCAATGACGGCCTAGGAACAGTGGGTTAACTGCCTTGTTCAGGGGCAGAACGACAGACTTTTTACCTTCTCAGCTCAGGGATTTGATCTTGCAACCTTTCGGTTACAAGTCAAATGCTCTAACCACAGGCTACCTAGGCTACCTATCTGAACTTATCCTCTTCAGCAGAGGTAACTCCTTTCCTGTAGCGGTTCTCATGAGAGCCAGTTTCAGCATAGCGCTTGATGGTTTTGCGACTGTACTTGAATAAATGTTACAAGTTCTTGAAATGTTCCGGATTGACTGACCTTTATGTCTTCAAGTAATGATGTACTGTCGTTTCTCTTTTCTTATTTGAGCTGTTCTTGCCATAATATGGACTTGGTCTTTTACCAAATAGGGCTATCTTCTGTATACCACCTCGACCTTGTCACATACAACTAATTGGCTCAAACACGCTAAGAAGGAAAGAAATTCCACAAATTCACTTGTAACAAGGCACACCTGTTAATTGAAATGCATTCCAGGTGATTACCTCATGAACCTGGTTGAGAGAATTCCAAGCGTGTGCAAAGCTGCAATCAAGGCAAAGGATGGCTACTTTGAACAATCTCAAATATAAAATATATTTTGATTTGTTTAACACTTTTTTGGTTACTACATGATTCCATATGTGTTATTTCATAGTTTAGATGTCTTCACTATTATTCTACAATGTAAAAAATAGTAAAAATAAAGAAAAACCCTTGAATGAGTAGGTGTGTCCAAACTTTTCACTGGTACTGTATAATTATTTTGATGTTATGGAAGAACAACTTACCTGCAGTTGTTGTCAGCAGCAGCCACAAGAGAGATCCTCTAACTCTGACAGTTCTGGGTTACTGTCAGACTGAGCAAAACATAGATAGTGTGTTAAAAGTAATTTATGATTCACTTATTATACATCATTTATTATAAATAATTTATACATGCCTCCTCTCAGTCAGCAACAGTCTTCTTTCTAATGGCTTCATGAAAACACAGGCTAGCCCCTTCAATTGACCACACTGAAATACCGAACTAAAATAAACATTTAGCTAATTGCTAATGTCAGGCTGGGTCCGTAGCTCTATTTGGCATACGAAAATGTATTTTATTTGAAAGAGTTAGTTGGCTAGCTTGTAAAGGGACTAATTAAAGTAGCCTAGTTTTTTATGTTAGTTAGCTAGCTAGCTTATAAACGTGCTCAAATTCTAATAAAACTATAGACTATAGTTTATCATATGACTTTGGCTTCATATACAGTGTGCATATTTTTTAAAATGATTTTAAATGATACAATGACTGAGGTTAAAGTGCAGACTGTCAGCTTTCATTTGATGGTATTTTCAACCATATCAGGTGAATTGTTTCGAAATTACAGCACTTTCTGTTCATAGTCCCCCATACAGTTATTAAAGTAGTCAAAAGTTTAGTATTTGGTCCCGTATTCCTAGCACGCAATTTTGTTTTGTTTTGGTTGTGTTTCAGATTATTTTGTGCCCAATAGAAATTAATGATAAATAAGTAAATGCCCAGGACATTCAAATAACGATTGACATATTTTCATTAAAAACGTTATTTTGAGAAATGTATTCATACTTTTTCATCCTTCTACAAAATACAGTCCCGACACAAATCTAGGGTTGCTACCCAAGCCGACTGGTCGTTCGTTCTATCGGTTTGGTTGCTAGAGACTCGACCCAGTCACTCAGTCTTTTTGTTCTGTATCTATGGACGAGACCCAGTCATTCGTTCTAAATGTTTCATTGCCATACTGGCTGGCAACGTTCTTATTTATCCCTTGCTTGCTCGTTAGCCAAGTCAAAAAGTGCAGCCAGAATAACAGCAAAGTAGCCACATTAGCATTTGTTTCAGTTGTTTTCTAGTTACATTTATTTGGATACGTCCATAACAATGAGCTAATGAGGCGCGATTTCGCCAGGCATAGAATAAGTGCTCGGTTACAGCCCCGTGCTGTTGCAAAATAAATGCTAGATAGAAAACAAGAGGAAATAATGTGTTTAATAAAAGCATACACATACAAAGTTACAAACGCACAAATATCATAGCCTCACCTGCTATTGTAATGGTGAGAAGTTAGCATGTCTTGGGGTATGATATTTGTGCATCTGTAACTTTCTCACTCATAATTATTCACGATTAATTCAGGACTATCCGTAATTATGGTAGCATCCACATGAATGTAGAAGTGTTTAGAAACATATTATATTCTTATGTACAATAAAAGTGACTCCAAAATGACATGAAGGGATAATCAACAACAGGCTATACGTTCTTTATACAATATGTGGGTCTAATCCTGAATGCTGATTGGTTAAAACCGCATTCCAGCGGGTGTCTATTCCACAAGTTACCTTCGGCTAAATCTAAGACATTAAAATGCTTTCTCATCAGCCCAGTCAAGCAATTTATAAACTTGATCTCCATTATAAAAAGCATTTAGAGACATTATCTCACATTTCTTTTTGACTAACATTTAGTATTCAACAGCCGAGATTTGTATAAACCTTGCTGTCAGACTCTCCGACATTTGCAACATTGTTTCAATTTTCAAATTCATCTCTAGCTGTCAAACACAGATTCAACCACAAAGACCAGGGAGGTTTTCCAATGCCTCGCAAAGAAGCGCACCAATTAGTAAATGGGTAAAAAAATAGAAAACAGACATTGAATATCCTTTTGAGCATGGTAAAGTTATTAATTACACTGTGGATGGTGTATTAACACACCCAGTCACTACAAAGATACAGGCGTCTTTCCTAACTCAGTTGCCAGAGAGGAAAGAAACTTCTCAGGGATTTCAACATGAGGCCAATGGTGACTTTAAAACAGTTACAGAGTTGAATGGTTGTGATAGGAGAAAACTGAGGATGGATCAACAACATTGTAGTTACTCCACAATATCAAATTAAATTGTATTTGTCACATGCACAGAAAACAACAGTGAAATGCTTACCTACAAGCCCTTAACCAACAATGCAGTTTTAAGAAAAATACCTATAGCAAATTAAGAAATAAACGTAACAAATAATTAAAGAGCAGCAGTAAAATAACAATAGCGAGGCTATATACAGGTACCGGTACAGAGTCAATGTGCGGGGGCACCAGTTATTCGAGGTTATTGAGGTAGTACAGTTGAAGTCGGAAGTTTACATACACTTAGGTTGGAGTCACTAAAACTCGTTTTTCAACCACTCCACAAATTTCTTGTTAACAAACTATAGTTTTGACAAGTCGGTTAGGACATCTACTTTGTGCATGACACAAGTAATTTTTCCAACAATTGTTTACAGACAGATTATTTCACTTATAATTCACTGTATCACAATTCCAGTGGGTCAGAAGTTTACATACTCTAAGTTGACTGTGCCTTTAAACAGCTTGGAAAATTCCAGAAAATGATGTCATGGCTTTAGAAGCTTCTGATAGGCTAATTGACATTATTTGAGTCAATTGGAGGTGTACCTGTGGATGTATTGCAAGGCCTACCTTCAAACTCAGTGCCATTTTGCTTGACATCATGGGAAAATCTAAAGAAATCTGCCCAAGTTCTCAGAAGAAAAATTGTAGACCTCCACAAGTCTGGTTTATCCTTGGGAGAAATTTCCAAAAGCCTGAAGGTACCACGTTCATCTGTACAAACAATAGTACGCAAGTATAAACACCATGGGACCATGCAGCTGTCATACCGCTGAGGAAGGAGACGCATTCTGTCTCCTAGAGATGAACGTACTATGGGGCGAAAAGTGCAAATCTATCCCAGAACAACAGCAAAGGACCTTGTGAAGATGCTGGAGGAAACAGATACAAAAGTATCTATATCTACAGTAAAATGAGTCCTATATCAACATAACCTGAAAGGCCGCTCAGCAAGGAAGAAGCCACTGCTCCAAAACCACCAGAAAAAAGCCAGACTACGGTTTGCAAATGCACATGGGGACGAAGATTGCACTTTTTTGAGAAATTTCCTCTGGTGTGATGAAACAAAATAGAACTGTTTGGCCGTAATGACCATTGTTATGTTTGGAGGAAAAGGGGGGAGGCTTGCAAGCCGGAGAACATCATCCCAACCGTGAAGCACAGGGGTGGCAGCATCATGTTGTGGGGGTGCTTTGCTGCAGGAGGTACTGGTGCACTTCACAAAATAGATGGCATCAAGAGGAAGGAAAATGATGTGGATATATTGAAGCAACATCTCAAGACATCAGTCAGGAAGTTAAAGCTTGGTCGCAAATGGGTCTTCCAAATGGACAATGACCCCAAGCCTATTTCCAGAGTTATGGCAAAATGGCTTAGGGACAACAAAGTCAAGGTATTGAAGTGGCCATCACAAAGCCCTGACCTCAATCCTATAGAAAATTTGTGGGCAGAACTGAAAAAGTCTGTGCGAGCAAGGAGGCCTACAAACCTGATTCAGTTACACCAGCTATGTCAGGAGGAATGGGCCAAAATTCACCCAACTTATTGTGGGAAGCTTGTGGAAGGCTACCCAAAATGTTTGACCCAACTTAACAATTTAAAGTCAATGCTACCACATACCTATGTAAACGTCTGACCCACTGGGAATGTGATGAAAGAAATAAAATCTGAAATAAATCATTCTCTCTACTATTATTCTGACATTTGACATTCTTAAAATAAAGTGGTGATCCTAACTGACCTAAGACAGGGAATTTTTACTAGAATTAAATGTCAGGATTTGTGAAAAACTGAGTTGAAATGTATTTGGCTAAGGTGTATGTAAACTTCAGAGTTCAACTGTATATACTGTACATGTAGGTAGAGTTATTAAAGTGACTTAAGCATAGATAATAACAGAGAGTAGCAGCAGAGTAAAAGAGGGTGGGAGGCAATGCAAATAGTCTGGATAGCCATTTGATTAGAAGTTCAGTAGTCTTATGGCTTGGGGGTAGAAGCTGTTTAGAAGCCTCTTGGACTTAGACTTGACGCTCCAGTACCGCTTGCCGTGTGGTAGCAGAGAGAACAGTCTATGACTAGGGTGGCTGGAGTCTTTGGCAAGTTTTAGGGCCTTCCTCTGACACCACCTGGTATAGAGGTCCTGGATGGCAGGAAGCTTGGCTCCAGTGATGTACTGGACTGTACGCACTACCCTCTGTAGTGCCTTGCATTCGGAGGCCGAGCAGTTTCCTTACCAGGCAGTGATGCAACCAGTCTGGATGCCCTCGATGGTGCAGCTGTAGAACCTTTTGAGGATCTGAGTACCCATGCCAAATCTTTTCAGTCTCCTGAGGGGATTTGTCGTGGCCTCTTCACGACTGTCTTGGTGATGTGGACGCCAAGGAACTTGAAGCTCTCAACCTGTTCCACTACAGCCCCGTCGATGAGAATGGGGGCGTGCTCGGTCCTCCTTTTCCTGTAGTCCACAATCATCACCTTAGTCTTAATCACGTTGAGGGAGAGGTTTTTGTCCTGGCACCACACAATCAGATCTCTGTCCTCCTCCCTATATGCTGTCTCATCGTTGTTGATGACCAGGCCTACCACTGTTGTGTCATCGGCAAACTTAATGATGGTGTTGGAGTCATGCCTGGTTGTGCATTCACGAGTGAACAGGGAGTACAGGAGGGGACTGAGCACGCACTCCTGAGGGGCCCACGTGTTGAGGATCAGCGTGGCGGATGTGTTGTTACCTACCCTTACCACCTGGGGGCGGCCCGCCAGGAAGTCCAGGATCCAGTTGCAGAGGGAGGTGCTTAGTCCAAGGGTCCTTAGCTTAGTGATGAGCTTTGAGGGCACTATGGTGTTGAACGCTGAGCTGTCGTCAATGGTATAGCATTCTCACATAGGTGTTCCTTTTGTCCAGGTGTGAAAGGGCAGTGTGGAGTGCACTAGAGATTGCATCATCTGTGAATCTGTTGGGGTGGTGTGCAAGTTGGAGTGGGTCTCGGGCTTCTGGGATAATGGTGTTGATGTGAGCCATGACCAGCCTTTCAAAGCTCTTCATGCCTACAGGCATGAGTGTATGGATCAGTAGTCATTTAGGCAGGTTACAGTGCCTTGCAAAAGTATTCATCCCCCTATTTTTTTGCATTACAACCTGTCATTTAAATGGATTTTTATTTGTATTTCATGTAATGGACATACACAAAATAGTCCAAATTGGTGAAGTGAAATGAAAAAAATAACTGGTTTCAAAATATTCTAAAAAATTCTAAACGGAAAAGTGGTGTGTGCATATGTATTCACCTCCTTTGCTATGAAGTCCCTAAATAAGATCTGGTGCAACCAATTACCTTCACAAGTCACATAATTAGTTAAGTAAAGTCCACCTGTGTGCAATCTAAGTGTCACATGATCTCAATATATATATACCAGTTCTGAAAGGCCCCAGAGTCTGCAACGCCATTAAGCAAGGGGCAACACCAAGCAAGCGACACCATGAAGATCAAGGAGCTCTCCAAACAGGCCAGGGAAAATATCCGAAACTTTAAACATCCCACAGAGCACCATTAAATCCATTATTTAAAAATGGAAAGAATCTGGCACCACAACAAACCTGCCAAGAGAAGGCCTCCCACCAAAACTCACGAACCAGGCAAGGAGGGCATTAATCAGAGAGGCAACAAAGAGGCCAAAGACAACCCTTAAGGAGCTGTAAAGCTCCACAGCGGAGATTGGAATATCTGTCCATAGGACCACTTTAAGCCGTACACTCCACAGAGCTGGGCTTTACGGAAGAGTGGCCAGAAAAAAGCCATTGCTTAAAGAAAAAAATTTGCAAACATGTTTGGTGTTTGCCAAAAGGCATGTGGGAGACCCCCAAAACATATGGAAGAAGGTACTCTGGTCAGATGAGACTAAAATTGAGCTTTTTGGCCATCAAGGATAACACTATGTCTGGCGCAAACCCAACACCTCTCATCACCCCGAGAACACCATCCCCACAGTGAAGCATGGTGGTGGCAGCATAATTTCCATCAGCAGGGACTGGGAAACTGGTCAGAATTGAAGAAATGATGGATGGCGCTAAATACAGGGAAATCCATGAGGGGAACCTGTTTCAGTATCCCAGAGATTTGAGACTGGGATGGAGGTTCACCTTCCAGCAGGGCAATGACCCTAAGCATACTGGTAAAGCAACACTTGAGTGGTTTAAGGGGAAACATTTAAATGTCTTGGAATGGCCTAGTCAAAGCCCAGACCTCAATCCAATTGAGAATCTGTGGTATGACTTAAAGATTGCTGTACACCAGCAGCTGTAATTGCTGAGAAAGATAGCTCTACCAAGTATTGATTTGGGGGGGGCGGAGAGCGTAAATAGTTATGCATGCTCAAGTTTTCTGTTTTTTCTATTATTTTTTATTTTTTATTTCTTGTTTGTTTCACAATTAAAAATATTTTGCGTCTTCAAAGTGGTAGGCATGTTGTGTAAATCAAATGATACAAACCCCCAAAAAATCTATTTTAATTCCAGGTTGTAAGGCAACAAAATAGGAAAAATGCCAAGGGGGTAAATACTTTCGTAAGCCACTGTACCTTAGTGTTATTGGGCGCAGGGACTATGGTGGTCTGCTTGAGACATGTTGGTATTACAGACTCAGACAGGGAGAGGTTAAACATGTCGGTGAAGACACTTGCCAGTTGGTCAGCGCATGCTCGGAGTACACGTCCTGCTAATCTGTCTGGCCCTTCGGCCTTGTGAATGTATAAAGGTCTTACTCACATCGGCTGCGGAGAGTGTGATCACACAGTCGTCCGGAACAGCTGATGCTCTCATGCATGTTTCAGTGTTACTTGACTCGAAGCGAGCATAGAAGTAATTTAGTTTGTCTGGGAGGCTCATGTCACTGGGCAGCTCTTGGCTGCACTTCCCTTTGTAGTCTGTAATAGATTGTAAGCCCTGCCACATCCGACGAGCGTCAGAGCCAGTGTAGTACGATTCGATCTTAGTCCTGTATTGACACTTTGCCTGTTTGATGGTTCGTCGGAGGGCATAGCGGGATTTCTTATAAGCTTCCGGGTTAGAGTCCCGCTCCTTGAAAGCGGCAGCTCTACCCTTTAGCTCAGCGTGGATGTTGCCTGTAATCCATGGCTTCTGGTTGGGGTATGTACGTGCAGTCACTGTGACGATGATGTGATCGATGCACTTATTGATGAAGCCAGTGACTGATGTGGTGTACTCCTCAATGCCATCGGAAGAATCCCGGAACATATTCCAGTCTGTGCTAGTAAAACAGTCCTGTTGCATAGCATCTGCTTCATCTGACCACTTTTTTATTGACCGAGTCACTGGTGCTTCCTCCTTTCATTTTTGCTTGTAAGCAGGAATCAGGAGGATAGAATTATGGTCAGATTTGTCAAATGGAGGGCGAGGGAGAGCTTGAAGAATTATAAAAATAATAATGTGCAAAGATCTTATAGACTTATCCAGAAAGACCTACAGCTGTAATTCCTGCCAAAGGTGATTCTAACATGCATTGACTCAGGGGTGTGAATACTTATGTAAATTAATAAAAAAAATGTTTTTAACATGTTTTCACTTTCTCATTGTGGGGTATTGTTTGTAGAGTAGGGAGGAAAAAATCAATTGAATAAATGTTTTATTCAGTGTGTAACACAACAAAATGTAGAATAAGTCAAGGGGTTTGAATACTTTCTGAAGGCACTGTAGAACCTTTTACCGTAAGGCACTGTAGAACCTTTTTTCGTAAAGGGTTCTTTTATCTTGTCCAAAAGGTTCTATATAGTACCCCCCAAAAAGCTTTTTCTTAGGCTGTAGGCTGGACCATAGCTATTGGCTTCAACTCCTAACAATAATAACCCATTAAAATGACAGATTAAAAGTGAAACTAGCTATTTTGTCTTTCTTGGCCAACATATATCCTCAGTTTCTGGACATACATTTCCTTGAACATTTGAGTAAATTAACATGTTGGTTTGTGTCCAATATAGACATAAAACACTACTTTTCAGTTGTATCTCCCTCTAGGGCCTATACCATAAACTGAACAACCAGTTCTTTCAGAAGAGTGCTTCTGGGAGTGAAATATTGTTACAATAACACCCTGCACTTGGATATGGGCCATGGCCAAATGACCTCCAATCTCTAGCACGGATGGAAGTTCTATTTTACGTAGTATTTTTGGATTGATTCTCTGTCAATACGTTCCAACAGTAGGCTAAAATAACTTCTAAAACTGTTATGTTCCATTTCTCAAAACACACGATACCTACACAGTATACTGCAGTGAACTGTTACAATTTTGCATCTGAGCATCACAATCTCATTATTCCCTAAAATGTCCAGGTGGGGCAATATACTGTGCATCAATAATGACTACATTTGTTTTGGAATATTTTCATGATTCCTGTATCTACTACAATGCGATTGGGCCCACCGAGTTCTGCAATAATGCCATAGTTTTGATCCTACATAAATACATTTTTGCCTACACTCAGCAAATGCAACCTTGTAGTCCACCCAGGCAGATTGTTCAAGATTGACTTGTCCTGAAGACGTCGGTAAATGCCTTCTAAACCGACCACTAGGGGCAACACGGAGCGCTATTACCATAGGCTTGGTGTTATGGACAGGCGTGGTGGATGGGCATAATCCCATGACTTCGGATCAGATGGTCGTGTGTCCAATCCCAGGGGTAGACAATCATTTTATTTTATATTTGTTTTAACCCTATATCAAACCTTAACCCTTAACTTAACCATTCGGAATGTTTTAACCCTATCCAAAGCATCAACCTCTCACCTGATTTAATGGACCTGCATAGACTTGGAGAGGTGACAAGAACAGATGGCTGCTGAGAATTATACAATACCTTGGAAATGTATGTTACTTGTCCAGAGAAATAGGTTTAATCAAATTCATGTTAAACGTCTGTTGGGTATACTAGTGAAGACAAGAAGTTATGAGTAGCTCACTTGCTATTGCAACTAATCACTCTCCCCTTATCATTTAGGCAGCAGTCCAGTGCATTCAGTCCAGCTCTGACATTGATCCATGTCTCATATAGACCAATACTCGGACACTTGTCTACCAGGGACTGAAACTTAGGTAAAATGCTATATTACGTTACACTAATATCTATAAATGCTTTATAAGTAACTGCAGTAGGCCTAATTACAACTGTTAAATGTAGCATATGTTATGTTGTTTATAAAGGAATAACCATAATTGTATTGACAACTTTTCAGTGCCTATACTTTTTAAATATTGAGCCTTGGATGGCAACTTTTCTACTTGTAAATAATTCATTAATAATAGATTCGAGAATCAATTCACCACACACACACACACACACACACACACACACACACACACACACACACACACACACACACACACACACACACACACACACACACACACACACACACACACACACACACACACACACACACACAGATGCACATAAGCACACAGGCCAGACATGGTGCATCTGCCCCTCTGGGGGTGAACGGACCGACTAGATTTACGGATTTATGACACACCCTCCTTAATTAAGTCTGGTCAATGTGAGAGTGAGCAGCCTTATTTCCCCTATCCCTGGAACATGAGATTTGACCCCTGTTTCAACTCAGCGCCTTTATGCAGCTGCCATGACTGCTGTATAAACAGACTACCAGTGGTGGAAAAAGTACTCCGTTTTCATACTTGAGTAAAAGTAAAGAAACCTTAATAGAAAATGACTCAAGTAAAAGTGAAAGTCACACAGTAAAATACTACTTGAGTAAAAGTCTAAAAGTGTTTGGTTTTAAATATACTTAAGTATCAAAAGTAAATGTAGTTGCTAAAATATACTTAAGTATCAAAAGTAAAAGTAAAAGTAGGAATAAGTAAAAATGCATTATATTAAGCAAACCTGATGCACAATTTTCTCACTCCAACACTAAGACATCATTTAAAAACAAAGCATTTGTTATTAGTGAGTCCGCCAGATCAGAGGCAGTAGGGATGACTAGGGATGTTCTCTTGATAAGTGTGAGAATTGGACAATTTTCTGTCCTGCTAAGCATTCAAAATGTAAATAGTACTTTTGGGTGTCAGGGAGAATATATGGTGTAAAAAGAACATTATTTTCTTTAGGAATGTAGTGAAGTAAAAGTAAAAGTTGTCAAAAAATATAAATAGTAAAGTACAGATACTAAAAAAACGACTTAAGTAGTACTTTAAAGTATTTTTTACTTAAATACTTTACGCCTCTGCAGACTACACCATTCCCATCACAATAGTCTGGAGTCAGACCTTTCGTTAAAAACCAAATTATTTGAAGAAGACACTCATCTTGAACAAGGGAGAGATGTTTTTGTAGCCATAGTAATTTACTAATATAAATCTACAAATATTACCACAAAGATCATCATAACTGTTTTTTTAGGGGGGGGGGGGGATTTCGGATATATGATTTCCACTTCTTTTAACAAGTTTATTTTCGTGGTTCCGTCCGCCAAGAGAGTGTGAGAGAGAAAGATGCCTTGCCAGAGGCCTGCCATAAATCAATGTTGCAAAGTGGAATGTTCGCCTGCATTCCGCGGAATCATATGGAGAGAAACATTCTCAATATTCTCTAAAGACTTTGAAGAGACAAGATTCACAGTGGCTTAGCTTTTGCAGGAATGTTATCAAATAATTAGGCCTACACTCCAAAAATATAGGCTACATTAGTACAAAATGCAACATATTCTTTATTTACTTTTTGGGAATTCATCACACCAATTGAAATACACGAAGCTAAACAATTAAACAAACACAAAATAATTCTGAAAAGACAGGTCTTAGCCTGTAGCTACAAATAAAACATTACATCTGAACTAGTGCGTAATTGCTTTACATTTAAACCCATAGTGTATAATATACTTTCAGAATTATTTATATTACCAGTATCTGGCTATATAATCTACTTTCAGACTAGCATTCTTCGTAATTACATAAACATGTAGATTTGATTGAAAGCTGCAACTCGTAAGTAAGCTTTCAAATCAAGTTGAAAATACATTAGGTTGCAGCTAAGGTCTGTGAAGGGACAACTTCGATTGTTGAAGTCACAAGAAAATAACTTGAAAAAGTTAATTTCCTCCATAATTTCTGTGCTGTATCAATTATATTGTATTTCAATGACCGTGTACTGTACATGTTTACGTCCTCCGCCTATTGGAGTACCCTATGGGCTATGTCCAATTAATGGAAATTACAATCAGATATAACGTTGTTTTTTTTTGCTGCTTGTGTTTACTCAAATAATATTGAACAATGTGAAAATACACGTATTGTCACACATAACCTCTGTGCAACCCCTATTCTCAAATATCTTCAGGGCACAAAATGTCAGGTGAGGTGGCTATACGTAGATGCTGATAAATGGTACAATTACTGTTCTATAGCACGTGGAAGCTGTTCATCGCTTCCAGAACTGTTGTGTGTAAGCGTCCTGTTTGCTACAACATATTTGTGCCATGGACCACAATAACTGCACAGGTTTTATATATGTTTTAGGGGCAAATCAAGGCATAGGCATTATTCTAAAATCGTTAATTACATGTTGTGATCACAAGTCATTTTAAAACTGTTTCAGTGTCGAATAATTCTAAGAGGTCCGACTGAACCTCAATGATCTAAATATTGTTACAAATGGTGTAATTACAAGTCACCACTCTCGTTCATATGTACACATCTACACCTAACCCATTCACACACACATCACATCTAACCAGCACAGGTTGAAGAATCTCTACCGATTGTGATGCGTGCTGTCGTGGTGTGAGAGGGTTGGATTCATGTATTCGTATAGGCCCACTTCGACGATAGATCGTAACAGACCAGTACATAGTAAATCAGTGAACTGTAGAGAGAGGTACATGAAGTACAAAAGCTTCTAATAAAATTCACCATATGCCTGTATAACTTCACACACCTGCACAGTGCACTGCGACACCATTCACTTCAGATCGTCGTCCATCGTATATATTAGGGGATTCAGTCCTATCCTGGTGGAGCATCCTATCATTGTCTCCATGAATGCCCACAAGTTGAAGACGTGCATTTTTGTATAATATTGTCATTATTTGAGCTTTATCAAGGTAAGTGTTAAAATGTAGATGAAATAATATAGGCTCATATTAGGCTAGATGTCTGGACTGATCTCTTGCAGAATCAGTTTTGTAAATCAATGCTTTAGTTCGTGGTTGTTCATAGCCTCACACTGTTAACATATGTATTTAATTTTGTGATTAACTGACTTAAGAACGTTTTTTATTTTTTGGAGCATGAATCAAATACATGACTTGGATTGAAATACATGAAATGGTTAATTTAGGCCTACAATGCAAGAGCAAATGTCCACATAAACGTAGCCTATATATCTTTCTATATAATATTTATTCCAAAAGTAACGTTTACCCGTATTGATATTGAAGCTGTTACGCACCAAGATGGATGCATTTTCACCAATATAAAACGTGTTCCTATGCAGAATCCTATACATTGTAATAATGCATTCGACATGAGTAGGCCTAACACTCACATGCAATCGGATCAGAAGCTCCAAAGTCACCACTTGGAAGTCCCTCAAATGTGTAAGATGTCCAGGGGGGCTAGGTCCTACACAATGGAAGAGAAGTGGCCGACAGTTCACCGCACTCTCGGGTCACCACTGAGAGCAACAAAAGAGCAACACATTCAGAGGTGCCCTTCCACCGGCCCCTCAAAAACCCACAAAGGCCAGCGCACTGACGAAGCCACGTAAGGACGGGGTACCACCTACGAGGGCACACACAGAAGGTACACGTATAGAGAGCCAGTCAGGTCACGGGGGTTGCAAAGGTCGGCCATCCCGGCTGAAACGGACCTAATGGGACAGAAAATGTGCCCTCCGACTGAACTCAGCCTTCTCGCGGTTCGTCCCAAACTTCAATAAAGTACCTTTTCAGCCTCGCGACATGGAGGCGACAGGTTTTAGAAAGAGATTGGAGGGATGCTGAGACTGTGGAGTAGCTACACATTCTCTCAACTGTCAAGAGCCCGTTTTCCCAAAGCATCTTAAGGCTAAGTTCATAATTATCCTTAAGATGCTTTTGGGAAAACGGGCCCTGGCAGCTACATAAAGGCTCCTGGAATTCGGCATGGTGTTAAGTTTCATTTTTGTCCCTGATAGTTTTATTTCGTAAAGTTGCTAGTTAGTGACTTGGGTTTATTTCTTTGTGAGAGAGGCTGTTGCCAAATTAATATATTCAGTCCCAAATCATTTTACTCTGCGGCGTTAAGATTGATGGTTCAGAATAGACTACCTCTCCCCTTTGTGATCTTCTGCCCCCCATCTAGCAAGCCGTTTTATAATTTCTATTCAAGTCACACATTTTAATAATCTATCAAATGCTTGCGCTCTTTTCAAACGTGGCATGTTTCTACACCACATTTTGAGCAGGATAAGAAAAAGTTATTCCACAAATGAAATTATTTTTGGAGAAATGTTAACTGAACGGTCTTTTTCATCGTGTAAGACATGGTTACAGGAGAGCAATTGCACAATATGAGTAGCCTATGTATAATTACAGTTGCATGGTGACAATAAATACACAACACTGCCATATAGGCCTATGGAAAATCCCGCCACGATACTTTTGTAGTGTAGACTACTTACCAAGCGCAGAGGTGACGATGACGTTGCTCGAGCGCCACTTTTTAAAAGCACACTCTTCACTTTGACTGGGGAGGTCTCAGGGCCCAACAGACATAGGCTATTTTTAGAATGACAATCTCAGAAAACTAACATTCCATTTTATATCTGTAGAAATGATTGCATATCGAGAAGGCCTATGTGCATGCATATAAAAAACTATTATCAAATTAATGTTTTTTTTTTTACAAGATATTCTAGGAAAATCTGAGGCAATGCTCGTAGATATGAACCTAGTACGATATTGTGTAAGCTATAGTATAATTTATTGTCCACGATAAGGCCTCATAATCTGACTTCAAGTTATTGACTTTATTAGAAGACAAGAAAAACAACCTGTAATTGGGGCAAAAGGGGAATGAATAGCAACCCATACCATCAACACAAATTATTATTGGTCATATTTTGGCAATATGACACTGATTTGCAGAGTTATGTGCAGCTCTAGGTTCAGTAATGAGCAGGAAACAGGGCTCCAGAAAGTCAGACTATTCTACAGAGGGAGTCTGGTTGAGGGCCTGGTTGAATGGCTTGCCATGTTAATTGAATGTCCTTGAGACTAATGAGCTAGCATGTAGGATAGGACGCATGCAGCCAGGCTATAACCCTTTATTTGGAATAGAATCATTGATTATTATGGGATTAGGGATTAGGTCTATTGTGGATTATTAGGAATTAAGGAGGAATATGAATGGCGAATCTGATACACATGCCAACCTCGAGAACGTTGCAAACGGACAACTTTTCCAAACAAATGTATAATGCTATGTTAGGCTGAACTATAAAATAAATACAGTACTTGGTCAATTGTGACTTTCATCAAATTTTGAAATAACGTTCACCACATCATAGGATGAGCTTCTGTTATCAAAATAAATCACACTTGACCTCGATTGGTCATGAATGAAATCCATCCAAACATGAAGAAAAAAACTAGTAGACACTCACTGTTTTATTGACCAATATGATTATCACAAATACACTAAACTCTGTTTATTGCATGTTACAATAACCTGCTAAACACAACGTCAACAACACAAACTAAATTGGAATTCAAAATCCAGTTTTTGAAATACGCGAGGTAATTCACCTTGCAAGATCGATGTTCCCATCGGTATGTTTCAGCATTTTTACCAAAAATAACTATGATAGTAATAATATTCTTCCAGTGTTGCGCTTGAAATAAATAAATTGTGCATTTCACCTTGGGCAGCAGGGCAAACGAATGGCCCACAATAACATTTACATCAAATGTAGGCCTACATTTTTCCCCCTTCATTCAAAACATTTTCTCATAAAAACATCATTTTGATTCAGCATTAAATAACTTAAACCCTGTGTCGCGTAAAAAGAATCCATCGGTATTCGCAGAAATCCATGCTATATAACATGCATTTTATATAACTTTGGACTTAAATGAAACCACACAAATAGCTACGAAAACAAAATATATTCTATATGACTGATTCTTTTATTCTATAAATAATCAGTCATTTCTCTATCTCCCTTCTTGAAGTGTTTTTTGTGTTTGTTTTGTTCGCCTTATAACGTTGTAATATCCTCGCCATCCTCTCCTCCGGAAAGTTCATTTGGAATAATGGCACCAGTGGCCGAGGAAGTGGCGACAGCGCCGGTTGATGAGGTTGTGTTGGACCCGGAGGATACGCCCGTGGTGGAGGATCTCACTTTGGTGTTAGGAAGCCTATGGTCTTTTTTCCACTTCATCCTGCGGTTCTGAAACCAAATTTTGATTTGTCGTTCGGAGAGAACCAATGTATGAGCTATCTCAATGCGCCTCCGTCGAGTTAAATAGCGGTTATAGTGGAACTCCTTCTCCAATTCTAAGACCTGCTGTCGAGTGTAGGCTGTCCTAGACCGCTTGGAATCCGCTCCATTGTAATTCGGGTTCGCTGGAAAAGGGGAGAAGTAAATAGAAAGAAAGAAAAGCAGGAAAGGAGGGGGTAAACAAGAGTGTCCTCAACTGAGATATATGATGGGAATGGGCAGAATAAATGGCTAGATATGGTAGTTCTGGTGTGAGAAAGAATCTAAATGGGAAGTTAAGAACTTGTCTATCTCGCTGTAATTAGGGGACACTCACATCCAAGTATGCGCTAAATTATTAATGCAAGATTACAAAGCGCAGTCTTTTTTCTTTCGTTTAATCTCTCCCCCTCTTCTCTCCATCGCGCACATAGGCTACATAACAGCAGAAGCCACATGGTGATACGGCTGCCAAGAGTATACCTCGGCTATAAAATTTATGGTGGGTGTAATTACCGACGCTGAGTCGTAAATCCGCCTCAATTGTGCCATTTCAAAAGCTTCTCCCCTATCGTAGCAGGGGCTGGGAAGGAGATGGGAGTTAGAGGCACTGATAAAGGGAGGGAAAGGAGGAGAGAGGAGTAGAGAGTGGAGAGAGAGAAATGACAAACACAGAGACAAGTTGCCTACCAGTGCTGATGTGAATTTTCTTCATCCATGGGTATACCACGGGCTGCTTGGAGGAGGCTGAGCTGTTTGGATGCTCCGGTGTAGCTTGGTTGCAGGCGGAGGATGCAGCCGGTGGGGTGGTGGGGGACATGGGTAGCTGTGGGGTCTCACATGAGGCTGGCTGCCCTTTCCCTGCAAGCAGGTGCGCAGTATGGGGTAGTCCATGTCCCCTTTGCGTGTCAGGTTCAGGGATGCTTGCACAGTTATATTGGCGCTCTTGGTAGCTCGCCCGCGGAGGGTATAACTCCTGATGGTGATGCTGGTAACCAGAGCCAGGGTCCCTTGCGCGGCTGTAATATTCGGGGCTGTGGTCGGGAATGTAGCTGTTTTGTGAATATTCCTCGCATGGAGGAAATTTCGGATCAATGTAGGTAGAGTCCATCAAATACGAGCTCATGATCATTAATTTCTGGAGTGGAAAATAATTTTTCTAGCTTTGTCGTTTTTCTGCTCCATAAAGCCCTCCTACTTGCGAGCAGCCCTGTAAAGTTACTTTTACCACGTGACCCCACGGCCCAATAGCAGAGTGAGAGGTAGTCCCCGGATAAGGAACCAAAGGTTTTCGAACGTACCTTCGGTCGCCATTGTGGGCATCATCTCAATTCAATTCAATTCAATTCAATTGACTTTATTGACATGGCAAGTTATTATTACTTACATTGTCAAAGTATACATATCGAAAAATTTAAATAAAATATATATGTATATATATATTTTATTCTCTCTCTCTCTTTCTCTCTCTGTCTCTCTCTCACGCCATTTGTGTTGCCAATGCAATTGATCACAACAAACACTTCTTATGTGAAGTGTACCCTGTCATTATAGTTCTATTATTATTATTGTTATCATCATTATTATTATGATCCAGAAATAGAAATGGAGGTAGAGGGACATATGTGAATGGATAATCGCACGCAAAATCTCAATAACAATTGGGTTGCTTACTGCAAGTAAAACAGCGGCAGGATTACCTTATTCACAAAAAGAAAGGCAACCCGGTCTAAGAATATCCGGATGCTGCCCTCAAACAGTCCATGAACGTTCGCGTAAATCGTACATACGTTCGAGTTCCAATTAAGCGAGAGTTTTTGAAATTAGACCTGGATCTATATCAGAAGACAGAGGACACCAGAGGTACACCATATTAGTATACCAGTATACATTAGCTTTTTAGGTAACAACAACATCACGAAGTATACTGAAGTACAAGTAAAAATGTAATACTTTGCATTTGAATACTTTCAAAAACTGTCAAACACATTTCACTGCTTTAAAATAGTATTATGTAGATGCTAATGATAATGCAATATCACTGACATTATGGTTGAATATTGCAGTAAGAATGTATACCGTTCTCCGTCGCATTCTCTTTCTCTCTCTGGATATGTGTAGGTCCATACATTTGAATAAGAAACTACACAAGTATGAAATGGGGATCCTACTAGTAAACAAATCAGTATTACGTTACTCTGAAATGAGTCTCAGGGACGTGTTTGTCCATCGTGGCTTCATCTTCTTCAACACAAGTGGCTGTCTAAGTGCACGTGTATAGGTGATTCATTTGACATCAGCCCTAGCATGCGGAGCAAATAACATCATCCATTACAAACCCCCATACACTTTTGTGTTCAGAAAAGTAAATCATTGCAGATAAAGCTGTCAATTTTGAGTGGTATCACTTGCCACAGATGCGTTACAGGCGCAATTATACTGTAATTAACTGTTGGCCAAATGTATTAATGTTTTTTAGTCCATCCTTTCAATTATGCACGAGACCACAAATCACAGGACAGTAGGCCTACACATAATCAGTCTGTGAACTTTATGGCTTAATAGACTAATAATAATAATAACTAATAATAATAATTTAAAATAAATCTGGAATAAATCTAGCCTACTACGACAGGGATGGATTATAAGAACATAAGAAGGATCAGAACACGAGGTCAATCCCCTGCTTGCTAATCAGCGTCTAAATTCGAGGCAGTGGTCTTCTTTTAGTCATTTGTCAACATGATCTGGTGAAAATAACATAGCAGGGCAGATGTTTATGGTTTGTTTATGTGTAGAGCGCGCCCGCCATTTTTATTACTTTTGGCAACGATGTTTGAGGCGTTTTATAGGGCTATAGAACGCAGTAGGCCTAAATCAGTCCACTTTAAACGATCGCTGGTTGCTTACATGTTTTACTAGTACAGGCAGACTTGTAGTAGTATACCTTTGCTTCCAGATAGCCTACTGTACAAAATATATGCCTTTGAACGTCCTTACAATGCCTTGGCCTGGGCTTCTTCTAGACAATCTTAGATTGTTTGTAGGTTAGACACATATTTTGCACAGACTTCTTCTGAGATTTATGGCTATTCGTGCCCTATTATTCATGCTAACACGTGATACAACGCAGCTACAACCTACTGAATAGAAGCGACAGTTGAAGCAGACGATTATCTTGACAGACGTGGGATTTCAGTAGCCCATGTATTCCTGTAGAGACGTACTTGCGATTGTAATATATTAACACAAATTCGGTTCTACAGGGTACATATAGACAACTAATGAGTATTTTCCATTGTAGCATGAAAATAAAATATTGAACTGACAGAATTCTGTTAGGTGAAAATATGTCAATAAAATATCTGCAGGAGCTATTCTCTCTCTCTCTCTCTCTCTCTCTCTCTCTCTCTCTCTCTCTCTCTCTCTCTCTCTCTCTCTCTCTCTCTCTACACATATCTATGTGTATAAGAGACAGCTCTCTCTCTCACACACACACACACACACACACACACACACACACACACACACACACACACACACACACACACGAAAAGAGTAGCCTGCCTTTGAGGTTAGTCGCTCCTCTAAACTATGAATATTCAGCCACAAACACGGTGCACGGTGGGTAGCCTGCAAAGCGCCGGCGTGACAGCACAGATGAAAAATAAGTTTCTATTGTCCCCAACGATTTCTTGTGCTCGCCTGCCTCGCTATTACCATACTGACCGCTCGGTAACCTCTCTGGCTGCCATCCTAGAAGTTAATGAGAAGACGGAGATGAAAAATGTATCGTGAGTATGACCTGTTTCAAGAATCTAATAGTCTACTAAAATGGTGAATAGGTATGTTCAACCGAATAGCCTGGAAAACGCCAATTTAATCTTCACGTTTTTACTGATGCACAATTAAAAGATGAACATGTTCAGATGACTTGTGAACAGGATAATGTTATAGATATAATATAATATCATAAATGGAATGGAATAAGTGCAGGTAGGCCTACAAAGACGTCAATCACCTTGGTAACCATGTAAGATAGACAAGAGAAGAAGAAACATAGACACTTTCTTGCTCATCTAACATTAGCATCTGCAAATCTCGGCATATGATTAAGCAATAAGGCCCGAGGGGGTGTGGTACATGGCCAATTCATTCTAAACTACGACGCGACGCAGAGTGCTTTGACACATATCACAAACCCCCGAAGAGCCTTATTGCTATTCTAAACTGCTTACCAACACAATTAGAGCAGTAAAAATACATGTTTTGCCATACCCATGGTATAACGGTCTGATATACCAGCTTTCAGCCAATCAGCATTTAGGGTTCGAACCACTCAGTTTAAAATTAGAGTTTTCGCACTCCCCCTACCACCCCGCCCCCGCCTTCACAGGCCCGTGCACGCCRCCAGGTCCCATCTCACCCCAGCTCCAGTGTTGTGGACGCATTTTAATATTCGTTAGACAGCCTGACCTGCGTTTCACCCCTCACGTTTGACTTCCAATAGTTCACTGCCAAGGATTATTGATGAGCGAAAAGCAATGAATTCTTTCTCCCCACAAATGGATTTCAGATCTCTCCCCTAGTTCAATAACTAGTTATAWTGTAGAACTACAGAAAAATGAGGCCCTTAGGCAAACTCATTTGATGTTTCATTTGTTCATGGGAACAATTGTGAACCTTTCTTTTTCTTCACACGAACACCTTTCTCTTTCACAAACATAGGCTGCACACTGTAACAGAAAACTGTAAATGATACTGTAATTGTGGGTATTATCAACAGTAATATATTCTGAAACGTTTTACTGCAGCATACTGTGAATTATGGTGCATTTTGGGAAACTGTTGTAGGTGGGGAAAGACTTGCAGTATTTCGAATGGCACTGTAATTCCACCCCACAGAATACAGTATACCATACCGTATCTTTGGAGCACTAAAAACCTTTTGACCACTAGTCTGGTTGCATGGTAATGTAGTTTCTTTCTCATTTACATATTTTGAGGCGTGCATTGTAAGAGGCTATATTTGTTGCACCCAGGAGTGAGAATGCGGTACAAATTTAACTCCAATGTGCTTATAGGGCCCCAGAGGCAGTCAGTCTTAAACCTTAAATGGTTGAGCATTAAGCCATGTCATTTTGATCTGTTTTTCCATGTAGTTGCTGCCAGTTTAGAAACCGTTGTTAAGGCCTCTAGAAGTATACGTAATATAAAAACCCAAATATGAATTAGTCTACTGTAATGTGTAGACACTTTACTTAGCAGCCAACCTGCTTGTACCAATCCTTTGTAATTACAGTAAAATACTGTGAAATACAATCTCCTCCCCCCAATTCATTTCATTCATCCATCCATTCATTCATTCATTTCGATTATGGTAGCATTTTCTTTTTTACAGTATACTACAGTACATTTACGGTAATGTACTGTGTGTCATTACACAGTACTTGCTTTGATACTTTGTTTATATTATAGTAGGTGTACTGTAATATTACATACAGAATTGTACTTTTCACCTAGATTCCTGTAAACTACTGTCAAATTCATAATAACCCTTTTTATAGTGCATATCTGTAACACACGATATGCATGCAACACAAATCTGTAGGCTACAACATTGATAGTAGGATAACATACGATTCTTTGTTCTTTCACTGAATGATTGTTTTAAATAGATATCTTTCAGAAAATTAGAACCCAACATGTGTGAAATAATCTTTATGATGTTTATATAGTGTAATAAAGAGTAATTGTTGTACAATGGAATTTGGGTACATAGACCTAGGTCTAGTTAAAACGAATTTCTTTGCATGAAAGCAAATAGCATCTTTTTGCTAATATCACCTCGCCCAGTGCATTTCACTGGCTTGGCTGTTATCAGGGAACACTGCCCTCTCTGTTGGCTCTGCAGGAAGGGACCGAATGGGGCAGGTAGCCTATTGTTTGGGCAAAAATAATAAACAACTTACCGCTACTGTACATCTCCCCTTCATTCTGTATCGGTCCTCATTTCGGTGTCTGCAAAATAAAATAACAATAAGAAACAAGATGATGAGCGGGATGAGATACTAGAGTTCAAACCCCCGATTGGCGCGGTGGTCTAAGGCACTGCATTTCAGTGCTAGAGGCGTCACTACAGACCCTGGTACGACAACCGGCCGTGATGGGGAGTCCCATTGGGRAGCYCACAATTGCTCCAGCGTCGTTAGGGTTTGACCGGGGTAGGCCGTCATTGTAAATAAGAATTTGGTCTTAACTGGCTTGCCTAGCTAAATAAAAAACCTGTAAAATTATATATATTATTTCATCCCAAATTATTCGGAATGGTTTTAATAACAGCCCTAAAAAAGTGTAGCCTATCCTGAAAAACAACAGAAGGTAATATCATTGGACGGTCAAGATAGCCTTCATTCAGTATTTTCAAATTTCATAACTAAAAAACACAATGGACATTTTCGTTTAGAAATGATCTTTGTCGCAATAAAAAAAGAGGGAATTATCTCATAAATTAGCAGGGTTGAAAAGGCTAAAATGCTGTGAAATACAATATTCTTTGTCATCGAAAAGCAATCGATACGAATTAAGTCATATGTTATAAATCCCCTTTTTCTAACGACAATTTCTCTTCTCTCTGAAATCTCCCTGAAATGTCCAATATATATATATATATATATATTAAATATCCACATAGGCCTAGGCTATAACTTTCCCCATTAATAACAACAATGTTATCCCCCTGACTTTGCATTGTTTGTTGTATCATTTTTTATTTTCATTGCCACTTTATCCTCCCAACCCCTTCTCTCACATCCCCCTCCTTCCAGTTATTTTCTAATTGAGGTGAGGTGTCCCAGAAAAAGCTATAACAAGTGTGTGATCTTCTAGAATTGGGGCCGAGGAGAGATATTAAGGACAGGTCGGTTTGGGGTCGTTAAACTGGATTTATACATTTGGCATTTCCTTGGGCAAAAGTTATATTTATAGAAATCCCTCGACTTCGATTCAGACCATGCTGAATAATGTTCAATTGTCAAAATGAAGATTTTGTCACCGTATTGGGTATATTCAAGCCTGAAGCATAAACGAATTTGATTGTACATCATAGAACTTGCAATCTCTACAACTGGAATTCACCCTTTGTTGAAAAAAAKCCCGTTTTTTTCTGTTTCGCATCTGTCTTACATTAGGCAGTTTTTGGCACTGAAATGAACACACTAAGAAATCCAATTAATGGCATAGGCCTGCATGCTCAATTGTGTTTAATTCAATCTCATAATGAAACAAATTAATTTCATAAAGTGAGATTAATATAATGTGAAAATATTACAATATAACAAACCATTAAGTCAAGTACGCAAACAAATACAAAATAATAATATCGTTTTCTGTTCATCGAGACATATTTGTTGGCTTCTGGAGGTGGGTTCCTCTAAAACTAAAATGAGGCAACGTTCCCAATGCCTCATAACTCTTACATTATCTAAACTAGACAGTGGTTTTCTTATTGGATGAGTATTTGCCAATCACTGTGATACCATAGATGGAATACAGTCAACCGGAACCGGAACAGTAAAGAATAACTGAGCTTAAGAACAGTGAAGAACTGAACTCCATTCCAATGAATATAATGCAGGTGAATCCCCTCTTTAACATCCTTATTCGCTATATGGAGGTGGAGCATGTTAAATAGCACCCCCTATTGGCTTCCCCTCTCTTCATCTAACAGGAATTATTGGGTTAATACTCAACATGAACCCATCAACTCACTGCATCATCAGGGCCCGGAGTTCCTCCTTGACCCTTCTGTGAACTGACCAGGAAATACTCTGGGCCATAATTACAAGCTACAACATGGGGTCCAGAGTTCATTGGCAGGTCACACGAACATGGAAAACTCAAGGCAGCAGAGGATCTTACCAATATCAACCACACAACTTTCCCAAGTAAATAGTGATGGGGATACAATATTACAATTGGGACTAAACGTGTTGCTCTGCTACATCAAGTTTGGCTTCAGAAACGTTTTCCACACCTTCCACACCTAATCCATTCCTCAACTACAAAAACAAATATAAAATCACAAACATGCATTGATTAAGGGATGGATGACGTTTATCCACTGGACTTCTACCGTCACAGGCATCAATTGGGCTGCCCCCTGCAAAGATATTAAAGACAGATGAAGCATTGAGCAGGGACGATGATGACACCCTCTTCAGTCTCTGAGTCATCAGTATGATTGCTTCAGCAGTACCTCCTTCCCTATCCCAACCAAGCCAAACCTGCAAGGTGGGTTGTTATATTTATTCAAGTAGAAACTAGTTATTTATGCACATGACCAAGCTCTGGAACCTGACTGCAATGGTTTGGATAGCAGCTGTTGCCTATGTATAGGCTATTGACATCAACACACACACACACGCAGCAGTCGCAGTCACGGACACACACCACACACACACACACACACACACACACACACACACACACACACACACACACACACACACACACACACACACACACACACACACACACACACACACACACACACACACACCACCACACACAACACACACACACACACACACACACACACACACACACACACACACACACACACCACACACACACACACACACACACTCACACACACACACACTCACACACCACCTACAGAGTCTCTCTCTTGAGTCTCTGACAACTATGTAACATATTAAAGCATAAAGCATCTGACCATTGTGCAGCAAAGTGAAGTAGGCCTTTATCTAAAGAAATGTATACTCCGTTCTGTATAAAGGTGTGTGCCTAATGAATAAGAGTAGCATAAGTAGAACACACTCAAGTGGAACAGAACTCTCTTTCCTAACTCTACTCTCATAGCTTCATTTTGCCAGTGGTAAGGGGAACATGCATGGATGACACAAGTTTGTAATCTATTGGAATACATTTAGCCTCTAAGGACCAACAAACAGCAAACAGAGTCAGATATATAAAATAACGATTGGGTATACAAATGATAAGGGATGAATATCACAACCATTTTAAAACAAATCCTGTTGCGTCGGAAACATCAAGCAAACCCAACCACAGCACCAAATACAAACGAAACGCTATAGATTGACACAACATGCTGGAAAGTAAAAAATATTGTAAACTTACTGGAGCGTTTAAGGATCCATTTGTGACTGAGAGAGCACAGCACCACCATTACAGGCAGCCTAGTCCGGGCCAAGGTAATCCACACTAACTGCCACACAGCCCTTTCTTCCTCGGATAAGAGGAGCCAGCAGCTGCGATTCCGGACAGTTAAGATTATATATGATGTGTATATATCGAGGGTTTGTCAGCTCTTCCAGGCCATAAAACCCACTTTAATGGCACCACGTGCTCCGTATGCACCATTCACAGGCCCCGCTAGAGGCAATTGGCATAAATAACCTTCCAAACTTTAAAATACTAAAAGAAAGAGATACCATAAAGGGGAATTTGATAGCCCTACATAGGCTAACGTAGCACGGTTAGGCCCGACAGTGCCATTGAGAAAGCAGTTCATGCTCTGCTGCATTTATAGACCTAGCAGTAAAAAGGCTACCTGTCTGCGAGGTGAGTGAAAATTATAATTTTTTCATTTGAGACGATATTTGCGACAGGACATGGCGTCTGAACAATTGTTGTCCCTGTTAACCTGATTGTTTTGGTTAAGACATTTAATTAAGCTATTGTTAAAAGTATAGTTCCACGTGTCACTAGGCCAGCAGTGGGTCAAATTCAGGTCAATGCATAGTTTTGTTTCAATTTATGGTTTTGTCTATATACACAGCCTGCAGCTCCAATATAGCTTACAATATTGACCCACATGATCAAATGAATATCTACTCAAAGCACAAGAGATAAAGACATTAAGTCAACCGTTCATTGTTTTTCCACTTTGAACAAAAATGTCCATTCATTATATTCCACATAATAATTCACATTTCCTGTTAACGCAGGACTATTTTCATGCGGTAGCAAACTGGCTCAAATTAAGATCCTACATTTCACAACCATAGCTTTTACATTTGATCCAGAAGGCCATAGAAACATCAAAGTATGTCGGTCGCCAGCCTCTATAGAGAAGAAAGTTCGTCTGCATTTCAACCCATAAGAATTTAGTATCAGCTGGCTATGTGCCTCTATATCCTGTTAAAACAGGGACCATTTCCCTATCTGTGGTGGAAAGGTGGAAACCTAGTAATAACGTTTTATTGGGGCCTTAAACTTTTATGTGCATGCGTTTGTTTGACAGGGATACTGTAAATTGTTTAAATAGACGGTGCYGGGACTCGAATCTGTTTTTCAATACCAAGTGTAATGTACACATGTAATGATATAAAAAAAAGCGACACGAATGTTGTGGTATATGCTATGGGAAGTTTATTCAATAGGTCTCTCAACACCTGTATGCGGTTTGATTGAATCACAAACTTTAACAGACAATTAATTATACAATAGGTCTTGTAGTTATTGTGCACCTAAATATGGCAGATAATCCAACATGTAGCCTACACGGTTGATATCTCCGTTTTGGAAAATGTGTTAGGGTATATTTGTAGTTCTATAGTTCTGTAGAATCATCCAAAGTCTTGATATTACATAGAGACTATAAATAGACAACATGTACAACACATTTCCACGTCTGTTGACAACTCTGGACATTACAGTGAACAATAAGATACAAAATCAGCAAGCATCTGAAATTGCGAAACGCATGTCGATGGTTCTTCAGTTGAGGGGTATGGACATGGAAATCTTAGGCCTATTGGTATGGGTGRTGTCACGAAACACCATCACGAAACTCTTAAATATGTGGTTGGACATAATACAAGCAGATCCCTGACCCTGCTGGTCTATACGTGTAGCCAATCTATTTGCTATTGAAAAAGTAAACCGTCTGTTTACATCGTCTGTTTTTCTTCTTCATGTGTAATACTCTGGCCAAATATGAATTTCAAAACATTTAGAAAAATCAAATATTTTCGTGATAAAGTCTCCTCGTTCTCATTGGTACCCCTCAGTAGGCTTATCGGTCATTTAAATTATCATAATTATTATCTCAATGCTAAGGGTATAGGCTATAGAATGTTTATTTGGTATCTATTCCATTTATAAGTTTAACATGAAAGAGGGAGTGGCCTTATAGTCCACAGCTCTCCCTAATTCTTCCAAAGGTCCTTACACAATCTTTACATTAAGACAACACATTACTTTATTATTATATATTTTTTTAATCTTAAATGTTGTACAACCATTAAGCAAAGAATACAAGTCCACATATAAAGTGCCAAACACGAAATATGCAAATAATGTAATAGTCCATAACACATAATAGGGTCTGATTCTGAACACGGCCTTCACGTTTCAAATCATGGTCTCTCTCTCTATTTAGGGTAGGCTTAGGCCCCACTTCTTTTAGCAGTTCGTCTCCAGATCAGTCATAAACTCCATGTTTATATTGAATCCTTTGATTTCAGTTTCGAATCCTTCTTCCACTTCATACGTCGATTCTGGAACCAAATTTTWATTTGCCTCTCGTTCAGACAGAGGGTATTGGCGATCTCAATGCGCCTGCGACGGGCGAGGTAACGGTTGAAATGGAATTCTTTCTCCAACTCCAGAGTCTGGTAGCGGGTGTAACTGGTTCGAGAGCGTTTACCGTCAGATGATTCTGAAGTGGCATTAGAAAAAAAATAGGTGTTAGCCTACATTTGAAGAAAAAAATCCAGAGTTGTCGAACATTATATACATCTTATACTTAAAAAAAAAAAATGGCCTGAGGTCAAACGGTTTGGATGACCTGAGAATGAAGACTCCTGTGAGTTACAGAATGCAAAACTATTCAAATAATGAACAAATGGTAAAATGGCCTTGTGACTAAACCCCCAAAAGTGAAACGATTTAAATTCAAATTAGTTTTTTAAAACTTTTATAATAGAATTGAAATCAAGGGATAACATCTCTGGATGACAACCAATTTTCTTCTAATTATTTTTCATTGAAAGCAAAAACGTTTATATTCTGGCACTTGTTCATTTCAAATAGCTCTTGGCAAAATAAATAGTTGCCCTAGTTAAGAGAAATCCAGATCATTGTTACAAAAACACTTGCAGAACTATAATTTAAGTATTTAACACAGCACTAAATGCAGTGCTAATATTTAGTGGCTAAATCCCAATGGGAAGCTAGTGGATGTTGGACATGGCAACATGAATACCTTTCCGCAGTTATATCTGGAGCTTTCCAGGGTGAAAAGTTCACACGGGGGTCAGGGCACTGGTTTCCCCCGAGAGTTCAACTAGACTAGCCTATACTCTCATTTTAGACTAAAATAACCTGTTAGGAAACGAAAAGTACTTTCAGCCCAACAGAACTCACATTAATACTCGTTCATCGTTTTCTTCAATTGTTTGTTTCTCTTATCCAATTATGCAGCCATCAATCTAACCGCAGATCATCTCTTCACAGTAACAGAACAGGTTTACGAGCAATAGATGCCTTTGTCAAAATTTATGACCGCCAGTTTTATTATTTCCTGCGTTTGGCCAATAAAACTCAAGAGGAAAAACTGTGAATGGACAACAGCAGGATAGCAGGCGAGAGAGTGAGTGAGGGAAGTAGTAGGCTATATACATTTTACAAATAAGTTTACCGTGGATCATGTGTAGTTTTGTCATCCAGGGAAAAATCTGCGGTTGCTGTTGATTGTCTTGGTGCTTCTTCGAATGGATTTGATGTTTTACAGGTTGCATAGTTTCGACTTTGATCGCGCTTTCTTCGGTCGTAGTTCTGGGGTTTTCGACCACCTCCATTTGCATTTCAGTCCCTTTGCTCAGTATACCGTCACTGAGGCAGTTCTGCACGGAGTTCCGGGAGCTCAAGGCTGAGTATGACTGTCGTGGTGGAGATTGAGTGTCCGTATTGCCTCGCAGGCTAGAGTTCATCTCTTCTCGTTTTAGAGAGTTTACAGTGGCATCAGAGGAGGTGAATGTTCCGTTGAAATCATGAAGACCTCCGTTATAGGCATAATTGGCTTGATCGAAGTCAGAGAGAGAGCCATAACTGCCTAAACTATTCATGGCGTTACAGGAGGATGCCTCGTGCGTTTGCTGCTTAAAAATTGAGTTTGCTACATAGGAACTCATCTTATACGAAAAACAAAACACACAAAAACGGTGCAGAAGAGATTCATGAAGTAAAAACTGCAATAGCCTATAGCCTAAATATTTTATCTGAGAGTAGCCTGGGCTAGATATTTTAATCTTGTATTGTTGTTTTTATTGGTTATTGCTTTTTCTATGAAGCTCTTTGGAAGTTCAAGGGGTATCTTTCCTTTAAAAAAAATAAGCACGATTTATAGGTGGGGGAATGGTGTTTTTTCTTGATTCGACGCGCACTGCCCAAATATGGGGCATCTGAATAGGATCACGTGCTGATGTTGGCCAGTCATACATTGGCTTGATACCCCGGGGGTATATTGATGAATAGGAGGAACGTGTCCGGTAAACTTTGTGCTGTGGGCTGTTGGGGACATTGGTGGGGTCTTTGTGAGGAAAAGGGCGAGACTCTAAGACAAGAGCGTCATCTGGTGTCTGATATAGGGCAGGCCAGGGCGGTCATCTCATCTATGCCCCCTCCATACTGCCCTTGCCTTGCTGCATCACATAGCATACCAGCCTCTGCTGAGGGTGGGTGCGGGGTGCACCATAGACGCACTATGAAGAGCAACACTGATTGAGCAATAACGCGATTGTTAAGCAATAAAAAACGTAAAATGCTCTATAGTAGGCTATAATAGTAATAATAATAATAATAGTAATAATAACAATAATAGAATTGTGTGCTATTCGAGGAGCCATTATTTTATTTAGCTTTGTCTTAATTTGGTTTAAATTTAGTTTTATAGTCATCCCAGGAGTCCATATAGGTCCACGTGCCCAAATTGTCTATATGAAAATGTATTGCGCAGAATTAACGGTCACCAAAGCCGATAGCCTAAATGTTTTACTAGCTATCAGCTTCATAGCACAATATCATACTTTCCTGGCTTATGGTTACGTTTATTTTGTATGACAAATTTGTTTCAGTGGCAACTTCATTTGGAAATTGGATAGGCTATATGACTGAAAACAATACGGGTGCTTTCTTAAACAGTAATATGTCAAGTAACAGGTTATTCATACATGGCAAGAACCATTCAGTAAATGGTTTGTAGGCTACCTGTGATACACGAGATATGACATATCAAACACACAAATTGTGCAAAAGACCGTAGGTCTTCCCTGGATTATATTGATATGATGTAAAGTCACTCAGATGTCCACTTGGTCATTTGTAGATTACATACCACAAGGACGGAACTGTTTTGAAAACATTTTATTCAATGATACACAAAACATAAATTCACAACCTTAAACAAAGTGATTGATTTCTCTTGTATTATTTCCCCCCCTTTCATTAGGTAGTCTTGGGTAACCATAAACGGTTATTATGCTAAACAGTGGTAAGTGCAACGTTAAGAGAACATCCGTTTTAAGCAGCATAATGCACACAAAGCCCTCACAGAGTATATATGGGAATACATAGAATATATACAGGCATATCTACAATTTAGGTAGTGTAGTTCACCCCGTGAGAGCTTTCAGGATATTTGCAGGAGTCATATTGCGATGGGATTCATGGGAATGTAAAGATTCAAGTACATTAACACAAACGAAATAAGTATCCCTTAGCATTTCCTTCACATTTGGAATGCTTATGCCCTATTGTGTTTGTAAACCATCCCCAACACTGACCTATGTGAATTGACTGAAGTGATCCGAACGATATATTTTACAGTGTAAARGGGGCAATTCTGGAGGGAAATGATAAATGTTTCACATTTCACAACACAAACAGCATGACTATGACAAAGGACATTATGCCACCAGAAGTAAAGAGCTATCAGTTAACTATATGCTTTTTCCAGCCGAAAATGATGTGAATGTCAGAATATTGCATGTTTTTACGCGCGCGAAGGCTACGAGTTTGTGAGAGAGAGGGACAAATAGCAGAATAATATCATGCAGGGGAGTTTGTGGTCTTTGAATGGCTAGGTAGTTTAGTGGAGTTTCATGATTTCGTTTGAAATGTCTTTCATTCTTTCTCTTTCTTTCCCTCCTCTTTCTCCTCTTCCACGCCGTCTCGTTCCTTCTCCAACGTGGCCCCTGTCGATTCACTTCCCGTCACCGTCGACGTTAGGTTGCTCTCTTTCTTCCATTTCATACGACGATTCTGGAACCAAATTTTGATCTGACGTTCGGTCAAACAGAGAGCGTTTGCTATTTCGATGCGTCTACGTCTGGTTAGATAGCGGTTGAAATGGAACTCCTTCTCCAGTTCCAGTGTTTGGTAACGGGAGTATATCTGGCGTCCTCTGCGTCTGTCTGACCCGTACCCAACTCCTGTGCGGAGAAAAGAAATCATAATGTACTGGATTACATTTCTATATCAAGTCATTATGTGAATTGTTCTGACATAAATTGATCCAATTGCCATAATCTAGATTAGACATCATGACAAAGATACTGACAATGTGATGGGAGCAATTCGTGTACAAAATAGCCTATCTCTGGTCAGGGTAGAAACGCATATGGCATGCAGTAAAATAAACACAATTCTCCAAACCATGCATGAGACTTAATCTGTTTGTAAAATATACGTAGCCTATGTAAATTGTTTAAACTAAATATATAATAGTTAAATATATAATAGTTATTTTGGGAAACTGTTGGAATAGTTACGCACACTCAGAAAAGAGGCCTTCTATAGGGCGAGACGATACAATGATGTTTTATGGGGCCATAAAAAACAAGATGCTCTGTTGCTAAGATATATCGTAAAACTGGCTCATTTACTTAATTTATTTGTTGTAGTAAAACTCACCGCTGTGAGAGTTCATTCGCTGCATCCACGGGTATATCTGGACGTTAGCTTTCTGCTCCTGCGATCCACCTCTGGCTTGATCCAAACTGTACTCCTGAGCAATGTGGTTTTGCGCATTCAGTCCCATGCTTGTTGTTTGTCTGCAACTGGCAAGACCCCCATCCTTGTCTTGAAGAAACACATTAGATCCATGATACTCATAGGATGCCCGGCTCGGCCCAAAAACAACATTGTCTTGGGGAGAATAGAAAGGATTTGCGTATATCCGATTCTGGGTCACAGCAGCCCCATACGATGAAAAATGTCTCACTGTGTCATAAGTGGTGGAATTTAGCGGCACGCTTGGCAAAACATCTTGACCACCGGATAAATGGCAGGAGAGTGACGGGTTTGCGAAATACGAATTCATACCTTGCCTGTAACCCTTCTTCTTCAACTCTCCGCACTTCTTTATCAGTCTTTTTTTTCTCCACTTTCCCCTCTCAGTAGCTCCCCCTRTCCCTCTCTCTTATTCTGGATATGTTGCTGGCTGCTCACACACCTTTGCAAAACCTTCCTTTCACCCTTTCGCTGCTCGTATAAATAGACGATTGCTTGAGGTTTCAATATTATTAATTTCCAATCTCCGGTAAGACTCACAAACCCGAGTGTTATAGCTGATCGCTTAGCTCTAGAGAGAGGCAATATGACAATGTCAGCTGACCATTCTCCACCAATTGAGAGCAAGGAAACTGTAGCTTTTAGCTAACCAGCTATAGCTCTAAAAATGCAGCCAGAAAACGAATGCATTAAGTTAGTGGGGCATAGCAACGCATGCATAAAGTTAGTTGGACGTTCCACACTGAGCAAGAAAACAAGACAAWATAAATATATAAGCGACGTGTATATGTCTGCAATATCAAACTGCTGTCCAGAACCAGAATAATCCTGTCACTGAATTGGCATTTTAGTTTTTTTAATGTAAGTTTATAAATGGGATAAATAAATTGATACCTCTATATCTGTTTTACCTGCTTATTTGGCATGGCGTGTGTGTGTGTGTGTGTGTGTCTGTGTGTGGTGTGTGTGTGTGTGTGTGTGTGTGTGTGTGTGTGTGTGTGTGTGTGTGTGTGTTGTGTGTGTGTGTGTGTGTGTGTGGTGTGTGTGTGTGTGTGTGTGTGTGTGTGTGGTGTTGTGGTGTGTGTGTGTGTGCGCGGCGTCGTGTGTGTGTGTAAATATATAACACATTTACACACAAGGACAATGTAGTTCGCAGGCACATATTTGAAAATTCTGAAAGCCAATAAAGAGTACAATGTAATATGTAAGATAATGTACCGCTATGTACATATTCAGTGTAGGTTGTATCCAAATCAGATGTGTATGTAGTGGTAGCGCTCTCATAAAGCTCGCGTGCTCTGTTGGTTCTTGTGTTTTTGCTGGGCAAGAATTTTTCACATTCTTTCCATGTTTTACATCGTGTATGAATTAGCATTACATGACTTGAAGGTAATTATCGTGCCTCGGCTCTTAACGGGTAATTCCGATTGCTAGGGGGAAGGGCGGTGGTGATAAGAATGCGTTTAGGGTCTCTTCTGTGAAGGGCAATAAAACCAAGTGAAGTTTCTCAGCTCACCAACAAATAACTGTGTATAGCCTACATAACGACAAAATCCCGAGCCTCTGAAACGAATGCGTTGGACTATAAACGCAAGAAGAAGAAAAAAAATAAGAGAATAGTGTTCAATTGTATTTGAAGTTACTAGCCTAAGTGGTAACCGTTTAGAACACTTTTCCTGAAAACCCAGCAATCAACCGTGAGTAGAGAATTGATCAGGCTACGTCAGAGGATATGTATCCACAAAGCACTGTTATTGAGATGGTAGGCGATACCTTTACGGATACAATCACATCTTATAAATGTAGAGTTAGGTATTTGTTTACCTGACCACTCTCACCTAATACTTTTAATATCAGTGCCAAATTGCGTAAAATATAAGTTATGTGAGTTGGCTTCACAAAATGATTACATCGATTAATGGTAGTACTGGAATTTTAGTGTCGACGGTATGCTGTACATCGTACACAGAGGTGGATATTTTTGAAATAACCCAGTGCTTTAGCTATAGATCTATAATGGTGTGTTATGCAGGCCTGGGACATATGCTCGTGCGTGAGTCAGCTGTGGAAACGTTAGGTATCCTATTGTCTAAAATGACTGACAAGAGTAATTTATCAATGAATGGCAACCTGGATAAAAAAAGTGGGCTCCTATCTATAAGGTAGGCTACTCAATTTGAGGTACAAACTCGACAAAACTGTTATTCCAAAAATGAATATTCCACATTGAATGCTTTTGTTCTCCATGTGTGGAAAAACTCAGTCAACAATAGCCTACTGCAAACCCTTTTCCACTAGCTTCCGCTTCAACACACAGCTACATGTAAATCAATTCAGATGGATTCGTTTGATTGTTCAAACAACCTTCAAGCTATTCGATAACAACACGTTGGTTAGAGAACGATATTAGCTAAAGATCTGAATATTTTCTCAATAATCTATAGTAATAACGTATAGTATTGAAAACAATTACATAATTCACATTATTGAAACCACAAATGTAGGACATACGTATGTATTTGACAAGGGGATGTCTACGCGTAGGCCTATACAGCCTACAATAAAACTAATCTTTAACTTGCACATAGTAGGTCTATTTTGCTGGGCTTCTGTTGTCGGTTCTAAAACAGGCAATAAAAGTTAGGACGGAAAGAAAGACGAGGACGTCGTTGTGCGATAAATGTTCCCCACTGGATTAGCCGCCATATGTGACATCCGCAGACTGACAAAAATGACACAAATAGGAAAAACAAGAAGGAATATGTCTTAAAAATCTCTAGGCCTAATTGTAAACATTATTACATGTGTGTTATGGTGTTAACCATTTGACAACATTTAAGTCAGTTGAAAGTGCGTCATAACTCTCAGAAACTAGGTATATAGGCCCATGCCTATATCCTTCACTTGAAATGTTCTATGTAGTGAAGATGCTTTCCTTATGCTCACAACATTACATTTCACCAGCCTACATAAATTGTATCCCCATTCTGCGAATAGAATTACGATTCTCCTCCGACACTCAACTAAGCCAAAAATAAGTATGGGTTTCTAGCACTTGATGAGAACCATATAGCCGAGCGCGCTTCTGAAATCAGCAATATTCATAACGTATCATCATCACGTACTTCAACGTGTTGTCAACTGTGACGGATGAGATGACTGAGAGCGAACCACAGTGACTATTTGACTATACGCTATATGCTCTATTTGGTATTTCACGTTTTATGCCTCTCTGTAGGCTACAACATCTTAGTTTGATCCCTTATTCGACATGGTTGTTTATAAAGCCACTATGGATTATTTGTACTTTCATATCATGGAGTTTGTGGTAGTTCCATTGCATAATGCACAAGAGCTGTTGGTATGCGGTATAGTGATGTGAGCTGGGAGAAAGAGCTGTAGACATAAGTGTTTTGGCAGCCCTCAAGACAAATGACGTGGGCTCATCTCAGCTTTTGAAGCAGAGAGGAAAGAGCCCGTTTGGCACGTATTTCTTTAATTTCTTTGAAGACGAACATCTGCACTGTTGCACTTTATGACTACCCCTATGCGTGTAGCTTACTAGAATACTACTACGACGACTACTACTACTACTACTAGGCCTACTACTACTGCTACTACTACTAACAATAAGACTATTTTTGACCAAACACTATATTATTATTATCAGGAGTTGTAGAAATTCCAGAACAATCCAATTAAGCCTAATAATGGTAGGCTAACCCCTCACTGCACTGGGTTGAATTATAATTTGTGTATATCTGAAGCTGTAACAACATAGGCTAACACATAGTATCTAGGCTACATTAGCCTACAGTGTTCAGATTGCCACGTTTAACAATTTGAAGCAGAGATGGACATGTGTTGATCATGTGGGTCGGGAAGCAATGTTTTCGTATCAGCTTTCTCTTACTTGACAATGAGGAATTCATACTCATTGCTGGCTTTGAACAAACTTTTATAAAATGACGTTCACCTTTTCCGGACAATTTACAAATTAGGTCTAGGCGCTATGCTTCATGCATGTTACGCACTACGCTAATCAGAGGCTGTTTAAGGAGACCAACAAAAAAGAACACATCGTAAATCATGTTAATTGGCAAATATCTTCTTGTAAAATTGATTTATGATTCAATAGCAATGTTTATTAGACATTAAAAAGTTTGAAAGAACAGCGCTTGGCCCTATTGCAAGTTTCAAAACCCCAGGAAAAAATACACCGCAGGCATTTGGTATGCCCATTATTTTCATGTGTATCAATATAGCATAAAAATCATCATTTATTTCCTTCTTAATTTGCGTGTTTGTAGAGGCCTATGTATCTGCAAACTTACATCTGGAAAATCCTAAATTCGTAGCATTTTTACGATTGAGTTGGGTCACTCGTTATTGTACGAAGGTTTTGAAGTGCAAAGTTAGTTACGATGGATTGGGGAAACATGTTTCGCATATTGGCAGTACATGACTTCTGTGTTTCATTTTACTGATCTCTTTCTCTCTCTCTCATTCAAGGATAACCCGAAGAGCTGCAAAAGGTGCACCCCACACGACAAAGTGCAAAAGGAAACCATTGGAAAAAGGTTCCCGCACAATGACCTGCAGCAAAATCTCATTGAGGTGCTAGTACGACTCAAACGCACCTGCGACAGGCCTATTCACTTTGTCTAAATTCAATTAGCCTCACACAATATCTGAAGTGATTTGGAAAAATCAAATGTGCATTTTTGCCAGCTAATGTTTTTACTTTAGGCTATAGCCTAATTTACAGTGAAAAAAGTAGTTAAATACACAATATGTACCCCCCCGCCCCCACAGACAGACACACACTTTCACAGCTTTGCCATCACTACACATGCATTCAATGTTAATTTTGTGTAAATTAATATTCAACAAAATATGCACAGGAAAGGGCCTACGTTCCATTGACCACAGTATACACAATTGGCGAATCCAACAATGATGATGTTCATGCGTAAAAGATCGTGTATAAAGCGTAACAAAGCTCGTGAGTAAACCTTAGCAATCCGATCGACGCGCAAGTTCTAGGCTAGTTGGGCATAGATTTCTGAAGTAAACATCTTGCCCTATGTGTGCAAATTATTGTTGTTGTGAAATATGATCATGATGATTATTGTGATTATGATTTATAGTTATATTAGTATTATGATTTTGACCATGTTTGSTGTTGCTGGTGTTCCTCCAATAAATATAATTACATTTTTTACATTTGTTGTGTACAGCTGTTTTCATTATTGTATGAGAAAATTACAGGTTTAAGCCGTCTCACAATACAGACATCAATTCAAAATGGTTCCCATGCCACACGTGAAGGTTGAAATATTTCAGACGATGTTCCAAGCTTCGTGCCTGACTATTTTTATTTAACTAAGGAAGTCAGTTAAAAACAAATTATTGTTCACAATTACGGTCTACCCCGGCCAAACCCTAACCCGGACGACGCTGGGCCAATTGTGCGCCTCCCTATGGGACTCCCAATCACGGCCGGTTGTGATACAGCCTGGAATCGAACCAGGGTCTGTAGTGACGCCTCTGGCAGTGCCTTAGAATGCTGCGCCACTCGGGAGCCCGATGACATGTTCAGACARGTTTCTATCGGCATATTTCATTTATGTATTAAACTGTTTCCGCACTAATGTGGCATATAGCCTGCATAACTACCAACCACCGACCAACGGTCACCAACCCCATCACTCCCCCCACACAACCTCTCACCTCCGCTGTGGAAGAGGTGGGCACAAGGGGGCACTGTTAGTATCAGTGAACAACAGTATTGTGTTTGTTTGTGTGTGTGTGCGTGCGTGTGCGTGTAACATAGTACAATACTACAATATCTAACATTGACTTTTCACATTGATTAGATATATATACTCTCACCCATCTTTCTTTGCAACTAATGTTGCCTATAGATAATTACATATGCAGTCAGCAATTAGAATAGATCATAGAAGAAAGGTCACTTAGACTAATGGGGAGGGCCCAAAACACGGTTCAATGTAATATATAAATAATCTGAAAGAATGGAAAATAAAGATTAAAACTGTAGCACAAACCAACGCGGCCCCCCAGTGGATAATCTCACACTATTAAGACACTCAAGGGAAGCTACCTTCGATAAACAAACCACACCTTAGAATAATTGATGATTACATCTAATTCTAGATGGTGTGTCAGTGATTTTCTGAACAGGGCACTATCAAAGTTTGGAAGTAGCCTACTATAGGCCTATGGAAATAACGGAGGTTACAATAGCCTACAGGTCAGGTCACGAACATCCAAACTACACAAAATCAAGCTTTTCACTGTAAGGTCTACTACACCTGTTGTATTCGGCGCACGTGACAAATAAACTTTGATTTGATCAATAGCATTCATATTCAATGTCTTTGCCCTCACTTAGGATATCTGACACCATATAACATGTATGGCATAACATCTCAAATCCCCCTTCTCACAGATACGGTTCAGTTCATTAACAGTCAAGCCAGTGAGGAAGGATCACGGAAGGAACCGCTTTCTTACCCGCGTCTGCGTTCTCCCGGTTGTCTATAGTGACGGTGACGCAAGCTCGCTGGCCCATCGGAAAGGTATGGGGGTGATGCTGACGAATAGACCTCTACACCGCTACACCCAGCGTAGCAAACGTCCCCAAATCTGCCAATGGATGGAAAAGCAAAAAGCTGAATTTAACAATTATGTAAACACCGCGTCATTTACTGTCCGCTGATTTCTCTTTCTCTATCTCTCTTTCTGCAACGGTTGGGTTGTTCTTCCTCTGGGGTATACTCTAGACAGGGGCTGGTATAGGCGGTGAGTGTGGTGAAGCCATTTCTGACCGCGAAGCATGCAGGAGCACGTCGGGAAGGGGATGGAGCCTTGACGAAACGCGTTCCATATKAAAAAACTAGACTATTGTATAATCTAAACTGAAGGAAAATACGCTATTGGCGAAATCATTTCTATGCCCCTGCTGAGAGAGCTGCTGATATTACGTCAGGTCCGAGGAATAGACAAAGGCATAAAGTTCATGTTCACAGAGCGGGTGTGCCACGTGGCTCGCTGCAACCAATCCCTGAATGGATTGAGTCGTAAACTTTTATTACTCAGCTGTAAATTTCTCCCCTAAACAACTAGGAATGTGTTGCACACCCTAGAATTTCTCTCTCCTTCTTGAGGATACAATTCTCTAGGCCTAAATATTGTTTTTTATAAAGAACAAAACGAAAGCAATGATATGACAGCATTCCCCCATATGTTACTTTATCTATCAATCTCTCAATTGATCCACCAATATGACTGTTGGCCATGAATAACACACGCACACACACACACACACACACACACACACACACACACACACACACACACACCACAACACACAACACACACACACACACACACACACACACACACACACACACACACACACACACACACACACACACACACACACACACACACACACCACACACACACCACACACAACCACACACACACACCCACACACACACACACACACACATCCCAATAGGTGAGGAGAGATCATTTGAGTCCATTTGCCCCTCAATCATCATCATCTTCGACATACTAAGAATATAGGCCTACTAGAATTAATGTGTATGCTCAGGTTCAATTCTTTCGATTCCTCGATGTTTTCAAAGATATGAGCAGGCCTACAATACTTATAATTTACAGAAAGGACACTGTGACGAGACTATAATTCATGTCATGCAGACGTTTCTATTAGAGTTTGGTTGGAGAAAAAAAARGTATAGAAATTATGTGGTTATAGATACAGTTCACCTTCAGTTATTGTCAGCAACGTTGAGAAACGATAGGCCTCATACCGCGAAAGAAACCACGCTATTCGACAACGACCTATGTAGTGTGAAAACAATAGCTATCGTTTTTAAAATTCTCAGGAATACTTAAAGCAGGATAAATGTTACAGATTTCTCTCACCAAGAGTTTGATTTAAGCCTTTCATTCACCAACAACACACATAATATATGAGTGGTAAAGCTTTAAAGATTAATTACAAAAGTTAAACAGAAAAAGTTAGACAGAACGTTGCAATAAATCGCACAACTGCAAATCCGACAGGGCTAGATACATTTCAGCAAAAGAAGTGTCGCCAAACCTCTTTTATAAGGATACTGTCATTTAAAAAAGTTTCGAATTAAGATGAGCGACGAGGGAAGATCTAGCCCAGACGTTGTGACATTTCAATTAAATTACTAGCGCTATTKAAAATAATACGCCTTAATATCGGAGAAAAACATGTTTGTTTTGTAYGTCTACTACGGCTATTCCTTTTGAAAACGAAAAATATTTGATTAAATGTTTCAGCCCTACGACATTTTCCATGTTTCTGTTGTAATAGCCTAGTTCATGCGCAAATGTGCTGTCCTCCTATTGTCATTCCAAATAGGTCGAATCCTGTCTTTGAGCATAGACAAAGTAGGCAATCATTTAGTCTCTCTATGAGATATGATAAAGATAGATCATATTTTGAATTCCACAGCTATGATTAAGATATAAATAAATGATATACATACACCGAGGCAAGTTGGATCTTGTCCATGCATACTGGGTGTAGCAGTTTGGGCTGGGTGTAGCAGGATGAGTCGACATTGCACACTATAAAAAGAGAAACACTGTGTTTCCGGAAACGGCTAGCTCCGTTTATACCACCAATAAAGTTTACAGCAGGTACCTAAAACCTAAACGAGAATGTCAAKCCTCTGTTAAAAGTATACACACAAGCCCCACGGTCAGTCAACGCTTTCGGGATAATTGTTAATTGCACGGAAACTTTCTGTATTTTTAATAAGCTACAAGGAGGCAATAATAGTTTTAAAATAACTTCACGTAAGGACTAGCCATTTAGTAGGATATTAAAAATTCWGACACCAATAGGCCTATATTTTTGTGATATTTTTTGGAATGGACAATCCAGAAGATTTGACACTGATTTGAGAGAATAGATTCAAAATTCAAATGTGTGTAAGTTTAATCAATAGCTGTTTCATTCGAGAATTTTATTTGATCTTAGAAAGAAATGCAACAGCTTTGTAAACATCTTCTTTAAAAAGAATAGTCTACTCTATAGGCCCACTTTAAAATATAATCCTCCTTCTTCAGTTGATTTCGATTTACAGAAGCATATCAACACAGCAAATACATCGTAAAGTATCCGTTTAGAATGTTTAAAAGGCATTTTGAATGACTGAATAACTTTTACAACCAAATTTGTGTTTTGGACAGTTGTTTTTGTCTGTTTCAGACCCAATATTTATTGAGCTGACGCATAGACATGCGATTAATTAAGGTAAACAAAATGTAATCTTATGTGATTCAATAGCTATCATCGAGGTTGTGGTTTACTTCCCCAGTTCAAATCTACAAAATCCTGTCATAGATTTTGAGGAATGTGGCCTGTTTCTTGACCCCTAACGAAAAACCTGAGCCGAATATTTTGAATGTATGGCTAATTGGAATAAGCAATTCATTGTCTCCAAACCATGTCAAACAAGTCATAACTTGTATCATTTTATAGATCCAATGACTCACATTGCATATTTACTGTGGTGTAGTGTGTAAGGGGTTTGTTTACATCAATGTGAAATGCCGACTTCATGGGCTGTATTCTGCTCCAATAGCAAGCGTTCCAGTCACAATAAAAAGCTGCTATGACTTCACAGTGACGAACTAAATACCACATGTAACATATAGTTCAAGATAGCCAGGTTTCTCGTTCACAGTATATGCCCAAATACCTCTTATAACAGTACTTCTGTTATGAAAAGTAAACCTTAAACACATTTTGGTGAGAGGGGCGGTTCCTATTCCTCGCAGACAGTACCAAAGCTGCAAAGGAACAGTCATAAGCAGAGCTGTGTGCCAATAGGATGTGCAGAATAGGGAATACGGAAGTGACAATAGCAAAGGGCCAAAACCCCAAGCTCCAAACTAACCCCTGTGTTTGTGTGTGTGTGTGTGTGTGTCAGTGACAGTTCGTGCCGTTAAAGGTTAGGGAGGATGATTTTTTTAGGAACCTTATTTCTATTACAGCATGTTGGATGACTGTCATTCATATTCCATTCACCCAGATCAATGTAACATCGATAGGTTTAGGCTACTACATGATACTCACATTTTCCCTATACCCATCATGACGTTTCTGCAACCTAGCCTATGAATTAAAGTTTAAAACGTAGGTGCACAGGTCAAGAGACAACTTGAAGTAATAAAGGTGACAGACAGTGACCCATTCAATACCACCTTGCATACTCTTGCCTGCATCTAGCTGATCTGGAGTGCAATCATTAAACAAGAGTTTCTATTGGACAAATTCAAGTAGGTCCCGTTTCGTTTCATGTGCCTCTGTTTAAAAAATGTTTTGCAACAGAATCAGCGGAATGAATACACCGCACACACGGTTCACTTTCAATGCAGCCACGTGCTCTCCTCCTCTCACCTTTTCCCTTCGCTTGTGGACTTCAGTGCATAACAAACTAGCTGTCTGTGATCAGGCGCATAAATCTCTCCAAGCCAAACCTTCATACCATAACCGCTAACCACTACACAACCTACATCGTTGTGACCATATTAACTTTTTGGCCAATGAACTAGAACTAACGCTTTAGTCAGGGACGGGCATAGATGACAAATTACAATTACAAAATAGAACTACAAAAAACCCTAAAGAGTATCAAAATAAAATCTAAAATGCTTTTGCAAAGTATTGTTTTTAATTCAAATACATGTCATTTGCATTTTAAAATTACCAAAATGTAAATGTATGTGAAAATGAACAATTGCAAAGCACACTGGGTATTTTCATTGCCCTTGTTTCGGGGCAGAGCTCATTAAAGTAATATTCAGCATGCTTTGCAATTGTTAATTTTTAAATGTACATTTGCATTTAGTTCATTTAGTAGAAGCTCTTATCACACCATAGTGCCATCCGATTTTTGAGACCAATGTAGGGTGAAAGGGGGCCACAAAACTGTGAAATGCTATAAAGAATTTGTATATCGAAAATACAAATTACAGCTTTCGAAAGTATCTTGTTACAAAATACAGTGGAGTGTAGTTTAGCCCAGTGTAATACAACATAAAAAATACTCAGAAGTAATTAAAATACGTATTTCAAATACATGTAACAGGAATACTGGACATCTCTGGTGTTAGTAAACCCACAATCRAATCCATGTGTACAATCACGCAGTAAAGTGTGCAGCAAGCAGTTTAGCAGTTACACCGGCGAGCCCCGATGTCAATACATTAATAAAATTGAAAGCTTACCTTGACTTGGAAGAGTTGGCGTGTTGGTTAGCCATAGAAAGCTAGCTAACAGAAATAGCATTCCTCTGTTTGAATCAGACTGTTTTGTAGGCTAAATGAGCTGTTTTAGTTAAGTAATTGAAGGGTAAACTAAGAAAGATAAAAATACAACAAAATATAGCTAGCTCTTTCTCTCTCTTTCTCTCTCTCTCTTTCGCTCTCTTTCTGCATCTCCTTTATTTCGGCACAAATTATTTTGTTCAAATCTGTTCAACTATTGTCTTTCTCTCTCTTTGAGTCAACTATTCAACACATTTTGMACCAGTGTTTCCCAAAATCGGTTTGCTTTTTGCCCTAGCACCACACAGCTGATTCAAATAATCAACTCAACATTAAGCTTTGATCATTTGAATCAGCTGTGTAGTGCAGGGCAAAAAACAAAAAAGTGCACCCCTTGGGGTCCCCAGGACAGAGTTTGGGAAACACTGCTTTATGCAATGCAGTGCTAGCTAGCTGTAGATTATGCTTTCAGTACTAGATGGACAAGATGTTAGTTCATACTGCAAGAGCTCGGATAGGTTGGAGGACGTCCTCCGGAAGTTGTCATAATTAATCTGTAAGTCTATGAAAGGGGGTGAGAATCACAAGCCTCCTATGTTTTGTATTGAAGTCCATATAACCAGAGGAAGATGTGAAATAGTTGTCCTCTGGATACACCATGGTGCTGTTTAGGTTACTGTAGACCTTCATTGCAAAACAGTGTGTTTTAATCAGTTATTTGGTGACATGTGAATATATACAATAAAGTTGTATCTTAAAAGGATGTGTGTGTGTGTGTGTGTGTCTCAACGTCAACAGTGAAGAGGGGACTCCGGGATGCTGGCCTTCTAGGCAGTGTTCTTCTGTCCAGTGTCTGCGCAGGTACTATTTAATGAAGCTGCCAGTTGAGGACTTGTGAGGAGTCTGTTTCTCAAACTAGACACTCCAATGTACTTGTCTTCTTGCTCAGTTGTGCACCGGGCCTCCCACTCCTCTTTCTATTCTGGTRAGAGCCAGTTTGCGCTGTTCTGTGAAGGGAGTAGTACACAGCGTTGTACCAGATCTTCAGTTTCTTGGCATTTTTTCGCATGGAATAGCCTTCATTTCTCAGAACAAGAATAGACTGATGACTTTCAGAAGAAAGTTCTTTGTTTCTGGCCATTTTGAGCCTATAATTGAACCCACAAATGCTGATGCTCCAGATACTCAACTAGTCTAAAGAAGGKCAGTTTTATTGCTTCTTTAATCAAAACAACAGTTTTCAGCTGTGCTAACATAATTGCAAAATGAATTTCTAATGATCAATTAGCCTTTTAAAATGATACACTTGGATTAGCTAACCCAACGTGCCATTGGAACACAGGAGTGATGGTTGCTGATAATGGACCTCAATACGCCTATGTAGATATTGCATTAAAAATCAGCCGTTTACAGCTACAATAGTCATTTACAACATTAACAATGTCTACACTGTATTTCTGATCAATTAGATGTTATTTTAATGGACAAAAAATMTGGTTTTCTTTCAAAAACAAGAACATTTCTAACTGACACCAAACTTTTGAACGGTAGTGTATGTGTCTGTGTATGTGTGTGTGTGTTCTAGTCACACCGCCCTACGATAGTTTGCCTGGGGAGATTGCTAAGAAAATTGAAAACCTAGCTCTGCTAAAGTGCTTTTATCTTTCTTTTAGAAAATTAGATTAAGGCAGGTGAACAACAGTGTATGGTAGCAAAGATATTAGACACCTTAACAGATTTGCTCATAGTAAACAAAAATTAAATCTCTCTTCAAGATATGGGAGAAACAGACTTCTCCTGTTGTTGTTGTTGTTGTCTCCAACACTGCAGTATTAAACTCAGCAAAAAAATAAACATCCCTTTTTCAGGACCCTGTCTTTCAAAGATCATTCGTTAAAATCCAAATAARTTATCAGATCTTCATTGTAAAGGGTTTAAACACTGTTTCCCATGCTTGTTCAATGAACCATGAACAATTAATGAACATGCACCTGTGGAATGGTCGTTAAGACACTAACAGCTTACAGACAGTAGGCAATTAAGGTCACAGCTATGAAAACTTAGGACAATAAAGAGGCCTTTCTACTGACTCTGAAAAACACAAAAAGAAAGATGCCCAGGGTCCCTGCTCATCTGTGTGAACGTGCCTTATGCATGCTGCAAGGAGGCATGAGGACTGCAGATGTGGCCAGGGAAATAAATTGCAATGTCCGTACTGTGAGACACCTAAGACAGCGCTACAGGGAGACAGGACGGAAAGCTGATCGTCCTTGCAGTGACAGACCACATGTAACAACACCTGCACAGGATCGGTACATCCGAACATCACACCTGCGGGACAGGTACAGGATGGCAACAACAACTGCCCGAGTTACACCAGGAACGCACAATCCCTCCATCAGTGCTCAGACTGAGAGAGGCTGAGAGAGGCTGGACTGAGGGCTTGTAGGCTTGTGGAAAAAGGAATGCGGATTCGCGTTTATTGTCGAAGGAATGAGCGTTACACCAAGGCCTGTACTCTGGAGCGGGATCGATTTGGAGGTGGAGGGTCCGTCATGGTGTGTCACAGCATCATCGGACTGAGCTTGTTGTCATTGCAGGCAATCTCAACGTTGTGCGTTACAGGGAAGACATCCTCCTCCCTCATGTGGTACCCTTCCTGCAGGCTCATCCTGACATGACTGCAGCATGACAATGCCACCAGGCATACTGCTCGTTCTGTGCGTGATTTCCTCTGCAAGACAGGAATGTCAGTGTTCTGCCATGGCCAGCGAAGAGCCCGGATCTCAATCCCATTGAGTATGTCTGGGACCTGTTGGATCAGAGGGTGAGGGCTAGGGCCATTCCCCCCAGAAATGTCCGGGAGCTTGCAGGTGCCTTGGTGAAAGAGTGGGGTAACATCTCACAGCAAGAACTGGCAAACCCATGAGGAGGAGATGCACTGCAGTACTTAATGCAGCTGGTGGCCACACCAGATACTTACTGTTACTTTTGATTTTGACCCCCTTTGTTCAGGGACACATTATTCCATTTCTGTTAGTCACATGTCTGTGGAACTTGATCAGTTCATGTCTCAGTTGTTGAGTCTTGTTATGTTCATAGAAATATTTACACATGTTAAGTTTGCTGAAAATAAACGCAGTTGACAGTGAGAGGATTTTTTTTATTTTCTGAGTTTGTATGACCCATTCACCTCATGCATACACAATGCTGGTAGCCCAAAGGTTTGAGTCCTGGGCCTACCTAGCTCCTGGCATGCTACACTGCGGCTGACCCTGTGCTCTTCTCAATTTGTAGTGTGCGTGTGTCTGTGTTTGTGTCTGTGGGGGGGTGGGAACAGAGCAAAATAAGAATTTCCGTTTCTGATGAACCAGTACTATTATTTGCTATGATTCTATGTACTGAACCACTGATGAACAAAGATGACTACTTTCCTACTGTTGGACCTTCGGTCCCTGTATTCATAGAACCATGTAGACCGTCATCCATAACCAGGGGCGAACTGGGACCAAAAATCTAACACACCGGCCCATTTTTCCTCAAAGGCCCCAAAACTTGCCAAATTATTTCCTTGAGGTCCTCCTTATTATCCAGTTAATGATCATTTTGCACAACAGCAAATAAAGTTTGACAGGCCCACTGGGCTAAAAACGGACCAGCCCATATGGCATTTGCCTGAAATGCCAGAAGGCCAGTTCACCCCTGTCCATAACCCAATGGTCCAAACACAGAGTTAGTATCTAAATTCCAATGTTCCACACGTGGTCACACATAAATCTGAAGTAAGTCACTGCTGTCTCTGAGAAACCAGTCTGTATAACCATAAGGTGAGAAGCAGTCTGTAAACCTGACCTTTTCTGAGGGTAGAGAGTTGCGATACATCTCCTGCAACTCGATTGTTTTTTTTATGGACAGTGCCTTCGGAAAGTTTTCAGACCACATTCCTTTTTCCACATTTTGTTACATTACGGCCATATTCTAAAGCTGATTAAATAAAAACAACTCCTCAGCAATCTGCACACAATACCCATAATGAAAAAGCAAAAACTGTTTTTTAGACATTTTTGCAAATGTATTAAACATGAAAAAATGAAATATCACATTTACATAAGTATTCAGGCCCTTTGTTATGACACTCGAAATTGAGTTCAGGTGCATCTTGTTTCCATTGATCATCCTTGAGATGTTTGAGAGACAGTGATGCATTCAGTCAGGATGCTCTCAATGGTGCAGCTGTAGAACTTTTTGAAGATCTGAAGACCCATGCCAAATCTTTTCAGTCTCCTGAGGGGGAATAGGTTTTGTTGTGCCCTCTTCACAATTGTCTTGGTGTGCTTGGACCATGATAGTTTGTTGTTGGTGTGGACACCAAGGAACTTGAAGCTCTCAACCTGCTCCACTACAGCCCCGTCGATGGAAATGGGGGCATGCTCGGTTCTCCTTTTCCTGTTGTCCACAATCATCTCCTTTGTCTTGATCACATTGAGGGAGAGGTTGTTGTCCTGGCACCACACGGCCAGGTCTCTGACCTCCTCCCTATATGCTGTCTCATCGTTGTCGGTGATCAGGCCTACCACTGTTGTGTCATCAGAAAACTTAATGATGGTGTTGGATTCATGCCTGGCCGTGCAATCATGAGTGAACAGGGAGTACAGGAGGGGACTGAGCACGCACCCCTGAGGGGCCCCGTTTTGAGGATCTGCGTGGTGGATGTGTTGTTACCTACCCTTACCACCTGGGGGCGGCCCGTAAGGAAGTCCAGGATCCAGTTGCAGAGGGAGGTGTTTAGTCCCAGGGTCCTTAGCTTAGTGATGAGCTTTGAGGGCACTATGGCATTGAACACTGAGCTGTAGTCAATGAATAGCATTCTCACATAGGTGTTCCTTTTGCCCAGGTGTGAAAGGGCAGTGTGGAGTGCAATAGAGATGGCATCATCTGTGGATCTGTTGGGGRGGTATGCAAATTGATATGGGTCTATGGTTTCTGGGATAATGGTGCTGATGTGGGCCATGACCAGCCTTTCAAAGCACTTCATGGTTACAGACGTGAGTGCTATGGGTCGGTGGTCATTTAGGCAGGTTACCTTAGTAACCTATGGTGGTCTGCTTGAAACATGTTGGTATTACAGACTCAGACAGGGAGAGGTTGAAAATGTCAGTAAAGACACTTGCCAGTTGGTCAGCGCATGCTTGGAGTACACGTCCTGGTAATCCGTCTGGCCCTGCGTGCTTGGAGTAATCGCTGTCATGATTTCTAGAACTKTTTTCGGTCATAAGAGATGGTGGCAGAAACATTATCTACAAAATAATAATGATGGCGCCGGAGAGTAAGGCTGCCGTTTTACGGTCTCCTCACCAACTGTGCTTTTGTGTGTGTCTTTTCGTGTTATTTGTAACTTATTTCGTACATAATGTTTCTGCCACCGTCACTAATGACCCGAAAAGAGCTTCTAGAAATCAGGACAGCGATTACTCACCTCGTATTGAAAGACTTTTTTTTCTTTAACGAGTTGGACGTGAGGGATTTACTCCAGATAACCGACAGGGAGTGGGTAATTTGCCTTTACCTTCGGTCCTATTAGCCAACGTATAATCATTGGATAGTAATACAGACTAACTACAAGCATGTACTGTATATCCTACCAACGGGACATTAAAAACTGTAATGTACTGTAAAACATGCTCAAGAAAAAAAAATTGTCCTCCCTCATCTTAAATGGCACCGACCGCCACTGGATTCATCACTCCAGAAAACACGTTTCCACTGCTCTAGAGTCTAATGGTGGCGAGCTTTACACCACTACTGCCGATGCTTGGCATTGCACATGGTGATCTTAGGATTGTGTGCGGCTGCTCGGCCATGGAAACCCATTTTGTGAAGCTCCTGACTAACAGTTCTTGTACTGACGTTGCTTCCAGAGGCAGTTTAGAACTCGGTAGTGAGTGTTGCAAACAAGAACAGACAATTTTTACGAGCTACGCGCTTCAGTACTCGCTGGTCCCGTTCTGTGAGCTTGTGTGGCCTACCACTTCGCYGCTGAGCCGTTGTTGCTGCTAGACATTTCCACTTCACAATAACTACACTTAGAGTTGACCCGGACAGCTCTAGCAGGGCAGGAATTTCCAACTGACTTGTTGGAAAGGTGGCATCCTARGGTGGCATCCTATGACAGGGCCACGTTGAAAGTCACTGAGCTCTTCAGTATGGCCATTCTACTACCAATGTTTGTCTATGGAGATTGCATGGCTGTGCACTCGATTTTAGGCATCTGTCAGCAACATGTGAGGCTGAAATAGTCGAATCCACTAATTTGAAGGGGTGTCCACATACTTGTGTATAGATAGTGTATGTAGCAATGTGTAAATGTATCTAATGTTTATCTATTTGAAAGCTCTGACGAAGGCTTTGAGGCCGTAGACGATATTTAACCTCAGTAAGTGCAGTGAGCATAAGTGTTCTTCTTTTCTTTTAAGTTATGTACTAATGTACACAAATAGGCATCATTGGCCAAACTACTGGCTTGCACCGCCTAATGGTCAACCACTATATGACATGTTCTGCTGCAGCTGCAACATGGCTGGGAAGAAAGGGTGTGCAGGGAAACAGGCCCATACCTTTGTCCATTATAATCCCCCCTGAAGCCAACTTCACCATTTACTCATTACAAGAATTTATATAAATCATACGAGAGGCTCTCCTTATCCTAAAAAAGCTAGTATTGTGCCTCATAATTAATTTCAGGGATGTACTTTATATAAGGTCACGTCAAAGATTAAATGTCAACTTGTCATTATATAGTATGATTGCTTTTGAACAGGACATCGTTACTCATTGATACAGCTTCAACTGATATCAATAACATTAGACAATTGTTTTGAGATTGTTGACTGTCTCCAACAGACCTATAAAACAACAAATCTGATTGTACATGGTACTGAAGAACTATCTCTAAAAACAATTTGAAATATGATGACAAATTTCTAAATCAATTTGAGAATCTATCAAATCTTTGTATTACTTGGGTCACATTGAGTAGCCACAAACTGCATAGTAACTGATCATTTCAATGGCTGTGGTGATGACATTGTAACTATATGTAACAACGTCGTAATTATATCAGTGACTAATGGGGTGCAGATTTGTCTGTTTCCACCATTACACTGTGAAAGAAGTCAACTGTGGTATCCTATTGCATTCCCTATAGCCTAACTTCTGCAGTCGCCCTGTGACACCGAGAAGCTTCTGGTCGTCGACGACGCACACTATAGAATAACATGCTAGGCTGCAAGTGCAACTTCAAGTCAAATGTTACCATGAGTGTCAATAGTTGCATCAGATCTAATGTCTAATGGATATCGGCACTCTAACAATCGATCGTGTGTCATTTATCTAAAATGCTTTTGTAGGGCATAGATACCGTATGTACATGGTGGGTTGCTCCCTGTAGCGTAGACAGACAGCATAGAAACAGTATCCTAGACATGCTCAGTCATTCAGTCATTCAGTTAACAAGTTCTTACGGCCATAAAAAAAGAGGTACGATGGTGAGCCATCTTGTTTATTCGTATTTTTACGTTAACAACAATGGCGGAGATACACAATTCCGTCTTTCACGTGAGAAACACCAGCAAACGAGCATACTGTTCACATCAATAATATAACAAGACGTACATAAAGATTATATTCAGTGCAAAAAAAACTACGCTATTATCACCAGCACATTAAAATAACACGCCTTACTTTTTAAAATCCTTGTAGGCTAATTGTAGCAGGTATTATTATCATACACAGTCATGTCCGTTTTCTATAGGCAGTTTTAGTTGTTGGGGGAAATATAGGTTTTAGTCTAAACATAGCAGTGCCGTTATTATGGAATACAAATTCAGTAAAAGGCAAAGTTCTGTTTTAGTAGGTAGTGCCCTGGTACAATCTTGCCAAATCGGTTACTTGGCTTTGAGCTAACTTTGTCTTCCTAAGACTCACAAATTGTCTTAAACAAGCATAGGTATATATTGGGTAAATAATACATAACTTAATAATATAACGTTAATATAACACTATAAAAACAATATCATATGAAATCTCTATTTATAAATCTCTATTGCAATTTCCCCAGGTTTAGGTAGCATCTTCATTAAGGATTTAAAACGATTGCATGTCCCTGGTAATCCTACCAAAATCATATCTGAAGTAAGAACTAAATATCCTTGTCTTGGCTATTCACCACAAATGACAATGAAGTATAATACAAAAAAACTGAAAAGAACAATAAAATGTGTTTTACATATGGGCCTGCTAGTCAATGTTATTTCCTCGGAAGTCACACTGCTGTCATGACATTGAACATTAAACATATTGTTTAGTTACATTTTGCTTACGATTTTAAATGGCAACTATTTGTCCATTGTGAATTTGAATTCTATTTACAGGATTAGTTGGCATTGGTTAAGTTTTGTTGGACCTTGCCCTGTCTGCCTATGTGTATTTGTTTGGCTATGCTTTTGTTAGGAGATTACATAAAATCCGATTTTTATCAAATAAATTATCTAAAGTGGCCTATAGCCTACTCCATTAAACATGCGTTTAAACTTAACCCATACAGAGATCACGTATAAGATACATTTTCTAAATGCAATATTGCCGAATGTAAATGTTGTAAGGAAAAGTAAAAAAAAACTACAAAATAACTAATTTGCATCCATATAACTCATCGTGAAGAGGGAGAAATAGATACATAAGTATTCCAGCAATATCTGTGGGATCTTTTCTCCCTTTCCCTTGTTGACTAATAAAACAGTGGCCATAAAGTTGACGCTCTCTGCCTCCTTCTCTCCTTTCATCGTCTATATGGTTCCTCTTTTTTTCTCTTTTTCTGCCATATAACCATAAAAAGACCATAAAATCACTCCTTGGTCTCCTCTTTCTCTTTCTCTTCCGCTTCTTTCTCTTCCGCTTCTTTCTCTTCCCCCTCTTCCCCTTCACCGTCCTCGTTGCCCTCCTCCTCAGCCTCAACCTCGGCATCCGCCTCTCCTCTCTGGCCCGGAAACTTGTCTTTGTTGTTTTCTTTTTTCCACTTCATTCGCCGATTTTGAAACCATATCTTGACCTGCCTCTCGGTGAGACTCAGGGCATGGGACACCTCGATCCGCCGCTTGCGTGTAAGGTACGGATTGAAGAGAAACTCCTTCTCCAGTTCAAGTGTTTGGTAACGACTGTAGGTTTGCCTTCCATTCCGCCTCCCTGGTGCTTAAATGAAATAGTAAATATGGTTAGCTTATATGTCTTAGATATTGTCTTTAACATATTATTACTAGGACTACAGTAATTTGAGCATCTTAAGGAAAAACACAGACTGGACTTTCCTGAGTTAATTTGATGGTGGCATTAATATTTTAAAATCAAAGAAAAACAACTAAATCTAATATATTCCCATATGTCTATTATTTTGTAGTATAATTTAAATATGCTCTGTTTAGTAACGTTTACTTTTTCAATTATGTAACTGGTAACTGCACTACACACATTCACACACTCACAACCACACACGTGCGCGCGCACGCCACACACACGATAGATACACGTTCTTCTGCAGATTGCGGAGGAAGTACCTTAGGCCTAAAATATTTTTCTAAGATAACACTAAAAACACTTGAAACGATAGTCCATGATGTGTTAAATGATCAATTCTATCACACCCTACATGATCTTATTAGCTTGGTTTAGGGCAAGGACATGTGAAGAGATGAATAGCATGCGGAATAGTGACGTTTAGAAGCGAAGTAGGATATTTGCATTACAAATCGTTTATTGTTACAGTAACAATTTGGTCATACAATGTTTGGGCACTCCATATAGTAGGTTTCTATTTAATATAGGATGGCAGGGGATGGGGACAAGTTGTACTTCAAGTCATTCAAATAACTGTTTTATTCAGCTGGATTTCTGTATTTTTGTCATTACAGATATACTCCAGAAAAACATTATCTTTATCACCAATACCTCTGTCAAGTGAGACAACTTTTTTTTTTGGGGGGGGGGTTATTATTACATGATAACCTAAGTTGTTTGTTAGAAGCTTATACGTTAATATTACAGGCTACCTTATATAAGATATGAGATTACATAACTAATGTTTATAGTGTATACTCGCTATAGCTATGTAATCAATTGACCTGTATATTCTGCTGCACTAAAACGCAATATATAAAGGGCTACATTCTCAATTCCTTATTATTTATTTTGCTTTTACGCACGCAGGCACACGCACAAACACGCACACAAACACACACCGCGCACAAACACACATAGTTACTCGCACATAGGGGAAATAAAGTACACAAAATAATTCTAACCGTGAGGTCTCATCCAAGGAAACATAATAGTGGGAGACGAGTTCTGATTTAAGTGGCCTTGTCCTTCTCCGGGGTTAGAGCCGTTAGAGGATTTAGAGTCTGGGTATTGCGCGAGGCTTGCCTCTTGCTGGGTACCATAAAGCGGTTGCCTCGGAAGAGCTTCATATCCATAAAATTTCGTTGCGTCTCCATGGCAAGCCAGCGCGCAGGGGTTCTGTTGGTATCCAGGATTGGATATCCCCGTGGTCCCATGGTGAAAAAAGTCTTGGACATGATGGGAAGGGTGCTGAAAGCCCGATGCAGCTGCCCCGGGTCCGTAGACCAGCGTGTGGCTACGGGCAACGCTTTGTGGGAATCTGCAGTCGTAGTAAGTTGGCTCCAGTGATTCGCCTCCTTTGTATTTGGAGAAAAGAGGGTTAACAAAATATGAGCTCATTGTTTAGTTTGCATTAAACAAGGGAAGGTTTCTTCGTTGTAGAATATCCCCGTTCTGGATTGTGGCAGCCTTTTGTTTAGGTTCCCAGTCGCACACAGAACACAGACAAACCGGAACTAGATGGAGAAACGCTGCCCGTTTGGACAGACAGTCTCAGGCAGCTCTCTCGCGCTCCAACACTCTTCTCATCGAGTTTTTCTCACTATCTCCAGTAGTTTTCCTTTTTTCAGCCTCAAATCCGGCTCATGGCGTGTGCTTTGGATATGTGTTAAGGTTATATCTGGCTTGCTCCGCCGACACAGACACAAGCGCGTCTCTTTTTTTTCCTTCTTTTTTTTTTAGCTTCCCACCCAACCACCCCCACCACAATCCTCCCTCCCAACAACCCCCCAACTCATCTTTTACCCAAGCGGTCAGCGTGTACATACACCATGATAGACAACCTGCACTAACCATTCCACTACAACAAGAAAAAGGAGCTCAATATGATGCCTATGATCACCATGTGAAAATGCTAAACTCTCGAGTTATCTTTGTGGCCAAATTACTATGACACATAGAGCTACTGGAGCGGACTGGCCATCTGGCATTTCAGGCAAATGCCAGATGGGCTGGACCATTTTTTTGCCCAGTGGGCCTGTCTAACTTGGATTTTTTTAGCAGAATAATCATTATCTGGCTAATAATGGGGGCCTCAAGGAAGATAATATGTCCAGTGTGGGGGCCTGGTAGAAAAATGGGACATGTGGGGGGCTCAAGGGAAAAGAATGGGCCGGGTTGTTAGAAATGCTAGGGCCGATTTTTGGTCCAGACCACCCCTGTAAAGCTACACATATATAACAAATACATTAAAAAAGTCTTTGTTCTTAAAGTCCTCATATGTAACCTCGTGTATATAGTTTGAGAGCCATTCCTTATATCAAATAATGGTTTAAAAGGGATGCTGTTAGCTGTTAGCTTAGCCTACCATAAATACACAATAGCACTGCTTGAGGGCCCACTATACTGCCTGCTATTTATGACAGGGTAACAAAAAATAAAGGCCTATATAACTATAAACGAGTAGGCCAGGCCTAGCACATATAACTAACTACAAATGTGTAAGGCTTTAATAATGATAATGGAAATAATAATGATAATGGKATCTTTAACAAAATCACAAACCCATTCAAATGTCTAACCCTTGTAGCTCAACATTAGCGCTTAGTTTTCATACTTGAGCTATACGCCTACTAACTATAAGCGCTTTACCAGTCCCTTGTGCACTTAAACTATAGAAGGCCATGAAACCCCGGCATGAGCAAACATAAATGAGGCCTGTATACCCGACTCACTCTACTGACCCTGTTAAACCTATGAGCAAAAGTAGTAAATCTGCCACGTTCAGTTAATAAAATGTTACATTAGACTACATTAGATGTCTCATTATTTCAGCGGAGATATCGATAGCTCGGTGTTTATTTCAGTTGTGTATAGCTTAGTTGTAGCATGGCCTCTCCCTGAATGCACGCTCGTGTTGGTTTTGTGGTGTTACTGACGATTTTTACACGTCATCGTAAAATATGAAAGGCCCACAGAGAACATTTACAGACTTGTAACAGTCTATAAATATGCTGATTGCTGTTTCAACAACAAAAGCACTGAAAAGGACAAAGAAACAATTCGACTATAATACTATGCTTCTGATGTAGGCCTATAAATGCTGTTAACAACATTATTATTACAATAGCTATTAGCATATTATTATTATCATGAGTTATTATTAGGATCTGGTATTAGTGTTAGATCGGTATTAGGGGTAATGCTTATTCAAACCTTTATTGTTATTTGTCAATCAATTGTAGAAGTAAATCCGTTCTCTGTTTGTTCATTTTTACTTGTTTGAAGATCATTTCTGATAGGCCTATATTGTTTTATAATGAAATGTCCGGTACTCTCTTAAGTATGTGGTGGCTGATACAAGGTTTATGGTACAAGGTCCACGCCTCTCCAGAGAAAAACTAGACCACACAACTGCCATAAAAACCGTGGCTAGTAAGTGATTTCAATTGCGCTTAAGGTGAAAAAATGGTAGGTTTTCAAATGTTAGTCCAAATGTTAAATGGCCTTCAATGTTGATGCAAATATGCAGAACCAACCTAATCGATTCGGCTAATGTTAGCWCCTATTCATAAAGCTTGGTGCGTTGCTAATAGTTTATAACCACGCATAATGAATGATATTTGATTGACATGTATACAAACCAGCTCTAGTCAACTACAAATATTAGGCTTATACGTTCTACTAATGTGAAAGGTCATAACATATGTGAATCGGAAATGTAGGTTCATTTTGGTTTGACCCATCCTACAAATAGCGTACAATAGGCTCCCCACAAGCGCATAAAAAGGTTCAACGAAGTCCTAATCTATGTCTTCTGTACCCATCCCTACACAAGTGAGACAGTCAATTATATCACAACATCTTTCAACCCTTTTTCTTAAAGATGTGATGAATGACGAAAGCTGCATTTATTTCATCAGTAGACCTATAGACGTTGGCCTAGCCTACTCCCTATTTGTGCACCACGCAAGGCCACAGCACAGCAGCACATAGCAGTACAGTCGGTCAACAGTGTCATCTAGTGTTGAGTTCGATCACCAACATTCATCTGCACCACGCATGCTATCATCAAATCGACGTATCTTACATGAGGGAGAAATATATGCAGTCGTATACATAATCAATATAGGACCACAAATATGTGTTGAAAATGTATTTTACGACCTGTCAAATAAACTATATCCTTATAGGGCCTCCAATATTTTGCATTTGCTTTTATTTAAGTAGACCCACTCAGAATAGTTTTTGACATTCTCTTCATATGGATTGTCTTAAGATAACGAACAGGCTTTTCTCTCTTCTTGCGGTCATATAGCCCACTCTCCCGTGCTCAGAGAGACCTGCCCAGGGGGAAGGCAGCAGGCTTGTTTGCGGTGGGCCCAACAGACAAACTAGCTGTAGCAAGTCCCCTTTGAACGAGTCCACCATCACCCACCGTCCCACCATTAAAACCATAAAGTAATTTAGCCCAGACGTCTAGCCAGTTAGTCGGGTTTGCTTTGTTCGTCTGCATTTGAGACAAACAACCGAGCTCCAACAGGGCTGTAAACGCAGCGTTTTTGTCCTGTGCGGAAATACACTGGATTGGGCTTTGAAATTACAACATCCTGTCCATATTGTTCAACATCACAAAAAGGCAATTTAGGCCAATAACCCAGGAAACAAATGCCAGACGTGAAGTTATTTTCACATTAGGAAACTTTAATTTCGTTACCTTTCAAACAAGACGAATGGATCGAAATATGTTTCTTACAATTCATTAATTATAATTACTCTCTCGCTTATGAAGAAGTTGGTTTAAACTATGCCTATAGCGTTTGCTACAAGATTTGTTCAGAATTCCTGCTAGCCTAACTACTTTTTCCTTAGCTTCACGCACACGCAAAGGAGCCTCAAAACATGGTTAAAGGTTAAAAACATAATAATATCTTCATAAGCAGCTGCTAGTATTTTTGCTTAGGAAAATAAATTATTACACGTGACACATATGGCTAGGCCTGTGACGACACAGGCACATTGGCCAAATTTTTATATGAAGTTGTCTTCTGCGGTTTTTGTCACGAAATAAATTTATATTTCTTGTCCAAAATATGAGTAATGACTGTTTCCTATTTGTTCTATTACACATTTTACTGCTACATTTTGATTTACAGGCTATGTCTTTGATGTTTACGCAGTGCAATGCGAACTAGCTGTGGTAGTTTGTGGACAGATGTGGTGGCCTCTGCATACCAAGTGGTAACCTTAAATTGATGCATTCAAATATAATTCGTATCAAAACAACGCAATATAAAACAAACGTTTTGTGAAATCATATTTAGTAACAACCTTGATGTGTCGGTGAACTGACGTCAATCTGTTCGAGAGAGAAAAAAGAACCCACTTACGGGCACACTCTGAAGAGTGGTAGTCTAAAGATTCTGATTTGCTTGCAAATACTAGAAAGAGGATTAGGAAACGTTCCATCTGCTTCCAATATTCCACACAACGTGCAGGGAAATTGGGATATTTCATTTCTTACAGGTATTTCTCTCCTGATTAACACAAACGCGGTTCGTGTTGCCTTTGTGTTGACATCATTATCGATGCATTGACTATTTTACGCGCCACAAATGTGCGCTTTAAGTTCCAATATGTAGTTCTACATATGGATCTAAATTGGTAGTAAGATTGCATGCATATTTACGTTTGTTTGACTTGGAGACGTGTCTGAAAAGAAACACAGAAAACACAAGAGCCTCGTGATAATGTTTATATTTGAGTAGGCCTATATCTACACGTATATAATGAATGAAACGTGCCTATACAATCAACTGAATATGAAATGCACAAATAGGTACACCAAACGGTTACGTTACCACATAGACGCAAGACAGACATTTTGTTAAGACGGCAGATGTTCTCTTTCGGTATAAAATGTGCTACTACACCCATAGCATAGAAAATGAACAAACATGGAAGAAACATTCACAGGGACATCATAAATTATGGAGTGAAGAAATTAAAATAATTCAAGTATTCTCTTTCTTATAGGCCTACTTCTGGGCAGTTTTTAATTTGTCCAAAATATCATGAATTAAAATGTCCCTTATACAAAGAAACACATACATGTATCTTCAAAGTAAGTGCAGAACGTTTTATTTTCATAGAATGGGGTTCGTTTAAAACTGGACAAATAAAGGAGAACGTATAAAACAAAAAATATTTAGCAACAAACATGGAAGGTGGGGTTAATGCAAAAACTAAATCCAACCCAAAATCCAACATTAAGAAGTGAGCATAATGTATTTTGGTTTATCTTTGTTGTTGTCCATGGCAATAGTGGTTATTTTACTGTTGTCTGATGCTTGTTTTTGTACATTGCCGTTTTTGTAACCATTCCTTTATTATTGCTCTTTGTTGGCGTCGGTTCTTTCCTTGTTCATTTTCTTCATCTTCATCCGCCGGTTCTGGAACCATATTTTGACCTGCCTCTCAGTGAGGTTGAGGACTCTTGCCACCTCGTATCGACGGTCTCTGGTAAGGTACATATTGAACAAAAACTCCTTTTCAAGTTCGAGAGTCTGGTATTTTGAATAGGGGCACCTCTTCTTCCTTGTAGAACGCGCGTGAATCCAATTTGCCACTGGGTTATCTGCAAATAACACATTATCAGTCAGCAATAAACTTGAAGCAATGACAAATGAAACAACAATCATACAATGGCCCAAGACTATAGCCTTGTCCTGTGGGTCTCCAGTACAAAACGAGTGTATCTCCAGATAAAGTAGTTGTATGTATCAGCAAATGTAATGCTGTAGGCAACAAACGTTACATTTAGGCCTATCTACAACATTTAGTGATGCTCTTCCAGCTTTTCCCTTTCTTGGACTTCTGAGAAATGCCGTCGTAAAATACTCAATGGGCTTATTCACTTTATAGGCCCATAAAACGGCCTGTGGTTCAAGCCTTTACAAGTCAGTAGTGAAAGTCCCTCGAATATGTTGCTAACATTCCTCAAGTCGTTTTGGCGTTATACCTGAATTTGGCTTGAAATGGAAAACGTTTAGCCTATGACAACAGACAACATATAGCCAACACACAGGCTACACCACGTGTTCCCGTGTTGCCATGATAGTTATTTATCGTGGTGTTTTTTCTGATATATATCCACTTTTACTGGATATACTTGATGCTTGATATAGCAACATAATATCCCATTGAGATTATCTTTAAAAGTTAATTCAAGGTAGTGTTTGTTTTATTTTTGGAGATAGTGGCATACTAGCATACCATAAAATAGTAGCATAAACCATGGTGACCACCAAAATAGATTAAAATTATGATCAATGTTGAAGTATTTGGCACATAAAATAGGCTAGCTATTTGCTTTAGACGCGAGCATTTTACATTCAGTGTCCCTATACATTCACAACGTCCACAGTATCAGACTTGTTTTTTGAGACGCATTTTATAACCTGCTCGTCGTTTTATAGCCCAATCCTACTAGCGTTTGTCTCTTTATAATTCCTCAACGTAGCCCCCGAGCAGAGTAGATTCAGTCGAGGAGAGAAAAGATGAATGAAAGAGCATATTATGGGAAAGAGACACTATAGACCAGCTCTAAACCAAATGCAATTAACACAGACAGAATCTCATCCAAACAACCCACCCATTCCCGGTTGTAAAACAAGGGGCTTGAACTTACTTGGGTCTAATTCTGGCTTCTCGTCTTTATGCTTTCCGGAAGCCAAAAGCTCGGTCTCTGGAGAAGGGATGTTCGTTTGGTTCTTTTCTCGAATGTCAGCGGAGGTGCAGTAGAGATAATCCGTGTAGTTGCGTCCGTTGGAGGCGAGGCAGTCACCGGCTCGATGCTCCTGGAAGGCGTCGGGCTTCAGCCCATAATGTCTGCCGTTGGCTGGGTAGCCAGGGAAGGACATGGTCCCCGAGATCGGCTCTAGCCATGACCGCACATACCTTGAGTCCGTTCCTAAATGAGGTTGGTGGCTGTATGGGTGGTAAACCACTGAGGACTGGGAGTGAACAGGGGCCCAAGAGGTAGTAAACACGGGTGGTTTCGGGGAAAAGCTGCAGGACGGATAGTCACCACACTCCGGTATAAGGGACGTTGGACGAGGGCCGGTGGAGTGCGAACCAGGAGCCGAGAATCGAGCCGCAAGAACATCCTCGCTTTCATGGTGTATCAAGGAATCCACATAATAATTACTTATGGGACCCGTGGTCGACATGTCGATGGTTCCGTTCTCTTTTACATGCATCCGATTATTATATGGAGTGTGTGTACTTTTTTTTGATCTACCCATAGAACAATCAACGCAGGTAATTATTTCTCAAAGCTTCCCCAGCTGCAATTGGCTGCCTCAGCAACACGTGATTATATTTTGCCCCACAAAAATTGCACAGTGGATCAATGCGCGAGTTATCATAGCATTACACAATATATGTCTTATAGAATTCAGATGTTTTCCCCTGGATGCATTAGAGGTAAATTCAACAGTATTCTATCCTGACGTTGATAAAATATCAGTAAAAATAGTCAAATATATCGTAAAACAGACTAAGGTTGGCTAGGTTTGAAATCGCAGGCACTATTTGTTGATGTAATCAATCTCTGTCTAGTGTGCGTAATCTTTGCAGTCCAGTTTTATGCGCGTATAGACATAGTTAAGTAGTAAAATAGATCATTAAACTCACTCTCTAACACATAAGGCGTTTTATTCTTTTGCGTTTTCCATTGTATAACGGTATTCCTTTTTTTATCGGGAAAAGATAGTTACTCTACTTTTTTATATTACAATGAACCGCATGGATAATATTGGATAGTCTACGATATTGTGATTTAGYCCATGTAATATATGAACAAGAAAAAAGTTTGCACGGACTACAAATTGGCATTATGGGGATATGTTTTCCCAAAATTGAGTTCGTATGCTTTAGATGTAAGGAGGATGCTTGAAACTACTACGATGCTTGAGACTTTGCACACTACAGCGGTATATTCGGCAAGTGACCGGCCGTGCATGTTTTTATGTCCTTCAATAAATTTTTACGAGGACCATTTGATTGTTCATAAACTTGTCGTTAATAAAACTGCAGTCGAGTTCCTATCTTAACATAAAAACAACACTGTCCATGTGGGACAAGTCCCATCAAACTGGAACGCTGAGGACGGACAGCAACGACAGGGACTGGGGGACTATATGCTGCAGAGGAGAGGAGGTATTGGTTCAAGGAATAATCAGGCTAGAGATGAAGGCTTGAAGCAAGACGAATAAACYTTCTTCTTTGTACGACTAATATGATATTAGCTGATCTCTGATCCCAGCATAAGCCTTTTGTTGTCATTTATGCCTATAGAGCAGAAGTCTGTGTATATTCTGCGGCTAACAATAGCCTACAAAATGTGCATTTCAGAATGTGTACATCTCAGCCAGGCCTATCTGTATAACTCGCTATATAAGGCTGATTCAGATTTTTTGCAATTATTGACCCCACAAGCACATTTAACGACGATGGTTTGTCGAATGCATGCTATGGTAAGATCACATACGTTCATATTCAAAATATTACATTTGAGCTTTTATTGTCCAATACGAATTTAAGACAGAACGCTAATCCACAATGTTGTTGTCAGAAATAAAAATAGACATAGCCTATTATCTCAAATCGTATTATTGAATAGTTAAAGGTGGCATCTTCGACCGTGTCTTGTTTTGTAATTTAAGAGCTGGTAGTGTGATGTCTCGAAGTCATTGCGTTGGTGACCTAAAATATCAAGGGAGGTCATTCGTTTTCGCGTTAAATTGAATCATGGAATGGAAACTTAGACATATAAAATTGTGATTATTTATTTCATTTCTTTATCGAATTTCATTGCATTATTTGAACTTCCTGCAATGAAAACATGGCCTTGTACGGTAGTCTGTATAGCATCCTTAGCGTTTGAACAATGAAATGTAAACACCTAATAAGTCTGGAACTTGTAGCAGGTTTAAATTATAGTGATTGTGTAGTAAAAGATAACTATGGATGGTGGGGACGAAGGGCGTTGTTTGACTTGCAAAGTTGGGCAAAGGCATTTTAAGGTTGTGTTATAACTAATGTTTAATCAAAACTAAGATTAATCAAAACTGTTATCCATATATTATTATCAATACGATGCAACTGAATATCAAGACAGTCAAATAGAATCTATTTTGATCAAATAAAATAGGATAAACCTTGTGCTCGCTAACGTTGGCTTTTTCCCAATAGATACGCAGTTACCATTCAGACCCAATGAGGGCACCAGCCTATGTTACCCCTAGGGGTTTCCCTTGATATTAAACCCATTAAATCCTAAATATAAATATTATAGACAACGTGATCTGTCATTAAAAGTTAGACACACATATATCTATCCGTAATACTGTATTTCAAACCAATGCGTAATACACGCTTTATAACCTTACCCATGCGGCAATATGGCGACTTTATAAGTGACCAGAAAAGTCAAAAAGGCAGGCCAGTAGGATGCAGAGAAACTATAGGGAACTATTCACAATAATATGAACAAACATATACACAGGTAGGAGCAGATCAGCATGTTTTATTACAGCAGGTCGGCACTGCAACGCGTTTTGACCAAACGTCTTCCTCATGTATAGCCTTTATTATGGTCAAAATATAGGAAAAAGGTATAGGCTATTGTTTAGTCCTTCACCATTTCATTGTTAGAAATTACATTAATGTACTTAATATATGCACTTATGTCTAAGACAGAGTAGCTTGAGTCTTGTTTAGTATTGTTTGCCCCACAGATATGAAATTCATCTACAAATATTACTATTGGTATTGCTGATTGAACGGAAATGCATTATTTATCAACAAATATGATTACATCAGGGGACAAATATCACTATTATGTCATTGTTGACTAATGTGTGCATGTTCAAAATCCTATTTGGTTATTATTCTGCTGTATTATTTGGATGTATTTATTGTGCTGTTGATTATTGATAATAAAAAAGAAAATYTCACATTTATGTATCCTGGTTTCTCATATTAAGTTGTGGTTGGTTATTTACGTTTTTGCTCCTGACCGTGATTCCAAACCTCTGAACATTTCAATAGTATATTGGCGTGTAAGCCAAATCACGAAAGCTATTGTTATGATACCAGTGTAGCCTATGTATTAGGTCGGCCTACTGATATAGTCTAACCTAACTCCTGATTAAAGACCCTCTAATGTTGATTCATTCAAATGATTACGTTTTTACTGTGCATTTTGCCACAATGCTTTTATTGTGAGTATGTTGTGCAACCCAGATACACTCTTCCGCACTTCACCATGAACCTTGATCATTGTCAGTCATTCATTTGATTATCATTTGATCTGCTTCTTAGGATTGGTAAATTGTTTAATTCAACCTGTGCACGGACGACAATCATAAGAGAGTCTAACGGATTTGACACATTTTCTGAAAATGTCTATCCTACTTTAGGGTGGGGTTATTCGTGTCTCTAACAACGTTATTCTATCACATTCCAGTCATTTTTATAATGTCTCTCGGTATTGGGATGCAATATAAGGAAATGCTCTAAAATGGTGCATTTACACACTGATAAAACTGCTGGTTTGATATTTGTCTCGCTAGAGCAATGGCAGAGGAATTCACTGACCAAACATGGTTATAAGGAGAGGACTGCAGGAGATGAAAGGGCGCACGCAGACTGTCACTGTAGACAACAATGGCGTCCAAAGATTCTCTCCTCTCAGTGGAGGGGTCAGACTGCAATATATTGTTAGCAGTCAGATTAAATTCTTCATTCAGAAAGGCTACAAGAGCTGAGTATTAGAAATGCAGATTTTTTTGCACATGCATGTTTCAGCCAATCAATATCTTGTCCGAAGATAATGTTTAACATGTATGCCCAAAACATACTAGCTATACTACATAATAAAGATCGTAAGTTCATGATATAGTTTCAAATAAATACCAAGGGAAATAGCAAAAAAGTAGATTTCAGAAATGTTAGTGGAAGACTCGCTGTAGGCCTAAGATTGAGTACTGATGTATGAATGTTTATCCAAATAATCAGAAGCCATACGTAGCAGAAGCATGTTTATTTGAAATCTAATTCGATATACTCCTAAATAATTCGTCAGGTTTTAAACGTCTTATGTAAGATTATATGGATCAAGGTCATTATTGGAAACTATGGTGCAAATGTGTGGAGCTAAAATAATATACAAATCCGGAGAATAGTAAACGTGCAAGCTAGAATTGTAATATTAAATAATAATATTTACATTCAGCATGTCAATTCTAGATAGATGGACGTTTTACCTTAAAATTGCATTCTCCTCGCATAACAATTAACCATTATTCCCGAGCGAATTATGCAAATATCGCATTACAAACTAGTGATCAGTGAGTTCCTACTACAGCAGGTCGGTGCACTCCTACTACATGAAGGAACATCAAGTGAATACTTGTTTTGATATATGATGCATATACGAACAAGGGATATTTTTTCTGTTGTACAGTCCAAACCTAATTTGAATCGTCAAATTAATTAGCCTATACAGTCCAGGTTAAAATCTTACCATCAAAACCAAGGTGCAAATTTGGAAACTAGTCAGCAAACAATATATTGTTATTCTGCTAAATAACAGAAACGCAAATCTTTCAACAACAAAAAAACGCTGGTAGGTAGCTATCTATATGGTTCAGGCAACAGCTAATTTAGGCAAATTACGGATGAGGTAGGCCTATGAGCTCCCCAAAAGCTTCATAGCACTATAATCGTTAAGTCCATCATATGATCCGTCGTTAGTTTAAGAGCTTTTACTGAAACCGTTTATATGACTAAAGGTTTATAAAGCGTTACAGCGCAGCACTTCAATCATTAATTAACGAGAAACCCAGACCACTTGTAGAACAGCCAAGTGCTTCGTTGGGCAAATTTCCCTCTCTGTGTCACATAAAAATAGACAAAATACAACAAAAATAAATAAATAACAAACGAATACATTCTGAAGAGAGGTATGTATAGGCTACTGGTTGCTTATGGGTCTAGATAGCTTATTTTTAAATGCATTTTAAAGACAAGCATTGTGGAGTTCATTATTATAGATTTTTGTGATGTTCGATATATTATGAATATAATTTTTTCTGAAGTAATCAAATGTGCCTGCTTGTAGTTTATGGAAGGGGTTTCTATTCATGCATATTCAAATGAAACACCTCTTTTGACACTGCCATGCCCGTAGAGGGGTTATCATGAATTTGAACGTAATATACAGGCAGCTTGGTGGCTGTAAATTATATATTTAATATTACAGTACACCTACTGTAATATAAATACGGTATCAAATCAAGTACTGTGTAATGACACACAGTACAATACCCTATAATGTACTGTATTATACCTTAAAAAAGTAAATGCTTCCATAATCTGAATGAATAAATCAATGAATGGATGAAATTWATTGAAATTCACAGTATTTTACTGTAATTACAAGCGATTGGTGTAAGCAGGTTGGCTGACCATTTAAGGTTTAACACTAGCTGCCTCTCCAATCTGTCCTTTATACATTTAAAATAATGGGGCACTACATCCACATTGAAGTTAAATTGCTACCGCATTCTCAATCAGGGGTTTAACAAATACAGCTAGCATCTTACAAGGCCCGCCTCAAAATATGTTAATGATCCAGAAACAACAATACCATGCACCCACTAGTGGTCAACACGTTTTTTGCGCTGCAACGATATGATATGGTCCTGTATTCTGTGGGCTAGAATTACAGTACCAGATGAAATACAGCAATTTTCCCACAATGCACTTTCATTTAGAGTATGCCGCAGTAAAATGTTTTTTTGTTTGTTTTGTTACTGTTGATAATACAAATGACAGTTTTTGTTACAGTGTAGGCCTAATTGTGTATTATAGTGTATTAACTCCTCATAACGCTGATGCTATGCGACAATTCAGAAAATGAACAACTGCCAACGGTACAACTTATAGGTTATGCACGGACACACACACGCAAAGACTAGTATACTTGCCACTGTGCTGCACCATTTATGTTTACATACTGTTTTACCCATTTCTTATGTATATCCTGTATTCTAGTCAAGACTCATCCTATATAGCTACTGCTGTATACACCTTTTCTATTCATATAGTGTATCTATATATATCCCGGACTCTGACATTGCTCGTTCTGATATTTCTTCATTTCTTTCTTTACATTTTGGGGGGATTTGTGTGTGTTGCTTTCTATTGTTATGTATTACTGCGCTGTTGGAGCTAGAAACTATCCTTTTGCTGCACCTGGGATAATATCTGCAAAATATGTGTACTCGACCAATAACATTTGATTTGATTGTTGTGTCATAATATAGGCCCTCTGCAAATGCTCGCATCCGGTATCAGATACCTCCGGGCACGCCTATTTAGATATAGCAGTAATCATGCACACATTTTGTTTCATCATGACACAGCTATCAGCGCTAGCCAGGGATGGAACATGGGTGTAGTCTATGCGCGGTCTCGCGACACAGTTTCTTGATGAACCAGCCTTATTTATATTTGCCTGCATTATACATATACTTAAACACCCGGATGGTGGTGACAATGACTTCGCCTTTATGAAGATAATAAAGCAGCTCAGTTTACACTGCAGACATACAGATACTGGACTGTGAAYCCTTGCGTTAAAGTGACAAATTCATCCAATAGCTTAGCCATTCCCTTCTTTTCTTCTTCTTTTAAGATGGTCAAATGCGTTGTTCAAATGCAATTCTTCACTTTATGACAACATACTATTTGCAATGGCAATTCCTATTAGATAATACGATAAATTATAACCTGTCTACAAAAGAGGCAAAATTAGCCAAGTAATGTGAACCTTTATTAAAAATACCTGGTTACGTGTTCGTGCGTAATTGCTGTGCGTAATTGTGCACTAGTACGAATTCGCACAGTCTCAGTGTGCAAGCAATGAGTGTTTCCTCTGGGTGTCAATTCGAGTGCTGTAAATTATTTGTCAGTGGTGCATTCCAGAGCGAGACATCTTTTCACTGAACTGAATGAAAATGACTTTGGATTCCAGACTGTCTCTGTTACATGCACTGACTGTTGTGAGAAGGGGGTTGATATAACAACAAGGCAAAATGGCGAGTAAATATCAACACATGCTCTCCAATGGAAGAGAGGGGACTTTGACTGTGCCACATTAAAAAACGTTCTTGACCAAACGTGAAAGAATTGTGTTGTGTACTATAAATACAACAAATAGTTGATTTTCCTCGGCCACGTCTTGTCATTTGGGCCATGTGGACCTTGGTTAACCTAGTTTCATGGTTCAGATCGTTATCATTTGAGAAAGTTAAGGAAACGGAAACAATCAAAAGTGTCATCTGAAATATAATTTGACGATGGAGCCATTTCCGCTTGATCCGAAGAGGTTGCAAATGCATTATAGGTCAACAAAACTAGAGGGATATTCAAAGGTCCGTTCAGTGAGCCCAATCGCACACGTGCCACAATCAGAGAAATACTGGTCTGTGTTCAACTTCAATACAGAAGAGGGTTGAATAGCCTACATGACGACAACATACCTTATTTCCACATTTTATATCGTCTTTAAGGCCAATAACATTGTACACATTTGAGGGGAAATAAAAAAACACATTCAATTAATATTTGGKAATGTTGCTAACCGGCCTACAGCTCGATTCACTCTTCATATGTGAAGGATATACTCGTCATATTATGATGAACAAAATTAAAACCAAACAAAAGCATCATCAGGGAAACCTAAGAAGAAACCAGTAACAAAATGAAAAGGCAACGAAAGAGGTCTAACGTCTACCCCATGTTGTTTACAACCCATTCTCTCTATGAGAATCTAAAGTACGTTTTACAGCCCGTCACAAACACGAGAGCCGGAGAGAAAAAGTATCCGTCCCGGCTATTACAGCTCCAGTTCATTTACAATGCCATTTGCGAGGACTTCAGTCAGAGTCTAGGGTGTAATTGAATGGAAAGTGTCGCCCTTGATGAAGACGAACTGACGTAATCAAGGCAGTTTCTTGTTGCGGAGCCAGGAAGCGAATCCCAACAACATGAAACTACCTAAACCACGCTTCAGCTGCGCAAGATGGGGTGTTCCATCGGGAAGGGAGACAAACAAACAGCAAAACACTCAAAGCCAGGTAAGGATTTTATTGTCTGTCAACCATAACATAGCTATTACCAGCATAATGAAACAAATAGGAATCGTTCATCCGAATGTATTATATCATTGTCACTGTCATCCTAAATAGGCTAATTGTGTACAACATTGAGAATCGACAGCAAATTAGGACATTGAAATAGCTTACTGTTAAACCGCAGAATAATAACAAATCGTGTCTGAAAATGCCCAACTAATAAAGGGGAAACTATTTAGACATACTATACATAATCGATATCAACACAGCAATAACAAAACCAATGTCTGGTTCAAAATGCTCAAAATGTTCCCAAAAGAAGAACGTAAAATCAATTGGTTTAATCAGACAACCCATCCCATCTCGCATGCTCGAGAGCGCTGTCAAACAAGCTCCACTGGCAGACCAACCGGCAGACAGGCGTGACATCTCAAAAATCACAGCTGAGTTAATAATACGTACCTATTTGTGTCCTACCTTGAATTTCCCCGGAGACACTCTGTCGTGGTGGTCCTTATTTATTCAAGCTGTCTTTGAGGTTTCTGTTATTGTTGTTTATCATCCATCCCTTTCGTTTCTTGACGAGATAACAGTCCTGTATCGTCAAATAAGTAGGCGGCAGGCTACATAGCAGAGCGAGCCCGTCGAGCGCGTTGGTGAATCCAGTACATAGCAGACACTCTCCACTGTGTAGACTAGCCTAGCCCTCTCCTCCACACACGTTTAAACGATGCATCTTTACTGCAGCAGCCAGCTAGCACATTATATTTGCAGATCATAAAATCCACCCCGAGCTCATGCTTCTACCACGAGACGGTCCTGACATAATAATTTTATGACCTTGACTTACTGTGGTCACCTGGATAACATTTAAACCAATCTCTTCTATTAAAACGGCCATGATCTTCCCACTCTCATATGCAGCCTCTCTCTCTCCCTCTGTCTTTTCCTTTATCAGAGTGCTAACATGATAATAAGGGGAAGGACAAGCTATATGTTATATATTTCATTTCAAATCCCCTCCTTTATTCTATTGGACCGGTTTTCCTTTAGGAATCGTCAACGGGTCTTATATGACGCAAGCAACAATGTGCATGCAAACAGTGAGAATAGCCTATCATAGCCTACATAGCAAAAGCAACTAAACTAAAGACAACAAGATGAAGCAACGGAATGAGGGAACATTCCAAAACAAACAAAGTCTGCTTTCATTCCAGCAGTTCCAGCAGTTCTATGTTGCTTCATATGGCAGGGCAACCGGCACCTCTATTCAATGTTCATGTGTTGAAAGGCAAATTCAACTGCTGACCCGAAACCAAGTCCCTCCTTGATAAAGTAATGTACTCTTGGGCATCGTTGAAATATTGTCCTTGTATGAAGGCACACTTTGTGTGTGTGTGTGTGTATGTGTGTGTGTGTGTGTGTGTGTTTGGGTGTATATGGAATGGTTTTATAGATAATATAATTTTAAGTGAAGTTGTGGACTGCCATATGATCCCGTCCACGACATTCCTTATTGAGTTTCTTGAGTTTCATCCTTCGGTTCTGGAACCAGATCTTGACCTGTCTATCGGTCAGATCGATACTCTTACTGATCTCCAGGCGGCGCTCGCGAGACAGGTACATGTTATATAAGAATTCCTTTTCCAGCTCGAGCGTCTGATGCTTTGTGTACGGGCATCTCTTCTTRCGTCCACTTTTGGCTTTTAACCAGTTTCCTGGAGCATTTTCCAYTGTAAAATCATCTGTAGACATAAAACATGGAAAAGGTGAGCATACTGAAGGACTACTTCCATGTTCAAGACAGACTATATCAGAAATACTGCATTCCAATTGGTCTGCGTCAGGTCTGCACTGCCGCACCGCAATGTCTGGACTGTCTTTGACAATCTTTATTTCGAATGCACATTCAAGTTCTTGATCTTGAATCAAATGTCCACGCGCTCTATAAATACATGGGTTCAAAAATCATCTATTTTTGTCGACTTTCTTCGATCGCTTTGAACGAAGATGCAACAAAAAAAAGACTTGATGAATGATGGAGCATAATGTATAGGCCTATTCGTTTGGCAGCAATTCTACATCCGACCCACTTGTATTACTGTCCTATAGCCCTAAACACAGCCATTATAGTCTTGTTGTGGTTTGAGGCTAACCTACATGGAAACTGGAGAGAGATTTGAAATAGCTGCATAGCCCGTACTTGATTACGTATATTCAAGGGTACACGGATAACATGCATGGTTACTTCCCAGCTTCGATTTTCTTAGGCGTAAATATTTCCAACATTTTGAAACGATTGATGTGTGTGTTGAGCAGAATATAATAGTGTCATCTCTCGATTATTGGTGGTTTTATTTTCTTCCCAAAGGCTGGCCAAATGTGAAATGTTAGGTGGCTACATTGTGGCGGTTGAAAATAGTATTTTGTGTGGCGCATACAAATATAGCTCTACCCCAAAATATGTAGCAGAGACTGGACTGACTAACGGTTTTATAAGACAAACGAGGGATAGTTTAACATTTTGCAGCAGCATAAATAAAACATTTCTTTCATGCACGTTGGCCCAACTAGAAATTCATTTTTGGCAAACTTGAACTCTACGAAACTGAATTCCATAGCGTTAGCTAATACAAATACACAACGTAACCAATCAATGTATTATTAGTAGTATTAATAATAATAACAAGAATAATATTCATAACAATATCACGTTGATGATTCGTTAATAATACCTTTACCTTTCCTTTTAATCATTTTGGATACACACAACATTGTCCGGGGGAAAAACTGTGGGTTATCCACGCGTTATCCTCTATTACAAGAAAAATAAAAAGGGAATATATTAACTAGCATGACGTTTAAGCTAGCTAAACCCCATTGTTATTATAAGAAAATGTATTTTATATGCAAGATGATTATCATATAAATAAAACAAGATATAATAGTTTAAAATTCAAGGAAAGACAATTTCGTGGACGCTATTTCAGACTGCGTCTATCGTACACTATTTGACCAAATAAGCAGTCATTATCGAAATGAAGACGTGATGTATAGCCTAAGCTGTATTCTGCTTTATATAACGTAGGATACAGCCTAACGTATATATTTACACCATTATGGTGAGTCAAATTAAGTTGTTGCAAATGGTTAGGCCTTCTTTCTACATTTTAAATGTCCCATGTAGTGTCTGTGTGTGTGTATTCGTCTGGTCAATCTGTTTGATCTGCACGCGCGTTATGCGTTATGAGCGTGTGTGAACGTGTTTACTTCAATGATAACGGCCCATCTCACATTCTCACTTTAATAGAAAGGTGATAAATGCCGTCGCCACAGTAACCCCAGCTAGGCTAGACCATTAAATGCTTGTTCAGAATGTCTCCAAATGTTCTGGATGGAACCAAAAAGGATTATATTGCTTGCTTCATATATGACACCCCTTAATGTTCTGTACAGAACCCTCTTGTAGGGTGCTTTGATCAGAGCCCCAGGGGTTCTTCTTCGCTGAATCAAAATTGGTTCCATATAGAATCCTTGGGTTCGATATAGGGTTCTATATGGAACCAATTACGGTTCTATATAGAACCTTAAGGGGTGCCATATATGAAACAAGCATAAAACCATTTTTTATCCAGAACCTTTTTTTCTAAGAGTGTACAGTAGATATAGCATACACAATTGCAGAATGTCAAAACGCCCACTGAAGCTTAGCTCATGCATGCAGAGGAGACCATTTTTAGTACACCATTTTTAGTACACCATTTTTTAAATTGCCACATTGTATCTCACAACTGTTTTATGGTACGTTTTTAAGTATGTGTGTGTGTGAGAGAGAGAGAGAGAGAGAGACAGGAGAGAAGAGGGGGGCTTTTTGGGTTACCTTTCAATTCGCTGTCGGAGTTATCAGAACAACTGTCAGTCTTTGCACTTTCCTCTTTCATGCTCTTTCCCTGTTTGTCCTCTTCGTTGCGCATTTCCTCGCTGACTGTCTCCTGGGTAGATTTGCTCATTTTAACCGTTGATTCTCTGGGTGATTCAACAGATGTCGTCACCTGGTCCAAAGAAGCAAAGCCTGCCCCGACCTGCTCTTTTCGCTGTCCCCTGCTCCCTCTGGGGTATACCTGTTTCTCTCCTCCATAACATTCGGACGCCGCCGAGACAGCGATTTGGTCGGTCTGGCTGCTACTATTGTTCCCAAGCCGGATGTAAGTAGCCGACTCTGTAGTGTCCTTATTAGCCCTGCTGCTACTGTCACCCTGATACAGACAACAGAACGCCTCCTCTTTGACGTTATCGGTTGGAAACGAACACGGTTGTAAACTGGACTGGGCAACAGGTTGCTCGTCCCTGTTAGTTTTGGAAGCCGAGGTCCATGTGCCCAGTTGGGATGACAGGTAAGGCGCATCTTGGTAGGAGCCGAGAGGGTGGCTGCTCAGAGGAACCTCGTCTTTTTTCGATCCAACTACTCCAAAATGTCTCATCATTGAGCATCCATACTCGGATGCAGCCGGGTGGATGTACATTCCAGGGTTGCTGTTGGAGTAGCCTTCGCATCTATAGGAAGATGATCCTCCCATCAAAGAATCCATGAGGAAATGACCGGCAGCCATATTATCCTGGCATGACATTATTTGTATTGTTGTTTTTCCCCCCCGTTTCTGTTCCTGTAGTAAAGGTTTTCTGGATGAGAATAAGGACAGTTGGAAGCTGACATATTTTGGGGGCCAAAAATATCAGCAACATAATTATGGATTCTTGGAGCTCCATGTCATGTGATTTTCAGACCAATAGCGGTGTGGAAGTGGCCTTGAGGCGCCAGGCTGGGGTGACGTCACCGTGGTCAAGTTGGTAAGCAAGGGGGCTTTTAGACGGTGCAAGGGCGCTCTCTAGCGGAGAGCTTTGTGTAAAGACAGCCATGGGAGGAGTGAACAAAGGGGTAGATAAATATTTTACAATCACTTACTTGGGTAAAACCGAAATGAAATCTAGTTAAAAAAAAAAAAATTGTTAAGACAGGCTAACATTAAAACAAGACAGAGAAAATAGTTCGCTGAATATGATTATTTATTGGAACTCGCTAGATGCCACTTCTAGGTATTCGTCAATAGATTCAGGAATAAACCAATGGTCGCATAGAGTATATCAGCACCACTCTCGGTTAGGCCTACGTTTGTTTGGCAAACTGTTTTTCATAAGAGATAAACCTTAGACTATTAGACCAACCGACAGGCCTCTGTCAAATCACTGTAGCTGTTGTGGCACCCGCAGTTGCATAAGAACATTGGCTTGACTAAAATCTATTTAAAAGGTTAACCAGTTTGAGTATGCCAAAGTGTGTTTTACTTCAATTATTTGTTTTTCAAGAGCGTTTTACGCATTCTATGTATATTCTAGTAACACAGCATATAGTTTATTTGATYTGTTTTACTGTATAAAGGCCTGTAGGCTACTACTCAGTGTTTTGTTTTTAAGTTCAACCAGTGTTGATGTGAGCAGATCGTTTCAGGATATATATATATATTAGACCTAGTTACAAAAAACAATCACCAAAAGTTAGAAGATTAAATTGAATAGGGTTTCTAAGATGCGTCTACAATTGATCATGGGCCTATACAGAATGGTTGGTGGAAAACATACCTTTCTCTTTACGTTCAAAATTATAAGAAGGACTAGGCTATTATAGTTCGGGTCCTTTTTCCCCATTCCAACTGGTGGGTATTAGGCTATTTCATTCATATCAATGCAGGCGTGACTTCAACTTGAGGGAGAAAAATATACACGGGCCTACGCCTCGTGTAAGTTGTTATTGAAGATACAATTATTCCCAATTTTCTGACAAATATCGAGTGTAATTCAATGTAGATAATTCCATGTCATTAACAAATTAAGCAGACATTTCTGTGTGCGTTTTTACATTTCTTACTAATTGAAGCATTGACTAAGAATTTTTTTAAACCCTTGCAAAAATATATTTTGTTATAGTTTCCCCATGACAATAACGTTCTAGCGTGTAAGTCGTTACATAATGATAATCTTGTTTTCCAGCAAGGACAGTAGTTCACATTTTCTGAGATTGATAGTCCAAAAAACCAGAACATTTATTTTTTCAATTCATATTTTTTGCATGCCTATTCGCATCTTGTTTTGAGGTTAAAATATAAGAGCCACGAGTCAAAAAAAGGGTTTAACATGTTGCTACATTATTGTGTTTCCATATTTTGAGTCAACACCACAATATCAAAAGATGCGCATAGTTTTTCCTGCCGAAGTCCTATGAAAATGCCTATCAATAAGGTGTAGTATTTTTCTACTCGAATATTTATGTGGCCAACACGTTTGATATTACAATTACTAAGGTAATACAAGTACATCTACAAACAGTAGTCTACCAGGTTTAGCAACTAGGGCCTAGTGCCAAAACGAAGCAGGGCCCCTCATGGCGCGTGTTGTTATTTCTGTGTGTTGGCTGTGCTGCTTTAGAATCAAAGGGGCAATCCAGCCTCTTTATTTATACAATTTCACCACGAGACATGACAAATCATTATTCTCAGACTTGCACGACTTGTAGGTCTATTTCAAACGGAGGCAAAKATGTACGAGTGGTTACTAGCTCACTTGAATTTGGACAGAAAAGGACACATTTCCATGAACTTTGAGGTTGTTTATTAAAGGCCCAGTGGAGTCAAAAACGTGATTCTGTGTTTCACATATATTTTCACACTATGAGGTTGAAATAATACTGTGAAGTTGTGAAAATCATGCGCTCTAAAAAAAAAAATGCTGTAACCCAGCACTGGGTCACTATAGCACTGGGTTATTTTGACCCAGCACTGTTGGGTTATGTGAATGACCCAACACGTTGGGGTTACTTGATTTAGCCCCCAAAAATATTTTGACCCAGCAGTGGGTTATTTCTTACTTTATTTCTAGGTTCTTTTTCTACCTTATCTCTATTACAGAATCAGCTCATTTTCTAAAAGTATGAATACTTCTAACAATAATTCTTAAAATGACATAGGGCTAGTCATGACAAATTGTAGATAGAATACAACATCTTTATTCTCAGCTATTAATTTCAGCTACAAAATGAAGTCATGCAAAAGATAAACAACAAATAAGGAACACACAAATAAGCAAACATTTTAGAAGCACAATCCATCATTTGAAAATCACAGCAGCCCTACCAATTTAAGGTGAGGAATAGGGCTGAAGAAAAGTAACAACTTTACCCTCTACTCCCCCAACCCCTACCAGGTATACATTTTCAAGTTTATTCTTTGTAAAACAACAACAACGAAACATAATGTCTTCTGATCCAGAACCTGCCCATTCATGATGGTGAATGCCAGGGAGTAGAGGCGATTGTCCCCGAGACTCAGAACAAAGGGTTCAGGTCACTTGTTCATTTGGTCGCCTGGTGAAGATATTCAGTCATATTGGTTCCAACCGGGAGATTGGCCATGTCTTCTGTAGTATCTGGGGAACAAAGACATAACAAGGTTTTAGGGGACAGTCAAAATGGTTATAAAGGTAGAGGAACATTTCATTTCAATGTGTAGCTAGCTACCTGCACTGGGTACACTGATGGTGGGAGAAGCACTCTCAGGGTCTTTAGTAGCCTATCGGTTGGACAAAGACCTACCAACGTTTAAGTGGAGAGTCAAAATGGATAGACTAAACTTCGATGAACAATTAAGACACTTTTCATTTCAATATGTAGCTAGCTAGGTATAGCTAGCTAAAATAACTGTGTGCATCCACACTGACACCAGCAAGCTAACTCGTAGAAAGCCTAACTGAACCACCATAAAAGCAAGACTTGTAAGCTTGCCAACTAGCTACCAACCATGTAAAATTAACTCAGAAACAGGGAATAGGCCTAGCTAAGTAAAATATATAGCTAGCTGTTCTAGCTAGCCAAACAGAGTGAGAAACCTAGTTTAAGATGGCTAACTACCTGGCGTGGAACAATGCACCACACAGTAGGCCTACAGAAGACAAACGTTCTACAGGCACTGACATAGCTAGCCGAACTTAAACAAAAAACCTTACATTTGCTACCACACAGAGTACAGGAAAATAGCTTGTTAGCAGGCTCGGGCTAGCATGCAAGGAGGTTGTTTGCTAGCTAACATTATCTAAAAATGTCAATGACTGAGATAATACAGAATGTAATTATGATAGCTAGGTCTATTTATCCTGAATGGATAACTACAAACGTTAGCTTTTTACTAACATTTTTCGGTCAGCCACAACGGCTTGCCCCTTTTGTCCATAGAAAAGTAATTCCCCTAAGTGCCAGCTGGAACAGTAGACTTGTTACAGATGCAACAGTCCTCATTCACAAGCTTGCCGGATCACTTTATCTTCTGGTTTTGGTGGAAGAATTTAACCCACTCACTGGGTCATCTCAAAAACCCAACCTCAATAACCCAGTATCAACAACCCAACGTTGCTCTTATTAAAGAAAAGAACCCAGCTAAGTGACCAAATGCCTTCAACCCAGCAAATGGGTCATCCAAACAATCCAGCATTTTTAGAGTGTGACATGCCTTATAAGTGTAAGAGCTGTTTGAAAATACAGCTGGAAATTTCTGCCTGTTTTGGTGGGATGGAGTTTRGGCCTGCCTGGTGACATCACCAGGCGGTAATTAGTCAATAAACCAATAAGAAAGAGAGTTGCAAACCTCCTTGCCAATAGATAGTTTTCAGTTTTCCCCTCCCAACTCATACCACTCCCAGACAGTTGTAACAAAATTCTCACTTGAGAAATTGCTCTTTGATAGAAGCTATTTTTGTTCATTTTTGACAATTTGAATTGAAAACAATCACAGGTARTTTCACATTCTGTTCCTTGAGTCGAATTCAAACAATATCAGAGCAATTTGAGTTGCGTACACTCTTAGAAAAAAAGGTTCTGGATAGAACCAAAATTGGTTATATTCCTTGCTTCGTATATGGCACCTCTAAAGGTTCTATATATAACCATTTTATAGGGTTCTTTGACCAGAACCCCCGGGGTTCTTCTTCACTGAACCAAAATCGGGTTCTATATGGAACCAATTTTGGTTCTACACTGAGTGTACAAAACATTAAGAACACCTGCTCTTTCCATGACATAGACTGACCAGGTGAATACAGATGAAACTATGAGAGACCCTTTGATTCATTTCTGAGCAAATAACTAATAGTCTAGCTAATAGCCTAAGAGCAATTCATTGAAATGATTAATGTTGATGCGTATTGAATGGTGTGAGGTCAAGGCCATTTTCACTTAAAATATTGAATTTTTGCTAAATGCTGTAGCTTATTTCAAGTAGGTACATTAGGCTACATTGGCTGTGGAGAATGCAGTGATTTCTCTTCCAACCACTAAAAGCAAGGGTAATGTAATGACTGTTTTGATTGGTTTCCTCGCCTGTCCATCATTTCATTCTCTTGTTAGAAATATAATCCAGTCTTTCATTCTAAAGCTAATCAATCAATTTGAGGACACATTTCGTAAACCTATACCTACCCATTCATTATGTCTCAGAATATGTTAACATTATCTGACAAACGCTTGCTCAAGTTAGTTTTTTGTGGGTTGATTTCGTTCTGAACATCACCCACACATATGCAACCTACTACAGAGCAATATTAAATGTGTAGAGTAATTTCAGTGCGGAGACTTGATAGGTTAATTGTACCAAACATGGATGCAATAAAAGGGATATAATGTTTAGTATTTGACCATTTCTATTATGAAATGTATTCCTGTTTTCAGACTGACAAACATGGAAGTTGTAATCCTCCATTGTAGTTTTATGTTGCTCAGTTGGTAGAGCATGGCGTTTGCAACTACCTATACTTACAAAAATTGCTTTCGCGTTTGGTAAATGTCATTTATTATATTATGGAACCTGGGGTATGGCATTCAATTATATTTTATAAAATGAAAAAGTCTTCTCCAATGTGTTTTGTGATAGAGAGATACAGTTAAATGCTGCTGTAACGATACCTTTAGAAGGCTATTAAGTTGGACAATGAAACCAGCATCCTGAAATCGAGATCTTCAAATAATGTGTATGCTAATAACCATGTCATAACCTTGAGTCAAAATGCAGACTGCGTGTGTGCGCACATTATCTTTCTCTATCTATCTCTCTCTCTCTCTCTCTCTCTGTGTGTGTGTGTGTGTGTGTGTGTGGTGTGTGTGTGTGTGTGTGTGTGTGTGTGTGTGTGTGTGTGTGTGTGTGTGTGTGTGTGTGTGTGTGTGTGTGTGTGTGTGGTGTGTGTGTGTGTGTGTGTGTGTGTTGTGTGTGTGTGTGTGTGTGTGTGTGTGTGTGTGTGTGTGTGTGTGTGTGTGTCGTGTGTGTGTGTGTGTGTGGTGTGTGTGTGTGTGTGTGTGTGTGTGTGTGTGTGTGTGTGTGTGTGTTTGTGTTCGCCCGCTTACGAATGGTTGGTAGTATCTAAATTTAAATAAGGAGTAATTGTGGAATTGACCTATATTGAAGACACAACCCATTACACCATTCCCGGAGACACAGATACCTTTAACGGGTCATTCGTGGTTTCAATAGATAAGTTATAACCCGTTATAACCTAACTCGTGTTCAACATGGGTCATTGCATATCATAATAATGGGAACAGTAGGCCGACTTCAAGTACAATTTCTCACAAAATAGTAATTGGTCAATAAACAATGTCTTTGTTCAGTTTACCTCCATTTAAAAGGCGATAAGCCCAATAATAACACGTGATCTGAATAATTATCAAGATCTAAATATTGTTTACTACATGTGAATCACCATACCTGTGTATTTGCCCTTGTTTGTAATGGGAGGGCTATGTGTGTTTGGGGGGGCTGATGTGTGTCGATTGGTATGCCTATTATGTGTATTTGTCAGTGAAATAAACGGGAACATTTGTTCAACAACGATTAATGCCTAGGTGTGAATGTTCTTTAGTGTATTTTGTTCTTTTGGATGCTCTTTTGTGCACATATTGATGTTTTACGCGCGCGCATAGGAAAGGTTCTATTTGCTCATGGGTAAAATAAAATATTCCTCAAGTCCTTTCCATTCGTTTTATTGCCTAAATAGCTGTTGATTTGTGTTTAGTGTGAAATAAGCACAGACACATGTATGCTTTACCTCTTTAAACTGTATTCAGTCTACTATACCGTTTTTTGCTTCAAATCGAATATATTTACAATCATGCGGAGTAGCGAAAACATAGACTAGATACACATTACGCGAATGCCGCCCATCCCCTTGTCATGTTGCGTTTACGGAGACGGAGGGAAGCCTAAACTAGTTTGTCTATTGCAGGCCACCATGAAATAGCTTCCCAATTTGATGTAACGAGGTTGAGCTCCTTGCAAGCAGATGTCCACCCCCTGTGCAAGTGGGAATTTATGGCTGAGGCATGTAGCGTCTTAAAGACAAATATAAATCAGAGAAGTGGTAATCTGAAAGCACACATAGGTATTAAATTGGTGACGACCACACAAAGGACCGCAGGTTAGTTTCTTCGAAGTATATCGACAGCTTTCATTACATCTAGGGTAAGCCACTTGTACAATGCGCATACATTGGAAATCATTYTGGAAAGAACTCATTGCAAAACAAAGCTTAAGTTGCCATTTCTATCCAAATTAGTGCTGGCCTTATTTCATTTTTGATATGATGTATTTCTGATTGCAACCACCCTTTCATTTGTTTATGCCGGAGGAGAAGTACTCGTTATCCCCCTTCACTTAAAAACTCACTGCAGAATTATTCTCAAGAACGAGGCCTATAGTAACAGGCTAATCTCTATTTAAAATGAACTTGGTAGCGCGGTCTTGAGCGTTCAAATTCTGATCCTTTTACCAAACACGACGTGTATATAATAATGTACCGTGGAAAACAACAGCATCATACATAAAGTAACCATCAAGACAAGGCTCCTGGGTAATGTAGATGTAGGTCGGTGTGATCAAGGGGTTAAGCACAAACGTKATTTCAAGCAATACATCTTGAATTACAATGACGCGTAATTTAGACACTTTTTCAATGTGTCCTTCACAACATCCCAACTAAAAACATGCTAGGACAAAATACAGGAATGCTCAAAACATGGACGAAATGAAATTAGGCCTCAGTACTCACCAAACACACAAACCATAACAATAACATCAAGTTAGAACATATACATGGAGTCAAAAATGCATAGGCCTACATAATAATTATTTGAGCGCTGCCGTACTATCAATTCAAATAAGCGTCAGCTACATTTCTTAACACATTGAAACGGTTAAACAACGATCTCGTTATGCTTTGTGTTAGTTCCTTTTCAACCTTAATGAATCGCCATGCATCGGCTATCACGAAATGTTATTCTTCAGGCCGTCCGATTGCATTCGCCTGTGACACCCGCCATTTTCCTTCCCAACAGCCAAGTGCGCAATGGGATCAGCTCGACTGAACCAACCGCCGGCTGCATTGTATCCTCTCTCATCTCTCGGGATAAATCAAGACTACCATATTACAACTATAACACAACCAAAACTAAATAAAATATAATTCAATCTCGAACACCATATCTACACTGTAGTGACATATGAATAAAATCATCCAGCAAAAGACGAACATGATGATTCCATGCATTGTCCTATCATTTTATAAAGCCTATTGAAGGAAAGGAAACAAAACATTGCCCTCCTATTGTGCGATCAACACAACCCGGGGTGAATCCTGGCCCCCTGTGGTTGATAGGCAGGAGTTTGAGGAGACTCGAGCCACAGAGAATGGTCAAGATGTATGGCAGAGATATCCAACAAATTACCTACGTCATCGTCCCAGGGCCAAGGTTGGTGGGTGTGACAAGAAAAGTATTCCAGCCTTGATCTCTGCCTGCGAGCATCTCCCTCCTCCTCCTCCCCCCTGTCACAACTACCACCCCCCTCTTCCGCATTCAGCTTTAGTCTGAAGGGATTGTAGTGAGTAGCAGGGAATAAACACACACACACACACACACAAATAGAGAGAGAATCGAATAGAACATAACAGAATATAATATAATTCTGCATCCTTCTTAAAGAAGAATTTAACCCAAAGGCATTATCTACATTCATTTCCACAAGAAACTGTGAAAATATAAGTACATGTTAAAGCTCATGCCAACATGTTATAAAACGTATCATGCGTGAAAACGTATACATTTTACTGGGATAATAAAGTGTATTTACTGGGCGTACTAAAGCTGGCAAAGTTACCTGCTGTAGTTTAATGGGAGGGGTCAAAGTTGGACTCTCTACACATTCCTTTTTCTGTTCCCACTCACTCCCATTGGTCGATTCCTCTCCTGCACACATTTCCGGGCAAAAGGGGCTCCTTGATTCCACTTTATTGCAGCGGGTTAAAGGTGAAGGCCTTGACATTATTGAAGTTCAAAGACTACTTTTAATTATAAATTGTAGTTAATACACACACGTGCAATATTCCATGCACATATGCTCTGTGTGCACGCGGGCGCACGCACGTAGGCTACCCACACACTCATACACACTCGGTAAAATCTGTCCAACAGACACACCCCAGTAATGTCCTGTATATTTATAGATGTGCACACACACCTACCACCTGGCCAATGTAGTCAACCATTAGTAAAGACATAGTTTGGGTAATGTCAATGGATAACTTGACTGACCTAGACTTCCACGATCTAATTTTTGGGGTCCGTTTTTCTCAGAAATGTCTGAGGTACGAAGTAGTGGTGAAGGCTGAAAGGCTAAAGGATGTGTGGTGTGTGTGTGTGTGTGTGTGTGTGTGTGTGTGCGCGCGCGTGTGCGTGCGTGCGTGCGTGTGCTTGTGTGTTGTGCAGTTGGAGGGGGATTGACGTTGTGCACAGCACCGACCCGAGTTCACGTTGAACAGTCTAGTTGCTGAGTTTTTTGTTTGGACAGCCAGTCTTACTTGTTTACTATTTACTTCGGAAGTGAACGCCATTCCCTCCGAACAGACGGTGCAATTAAGAGAGAAAAAATAGCCATTTAGTGCCTCTGTCTTTATGACACTGTCTGSACTGCAAGAGTGGCGATTCCATTTAGTGGGCACTAAAGGAGGATCCCGTTCCTCTTTCTTTCTCTGTGATTCTGAGGTGTAGCCTAGTTTCTGTGCTGTCGTTTCCGTGTACTTCTGTGTGTGCTTGCAAAAGCTCAAATATGCACTCCTAGAGTTATATCCACTAAGCTTGTAAGCGTTGTATAAATGTACCGCTCAACAGCCCACACACACTCCCTTAACAATGTTTTCGTCTGAAAATGTGTTTGCGTAAAAGGTAAGGCCTGTTCCTACATTAAAATAGTGTGGCTTAAAACTAAGTTGGCATTGGATGCAATTACTATCCATAAATACCCAACTAATAACGCACGACTCGCAATCTCTCCACATGCTTCGAACTTAGTTTTCTCAAAACATTAGCACAAACATCTAGGCTACCAACCCCACTCAAATCCCTTGAAAATAACCATCAGATAGACCGAACAATGGTCCAAAAGAAAATCGAAGGCAAAAATGCAGTCGGATTATTTTGCCAATACTTTTTTAATCATTGCCTACCACTCAATCAATCGGCTTGAAAACGACATTCACAGAGGCATAACCATGGTCAATAATAACATCTATGACAAAAATCCACCAGTCTGTTAGTTTTGTCTATACGCCTGTTTATTTCATAGGTATCTTTAGATTAATGATACACAGGCCCAACGCCATATTTTCCTCCTCTTTCATAAAGAAGCACCAAGCGTAAAGCAAATAATTTAAAGGAGTGTTAACATTAAAGCTTTTAAAGTACACAGCTTGGGCGGTGTAAAGAAAATAGCAGCAGGGAAAAGGGGGAGCGAAATTAAAAACAAAATCATATTTACAYTCACGAATGCACATAGTTGCATAGTCTGTACAAGGAAAACATTACTACAGATTGTACACGTCACAGTTCTCGGTGGCAAAATTGACACCTGTAAATGTATTACTTTGTGTTGAATATTCTGGTCGAAAACAGAATCATGGTAGGCTACAAATACGCCGACCAGAGGAAAGGGAAAGTTCAAATGTCCAATATAGGCCTATCATGGCTTCCGAATTGCGTTGTAACATTTAATACTATTCAACAAATAATAATTGTGAAATGCACAATTGAATAAACACAATTAAGATTCGTGGTAAATACACGGAAAACTATATGAACTCGACAGCAGCATAMAAATGATTATTCTATATAATCACCTGTATATATATGAACTAGAAAGTATCCTGCGAATGAAGGCTACAGGAAAATGGTGCCTTATTACGCATACATACAGCAACCCCAAATGTTAGAAATTGAAATAACCTCATCTTAACATTGCTGCTGATCTGTCTTTTTGAAGTAACTTGAAATGTGTTTATTACTGGTGATAKGAATTCACTGAGAAAAGTGTGTCATTGACCTTTGACTATAATCATTATGCTTTTACACTCCACATGCTCACAATAGGGGGTTTCCAGAAAAGTATTGCAAACGATCTCTGCTTAATTTCTTTTCTTTCATTCTTCGATTCTGAAACCAGATTTTAACCTGTCGGTCGGTGAGGTTCAGCATCCGGGAAAGCTGCATCCGTTTCTCTTTGTTGATGTAAACGTTAAAGAAGAACTCCCGCTCCAATTCTCGGATCTGAAATTTGGAGTATGGACACCTCTTCTTCCTTGTGCGAGGTGTACCTGGGGCAATCAATCAGAAAGGAAATGATCAGTGAAAGTTCAATGGGATTGTTTGCCATTAACGCACAGATATTCACATGAAGTTAAAGTAGCCGCTCACACATATTCACATCAACACAAAGTATATAGCCTCTCTGTGTGAATAAACTATTCAGGAATTTCGAGAAGCATCAATTTGATTATAACAATTCTGTCAACATCCAATACTGCACGTAACACATCAGACACATCCGCCATAAAGACTGTTACATTATCACAAGCGCTTGAGGAGCAAATCGTATCAATTTACAGCCTCCAAGTATGTGTTTGTCTCTTACAAATATACAACAACAAAATGTATACGGCTACAGTTTGCGTTACATTCCCATGGACCTTAGCTATCAATTTCCACACTCCTTCGTGGCTGTGTGAAATGCATATGTTTATATTCGATGTGAATCCTCTCGTAAAAGCTAAAATGTCTTTCGGATCTGAGACACACTACATCACAGTGGTGGTCAAAACCTCATGAAAAAGATCAAGTACAACGACACAAAACATCTCTGCGGTTATTTCCTGATTGGGATACATTTGGCTACACAAAAAGACGCCAGTGGGCCTGTGTGTGTGAGTTAGAGATTGTGTGTGTGTGTGTGTGTGTATCAATCACTGCAGATTCAGGCATACATATCCCAGGGCTAACCGAATGGAAATGTGTCTCKCTTGGACAGAATGTGTTTGGTTCAATACTGAAGTGCAATGCTTGAATCCAGATGGACACAAACTCAGACTGGAGTCTCTACGACTGATTTCACTTGTATCCTTTTTTCTTTCGTTGCAAGGAAACCACCACAACACAATGCTGTTGCTATCTTCGACATTTGCCCAGATAAATATAGATAGATGGATACTTATGGAGCCTGCGTCTAAGTGTACAAGGCTAATAATCACACAGCATGTCCTTTAGTGTTATAGTTTGCGTGCAAGCTGCTAAAATAAAATTCACAGGACGCCAAAAGCAATGTTCTGCCCAATTGGTTTTTACTCACGACAGCCCAACGCGAAAATCCCTTAAAATGCCCAATGCAAGTTCATGATCAAAGTTAGCATTTGTCACAATAGCGCGCTCTTAAAATTTCACAGACTCCACGATAGAAGCGTCTGTGTATAACATCCTTTTTTTTCAAAGCGCTTTCCCATCGTAAAAAGTCTTCTCATTGGAAGAAAGAGCTTTGTAGGTTATAATAAAATCCTTTGAATGCTTATAAAACTCCACATAAAATCTGACCGACAAAACACCGGGCTAGTCCCTTTCCCCATTTACAGCTTCGGTACCTACTCGAGTGGCTGTTCTTGCTGGCGCTGCGGTCCTTGGTGGCTGAAGAAGAACARGAGCCCGAATTTGTATGTTCCTCCTCATCCTCTGTGTCCTTGTCTTGGTCTGGGACGCCCGGTAGAGCCGCTGGCTGCTGGAACTTTGTTTCCAGCTTTCTAGCCTCGCTCTTTTGTAAACAAGTATCTGCTGACTGATTGTCCGTGCCGCAGTATGCGGTCTCAAAAAAGCGGTCGAAACCTTGAGGGAGGACGCTGTTTTTCCCCACTCCGGGGTAGAACCCTGTGGAGGGATGGTTGGAGCTGGGATGGTGGTTATGGTGGCTGTACACATTCTCGTTCGTTTTCATAAGCATTTCTGTCATGGTGGATTGCGGAAGACAGTCCCTGTGCACCAGATCCTCTCCAGAGTAGCATGATGCATAATTGCTTCTATGGTGCCATTTACTAGAAGGGTCCAATCCATAGGAAACTTCCCGTACCGGCTGCACTTGAGACAGATTTGTGGAATATGGGTAGGTTATCTGCCGCGACGAGGCCTGTGGAAGAAACGAAGAGACGGCAGAAAATTCGGGGACGTAGTAGGTGCAGCTGGGGAGGTAGATGTTAGAGGCGCAGCCCGTTCTGTCCCCAAACTCGGATGTCCGGTCTTTGCGCGTCTGGGAGCAGAAGTTTCCCAGATTCACCGAGTTAAACATCTTTCCCCCGTACTCTGTACGATAGATAGATGTTTTGGATTCGAGCTGTAGAAGTGGGAKATTTAGGAAGGCGAGATGACGCGCAATCCGTCTAAGTCGCCCGGAGACACGTGATCGAAAGTAGATATTGTCATATATCAACGTGGAACACTTGGATGTGTAGGAGTGGTTCACTTAGGCAAGATCTAGGAGGTTCAAACTATTCATTTTCAAAACACCGCAGGAGCAGTAAGAAAACCAGTAACAGATTCCCGTTTGTTTACATAGGTTATGGCAATTATGAAGATAATTTTTAGGAGGCTATTTATGTATGGGTGTGGGCTAGGCTAGCACAGGTTTAGTATTTGATATAGCAGACTAAACATGCTTTTGAATTCTACAGGTAAGACTTCACTATTAGGCCTACTATGATTATGATTATTAGTATTATTATAACTACCACTATAGTATAGCTACTACATTAATACATTAGCATATTGTACAATAGCCTATACTGGAATACAGCAGAATATAGACACTTTACTCTCACACATTGTAATGTATGACTAACCACTACCAGCCTTACTGACAAAGTGAACCGAGATCACTGCGAGGTTAAGGCAAATCTATGCTTTATAATGAGACCAAGATTTCAAGACCACACTCGAAGCGCTGCTCTTTTGAAAAGTGTGTTTTCACTCTCATACAGTCTAGCAGGCTTTATGATATGTCTAGGTAGTCTAAATGTCCATCGTGAATCAATGACTAGATGTTTTCTTGCTTGAGATATTACAATTTTGAAACCTGGGCATTTTACATCTAAACCACTGTAATAGCCTATATTTACATTTTGAAACAGCCATCAACAGACTAACATTTCCCTATAATGAAAACCCCCACGAAAAGTAACTATTCAAAAGAAGCATTTTTGAATACATAGGATATTTGGCTACATTCCCGTGTTTCAAGGACATTTTTCTATTTAAGTTTTATCTCGGATTTTATTTGATCAAGGCATGGCCTTAACGGAAGCCTACATGTTCTGGCTATAGTTTCAACATCAATGTGAAGTAAATGAGAATGAACAAGGATGCAGAGCATAACGTTTAGGGTAGCCTACTCCATTAGTTTGACTAAATCACTCATTTTCTTAATTCAGTCCATTTCTCTTGGATCATGATAGGGCCTGAAGGAAATAGCCGAGAAAGTCAAGACCAAGTATCCAGGCTGAACATGGAGGAGAGAAGAAAACCAGCTAAGTTTAACCTTTGACGACGAAGGCTGTCAAAACAACTCTAATCCACCAACTGCAAACTATAACATATCAAGTCATCGTAATTTTGAATCGAGATAGTCTACACGAGAGTGGCTATATTAAAGCTTAATGCGCCCAAATAGTCTCCAGGAGGCCATTTATTTTGTTTTGAAGTACAAGAGGGGCTATTTCTGCTTAGTCTCTACTGTCTCACTGGGCAACAAATGAATCGATTTGTCATAGAATACCTTCACTGACAGCTGTATAGCAATAAGAAATCGGGCACTATATCTCTGTCTTTAGGACTACAGTGTAGCTTTAGGACTATTTGCCCGATTAAATACACATTGCTTTACGAAAGAAAAATAAAACTCTAGGCTACCATTATTGATTTGTTTTAATATGCCTGAGTGCTCCCAGGCAAGATGGGCTAGATTAGTTATCGCCTCCATTCAAGGAATTTAAACGACATTTCAGTTGAAAAATATATCTCACGGCTGAAATCCTCATCACAAAGCTCTAAAGTAGATTAGGCCATGTGATCAACTAGAGGAATGATATTTCAATCCTGTAATAAATTGATATATATACACATTTAAAATACCCTTGTGTGCTCTTTCTCTTATTTCTCTTTCTCTTACTACAATTGCCAATCATTAACACAAAGTAGGATCATGGTATTGATAAATCTCATTCGACTATCAATATCTTCCTATGTTCCAAAATATTTTTTTCTAAAGGTTAACCTGTATGCAAATTATAGAATTACATAACACAAACTCTATGGTTCCAYTAGTTTAAACGTTTAAGATTATCATGGTATTAAGATGATGGAATTATGTAGGTAAACTTGACGGCCCACGTTGWCGCCTAAAAGCACTTTTTTTTTGGTAAAACATCAAAAAATATGACTATCATGAGTAGATGTATATATTTTGGAGAGAGGTATATGGCAATGGAATTAGTTTGTTTACAGTCCCCTTTCAGCAGATACAAAGTTGACGTACACGATGCCCGCATCCAAGTACAAAGAAAGCAGACAGCTGCCAAGACACAGCACTTGAATTTGACCACTAAAATCCTCTACGCGTCTAACCATAAAACGCCGAATGGCTGTAAGAAAAAGCTAAATCCCTTTGTTCTACAGAACACATTGAAGTAAGATGGGAAAGGAGTTTAAAATGAGTATACACTCTAATAAGTTCTAACCACGCATGTAACCATGCAGACATAGGTCGACTGTGGTTTTGAATAATGAAAACACAAATGGAGAATTCCATGTCACAGTACAAGGGACGGGTAAAATAAGTCAACATTATTTTACAAAATAGCTGATGCTGGAAAAATGTTAGCTACCATAGGTTAGTCTGGCTATACTGCGCAGTGTGTCGTCGTCTCCCACAGGTTTGGGCTTAGTGCCTTACATTGTAATAGAAAATGGTGAACGTTTTTGCTCAAGGAGCTTCGCATTCCAGAAAGTAAACCATTCCGAAATGTAATAATAAACCCATTCACTGGTTGCAGAAACTGTACTGCTGTTGTAGGCCTACTGTTGAGTAATTTKGAGAATGGGTTCTAAATGGCACTGATTCTCCGAAGGCAATAACATTTACTGTAAACGAAGCCTTAACACACAACACAGTATTTGTTCCTTTGTGGAATGCATGATAATCTGCAGCAAGACAACAACCAACGTCGGTTACATAATAGCCTCGGCTAATTATCCATAACCTTGTCAGATGTTCTCCAGCGCAGAGAACATGTTTCTGTGCTGTAATGCATAAGGATTCTGAGAATTGTACAAGTTAGGCCTGTACTGGAGGGCCCAATCGCAGGATCCGGTATACACCAGTGGTGTGCAATCACAAAAGGAGATGCCAAAACGTTGCCTGGGGTATTACATAAAGGACATGCCCACCACACTTCCGTTTTCAAATCTGGACACAAGCTTGCAAGGAGCAATAAAGTCGTGCGTAATCCTCCTTCAAAGGCCACAAACTATCCTAGTCATGTCTTACGGCGGTCTAAGGCCATCATTCAGGGGATAAGGTTTACCATGTGTTTATTCTTCTTGGATTTAAGTTCAAGTCACAGTTAGCCTATAAAATACCACCCGCAGTAGGACCCTGGAGTCGGATGGCTGGTGCGCCATTTCTCTAAATAAGAAGGGGTTCCTTCACAAATGTTTTTGACTAACCAAAGCCCCTGCTGAGTATGCCTACCCATGCAGCGAGTACGATTACAAAATGTTCAAAAATACTGCTAGAGCCTTTAACGTAATAGCCACACAGGCCATTTCGAGTCCTGCGAGTTTCCTCAAAGAAAGAGGTGTTGTAAATATGTGCCATTCTCTGCTTAAACATCACTGTCAGGAGAGCACATGCTTTACGACTGTGTCTGAGGAATCTAAGCAATGTATTGCTACCTCGCACAGTAATTACAATGCATTGTCTAAATCAAAGTGCAGCATGTTGTTTAGAAGAGCGAGAACTATCTTGACAAAAATAAAGTTGCTGTATTCGCTAAAGTTGCTGTATTCGCAAGTRGTATTTGTTTAGCCTAAATCGATAGCATGACTATTGTTTGGTTGGTCTTGAAGCCTATAGCATTATGGGCTATTCCAATGGAGTCATTCTTGAATTGAGGTGGTAAATGCTGTACCTTGACTTTGGCACCATGTAAAAACTCTTTAAAAGCACAAAAACGTGACAAATAATACATGTTCCGTTTTATTGAACTGTTATTTAATAACAAGTCCTTTCTACTGCAAAGCATGTATTTGTATGCATTGTAGAAACTACTGGGGGCTAGCAAATGAGCCTGTCCCGCTGGTGATGTGTAGAGGTGTAGTGACATGTTTTAGAGATTTAGAGATATCTATATATTATTTTGAATGCTAGACATTGAACAAAAGTATTTKATATATTATATAGATCAATAAAAGAAGGCTATTAAAATACTATTTTTTTTACTAGTAGACCTATAATGTGTTACTCAGTTTGATGTCAGTGTGTTGCTGCCTTGAACATCACTGTTTACAAAGATATACACAGACCTTGAGCATTCTCTCCAGTGGCAAACTTATCGTGGGAGTGGCCTACTATATATAATTATTAGCAAATCACGCCCTTTTAGTATGTTATACATTTGGCGATTCCATTGATCATTTGGTGTCTAAATCCAAAGTGTCACTTGGTGTTAGTCAATTTAAATGAAAGGAAATAACTTTGTGAGCAAAATTATTAATCATATTACTTTAGTAAATTATTTTWAAAAGGTTGAGTACCTTAGATTTTAACATTTGTGGCCTCCATTTCAGAAAATCCAAATGTACATAAAATGTCTCACAGGTGGTACCATCATTGGTGTTGCTAATCTTAGGGAACAATGTTATCAGAATGGTACAAATAGTTTAAAATGTAATTAAGCTACCATGTTAGTTGATTTAGAATGGGAATATGTAGGCCTAACCAAATACATTTCAATAAACACAAATCTAGACAAATGAAGTAGATTTATTTCCAAAATGCCAGGCCCAAATGCCACAGTAATTCAAAAACAACCCTATTCCTTTGCTATTCGGGGACAGACWATGCCGTGAATAATTTCATCATCCATATTTTTGCTCCTGTTTTATTTCAAACGGAAMAAGAAAAAAAACAGATGCACCATCTCCAGACGCAGACATTGTCTTGACACTAAGCACCAAAACGGAAGGAAGGCAACGTTTTCCTGTTGAGAGGCGCGCGCGGCCTGCCTGGCCCGCCTCAAATTAAAGCGGTCTGAAGCCAGGGCTAAATGTTCGAAGCGTGTGTAATCATGTTACTGTCCCCTCATGGCCTAGATACATTTAATTGGATGTAAGTCGGGCTGTTAAACGTGGTTGTATAAGCTGCTAACAGTTTCAAGCGCAACAAGAAAGGCCCTTGTTTTTACTGAGGTCTCAGTGAACGTACATAGCGTGAAAGCATCTGCACTGAGAACCAGTATAGGTTACAAGATCAGATGATATAAACGCTGTTAAACGGACTCCCCAGAGTCTATTTCTGGAATTTAGGAGCACAAAGATTGATAAACAATAGGCCGTTGATTAGTCCTCTCATCACAAAGATAGAATATATGCATTTAAGTTAAATGATTTCCCTTGCTTGGATATTTAAACAGCTTTGCATTATTTTTCGCACAAAGTAATATTTTACGCACAATAATTTGGTGGGTTTGACAAAAGCATTTTACATTAGTGCGCTCAATAAAATATCCTCATCAATTCTGTGAAAGTGTCAAATTATTTCACACATATTGGCTGGTTATTTTGTGACCYCAGGTGGCCATCCTATTTATCCTGTGATGTATTTTTCTGCTCATGGTAAATGTTATTGACTGGTCAACTTGTTTTTACTGCAGCGAGGCACAGTGCAGTCGGCATCCCCAAAACAACCAACTAAGGTTTGGCCTACTTTTGAACATTCATTAAAATTAAATAAAAATGCAATAATAGCAGGCCTAACTATACTACGGCTCYTTATGAGACCAAATTATGAGACCAAAACAGACTATATTTATAAACAGTTTTATAACTGTTCGTAAACAGTTATAAATCCTCCATGTATTATTTTGCACCTACATAAAAAAAAAACATTCCTTCCCACAAACGGCTGTCGGCTATGTCGAAAGGTGTATTTTAAATTAGCATATTTTTAAAGTCAATATTTTTCAGAAGTTCTAAATACATAAATCATTCACACTGAAATAAACATTTTGACTAGTTTGTAGGCTATATTATAAACAACAAGTATCATATGATTGAGGCTTTATTTTGCATAAATAATTAAATCTTATTGCAAAATGTGTACAGATTAATACAGTACATGACCAAAAGTATGTAGGCACCTGCTCGTCGAATATTTCATTCCAAAAACATGGCCATTAATATGGAGTTGGTCCCCCTTTGCTGATACAACAGCCTCCACTCCTCTGGGAAGGCTTTCCACTAGATGTTGGAAAATTGCTGCTGGGACTTGCTTCGATTCAGCCACACGTGCATTGCTGAGGTCGGGCACTGATGTTGGGCGATTAGGACTGGCTCGCAGTCGGCGTTACAATTCATCCCAAAGGTGTTCGACGGAGTTGAGGTCAGAGCTCTGTGCAGGCCAGTTAAGTTCTTCCACACCGATCTRGACAAACCATTTCTGTATGGACCTTGCTTTGTGCATGGGGGTATTGTCATGCTGGAACAGGAAAGGGCCTTCCCCAAACTTTTGCCACAAAGTTGGACGCACAGAATTGTCTAGAATGTCATTGTATGCTGTAGCATTAAGATTTCCCTTCACTGTAACTAAGGGGCCTAGCCCGAACCATGTAAAACAGCCCCAGACCATTATTCCTCCTCCACCAAACTTACAGTTGGCACTATGCATTCGGGCAGATAGAATTCTCCTGGCATCCGCAGAACCCAAATTTGCTCTTCTACTGCCAGATGGTAAAGGGTGATTCATCACTTCAGATAACGCGTTTCCATTGCTCCAGAGTGCAATGGTGTCTAGCTTTACACCTCTTCAGCCAGCAATGGCGGCTAGCTTTACACCTCTCCAGCCAGCAATGGCGGCTAGCTTTACACCTCTCCAGCCAACGCTTGGCATTGCGCATGGTGATCTTAGGCTTGTGTGCGGCTGCTCAGGCATGGAAACCCATTTCATGAAGCTCCCGACGAACAGTTATTTTGCTGATGCTTCCAGAGGCAGTTTGGATCTCGGTAGTGAGTGTTGCACTACCGAGAGAGGACATACGATTTTACGCGCTACGCACTTTAACACTTGGTGGTCCCATTCTGTGAGCTTGTGTGACCTATCACTTCACGGCTTAGCAGTTCCTGACGTTTCCACTTCACAATAACGTCACTTACAGTTGACCGGGGCAGCTCAAGCAGGGCAGAAATATGACGAACTGACTTGTTGGAAAGGTGGCATCCTATGGCCGTGCCACGTAAGTCAATGAGCTCTTCGTACTTTTGTATGTATAGTGTATATTGCAAACAAACAAACATGTGTAAATTACCTTAGATGTGTGTCTGAAATGGAATACATTACAGCAAAGAAACAACAACAACAACCAAAGAGTTTAATTTCTGCATGTCTAATCGATACCAAAACGCATTCAAATGAAACTATTTCATGTTGCCAGTGTAGGCCTGTTTTCCCATTTAAGTTATTGCTATAATTACATTTGACTTAGGTCTTCTAGGCCTACTTTTATTTTTTACTTTATTGTTGTGCTATTGTTTAAAACGATGAATTAGCAAACCCCTTTTATGATGTATTTGTTAATAACCATGGATCCCATTTGCCATATGGCTTTCCCATTCCGAATTTTTCYCCTAACCTTTCAAGTCAAAACTAGTTTCATCAACGTCATTTCCCATGCAGTAAGTTTTCAGACACAATGGCAAAGCTCGACGATTTCAATATATGTGTTTATCTTTATGTTGCGCGACGCATATATCAAATGTAACATTGGCATGCCAAAGTATTTAATTTAGCAAAAGAAGGAGGTCGCGGCTGTGTTGATCAGTGAGCTAACTAGGTCTGTGCACGGGTATCCAAGTCCCGCCTTTCTTTAGAAACAAAAGGCAACGGAGCATTGAACTCTAAACACTGAGCACTGAACAACGCACAGCGCAGATATGAGCTAGGCTTGCAGCACTAAAGTGCATGCCTAGGCATATTGACTTACACAACACTTAAATAACATTCAGGCAACATATGCCTGGTGCTCGAATGTTGCATATTGCCCAAATGAAAGGTAGTATACGATTATTTTGTAAAGTAGCCCTATACTGTATTTTCACAGAAGTAGTATAGTCTAGTCCTATTTCATTACCTCACATATAAGACAATGCATCGTCTGTATATACCAGAGTCACAAATTAAGCACGGAATCAATCTGTGCCAATTTCTGCTGCACAACTAACTACAAGGCTAACAGGGCTTAACTGAAAGAAGTTCAGAAGAGCTCAAAGTGAGCAAATGATCCATGGTGTTCAATGCATTTTACCAATGGCAAGTACAACAAAAGACAAGACAGGAAACTAGCTAGACGGTTGTTTTTGTTGTCTTCCCAGTCTGAGACAATTCACCGTTTTCTATTGCACCCAGTAAGTCAGTCAGTCAGTCTGTTAGTGCACTAGGGATCCATATAAGGTGCATACTAACTTGACCTTCAATGTGTGCACTGCTCCCGCCCACACGTATCAGGGGAGTGAGGGGAGTGGGGCTGAGGAGAAGCTATAGAACCCTCCCCACAACTGTGAATAGGCCTCTAAAAAGGTTGTGCGTGCGTATTTTTAGACAAATAACAAATAGGCCTACACACTGTGGAGCTTTGGCAGATCAAAATCCTGTTGTCGATTGAACAAGGTAACACATACCATGCCATGCCACATAACAGTGAGTGGTATATGCCGGTTACAAATTTAAAAAATTAGCTGCGAATACGCTGTTCAGGTTTAGTAATCACAGCGTTTGGTTTGTCTGGACTAAAGGATTTAGACAAGAAAAAGTCTCTCCAAGAAACGTTAATAGGGGGCCTACTGGTACGCATGCTGAAACGCCAAGCATTTATGTGGGTCMAAATGGACAGCGTTTTCTGATACGTCCTCGGATTCGTCCTCAAATGTTTTTTTATTTTGTGACAATTACMTCTATAAATTATGTTACTATTATTAGTATGATTATTAGTAGGCCTAGTAGTGGTATATTTGCATTGGCAGTATAAGTATTAGGCTTTTCTTATTAGCTCATTACTATTAGGCTATAATTAGAATTAGCATAAAGATGTTCATACTACTATGGTCGTTATACACACTGACGGAGCCGTCTCTTTTCACCAATCAACAATGTAACATATCATTATGGATAATAGTAAGCCAGACCTTGTTTTAGTACACTCATACGCGCATGCGCACACACACACACACAACACACCACACACACACCACACACACCACAACACAACAACACACACAACAACACACACACACACAACACACACACACACACACACACACACACACACACACACACACACACACAGTTGGGTGCATGGAAATACTATTGCCCATTTCTCACTCATTTCCATCTCTCTAACAAGCTCGGTGCCATAAACGGTATGAGAGAGACTGAGAGAAAGGTGGCCGGGCCGGGGGCCTACTTGACCACATGGCTATCTGTGGTGAAGTTCTCTGTGAAGGGCATGCACGTACCGCTTACTGACCTCTGTGACGGGGCGCGAAGGGAGTCAAGCCACCATAAACAGATTTAGACAGTCTCAAAGTCAAAAGCGCCCAGGAGCATTAAACAAGGCCATTGTTAAGATCGCTGCGCATGCAGCCAACATATCTATAGTAGGCCCACACGAAGATCTACTAAATGTGCTTTTAGAAATTGGTCCTTCGGTGACATAACCACAATATTTTMAAGGCTCTATAATCCTCAAGAGTGCCTCTTTTTCATCTCAAGGCTTACTTGGCTCGGCACAATAAACCTTTCTTGGCTTTCATTGCATGTGTAGGCATATGCGTAAAAGCACGTTTCTAACACTAGAAGTAGCCATTACGCAATGTACTAGAGGGCCTATAACCTAACCCAACGTCGAATATGTGTTTTGGAAAAGGGAAAATAACACGGAGAGAAAAATAAAAGMCTATTTGCTGTACTCTATTTGCTAAGATACAAATAACTAACAATTGTTTTGAAATGAGGGCATATTCTACACAATATCCTGACAAAATGTATATATTACATAACATACACAATACTTATATCATTCGTATWAAAAATACTATGCAGTACTAGGCTAACATTGGTCCAGTAACACAACTCATATTTTTAGTAATACAATATATTATATATTGTCACACATCAAAGAAGTGTTCAACATTGAAACTGCAGGGATATTATCTGCGTGATCTCTGCGCAAAGGCGCTTGATATTGAACTCCAATGAGTACAAACACACAATGTAACCCGAATCATTAGACATTTAAAAGATGTGCATGCATTCGCTTCTATAATCTAACACGTTTAGACTATTATAGACTGCATGTGCAACCACAAATCAGGAGCATTATATTGCTTTGCCTTGTGCATAAAAATGCACATATTTCCACCATGCCTTCTCCATAATGTCTTAGGTTGAATACATTTAAACTTACATTCTTTTGTATGAAATATTCGAAAACTTGTATCATCTGAACAATTATTCAGATGATTGCTAGTTGCGACAGTAGTACCCAATATATGCTCTCTTTCTTTCTCTCTCTCTCTCTATCTTTTTTTCTTTATTCACTTTATCTATAAGCAAGTCCAGAGGCTGGTGCTGGAGCGTGTGGTAAAGGCATTATGGTGCAATGCATCTCTCCATTGATGACTTAACGCACCTCTCAATATCTTGACCGTAGAAACTATACATACACACATTGGAGTGTAGGTTAGTTAAAAGGGCAAAATCACAAGCAGAATATGACAGAAGAAAGAAATGAAGCTGAAAGGGATAGTGAATATGGCGACGTTTTCTAGTAACACCTCATTGTGATGATTAAAATGTGCGGTCTTCCAAATTCTCAACGAATGCATGTTCACGCACAAGTTATTGGTGAAATACTTAGTTCAACACAGGCTAGTAAGCTATTGGAAAAGGCATAAGTGGCAGCAGCGTATGATGGATGTGTTTTGGTCATACAGGGACTAACTCAGACCGCTTGGCTGGTGCCACGAGTCGGTCGCTGGAGCCGGTCTGCTACAGTTCACTGAAATGCCAACAACTGATCTCAACTCAGAAAAAACACAAGCCGACAATTTAATGTGACAAGGCCTTAATTCCCAATAGGTTTTTATTTGCAAAGATAATTATGTTTGAGAGTTATTTGGTTGATATTTACAATGCGAACTCCATATTTTATTTTTAGCTGTCTTTTCCATATAGCGAGTGCTCGTATTGTTTTAAAATCCCAAACAAGAGGGCTATTTAGGCCACTTGTTCATACCCCATCAATTTGACCTAAATAATGATTTTGCGGACCACAGTAATCGTACGTTTGTTGACACAGCATGTAGGTTAACCACAATCAAAATACTCAGCCAAGTATTAGTTTCAGGATATTATAACTGGAATGTAAGCATATGACTGATTTAAAGGGCAATTGTGTGTTCGAGTCACTGTTTAGCGTTTCAGCTACATTGACAACCTGGCTTTTGTACTGCAAGGTTTGTTTATAGCCTAATATTTAGATGAGTGAGCTATATTCAACTTACTGGTCTTCAGAATGTTTCTTTTCGAAGAAAAAGGGAAATAAAGTAAAGGTATATCGTAGAATTATTTCGTGTATTCAACGCAATATCCGTGCGTAATGCTCAAATGTGACTCAATTGTTGTACCATTACATCATAATACAGTATTTAAAATCACAGCATAATGATGATGGTAAGACCAATTATATATATTTTTAAAGATTCTGTTTATTAGAAACCTTACTCATACATAGATACATTCATGTCATTATTACTTTTATACAATAAAAGGTTTTAAGCAGCCCTCACAAGCGCAAATAAGGGAATGCAATATTGTACAAGAGAACAATAACATAAAACACTATTACACTGAGGACAGGGTATCCTGAAATAGCATGTAAATAGTACCATATCATATCATTTTATATAACCACGTCACTTCATATCCCCTTACAACCGCAAATAATGGAATGCGAGATTGAAATCTACAGGACGAAATAACGGAACGTTAACAAAAGACACTTTTACATTGAGATAAGGTATCCTCAAATAGGATGTAAATAGCATCATATCACATAATTTCCATACTTTTACAATTTGATACACGTTATGAGGTAAGAGACATAGAACATAGCGAATAGCAAGCACAGTACAAATAATAGTCAGCAACTCCGACCAATACTATAATAATAATATAATAATAATAAGCATAAATACTTTCATAATAAAGGTTTCATACTTACTTGCCTTAAAATGCAACGACATTTCTTTAAATCTTTCAGTCGTTTCTACTTTGAAAGTTCATAGGGCCAGAGAAATCGTTTATCTATTAACCATTTGTTATATTTCACATAATCACTAACATGCTGCAAGTATCTTTCAGTGCCATTTATAGGTTTTAATCCATATACATTCAATATAATACAGTGTGCTGTCCAGATGTTAAAGGAGAACACACTGCGTTTAGATTGTGTATCTCATGTATGTTTATAATACGATCATTCTTTCCACAATGCTTATTTTTCACTCAAGTTTATATCTACTTTCAATTATGCCTATTTCAAATGTGCGCTTTTCTATCAGTAACCGTTATCAGGTACACAACGCTTATTGAGTGTATATGGGATTTGCATTTATACATAGAACACATGCACCTCAGTTTGTTATTACCATAAGGAAATCCAGCAACTGTCTTGTGGAATACTAATTTAATAATAATTGTCAGCACAGCTATGAGAACTATCTTTCTTTGATAGCAGCCAACACAAAACCTCGCTTAAACAGCAACCTCATATGTTCTGATCCAACACTCTTAGCAAAAAAGCTGCTGTCTAGAAGGTAAAAGGGTTATTCGCCTGTCCCCATAGGAGAACCCTTTGAAAAACCCATTTTGGTTCCAAGTACAACACTTTCAATTCCATCTGGGTTCCATTCCACAGATGGTTCTACATGGAGCCCAAAAGGGTTCGACGCGGAACAAAAAATGGTTCTACCTGGAATCCTACCCTAAACCCTAAGCTTCCCTGCAGTCAAATGACCTAGTAGCCTCATGGGTGGAATGTAATTATTATTTTTAATAAGTTCATAATTAATTAGCATTATTCATTAAAAAAACGCCCAAAATCCGGTGTTTCTACGTCAAACGGTTTTGTTATATTTCAGTCTTCTGTGATTTATATAAAGTGTAATATTAGGAAACCCAAAATGTAATATATTTAAACTCTTTATCTGACATGGTACACGTGTCTTCTTTTTTGTAAGCCCATTGGGCTCCCGAGTGGCGCAGCGGTCTAAGGCACTGCATCTCAGTGCTTGAGGCGTTACTACAGACACCCTGGTTCGAATCCAGGCTGTATCACAACCGGGTTTGACCGGTGTAGGCCGTTATTCTAAATAAGAATTTGTTCTTAACTGACTTGCCTAGTTAAATAAAGGTTACATTTAAGAACAAAACAAATCCATGTGTGTGGTGTATACTTTTGTTTCAAAGCAGATTTGTTTAAGACTACCACGAAACACTGTGTGTGACCCTGATTTAGCCCACTGCAGTAAAAGGTTACCCTTACCTCAATCATAACTCTTACCAAACCCTAACTCTAACCTTAAACCCTACCTTAACCGTTTTAAATTTCAACTTCAATGGGGTGACGTCAGAGTTGGGACGTCCTAAGGACCCGTTGAGACTTTTCCAGTCCCCTATGCTATGGGGAACAGCCGAATAACCCTTTTGGATCCTTTTTTTCTAAGAGTGAACACCAATGTTATGAGAGGCGGTTGGCTCAGAGGGGGAGATGAGGAGAGAGGCGATAAAAAAAAGTGAAACTATCTAGAAAAAGTTGTCAGCACATGAACGAATTCATGGAAAATAATAGTTCAATGCGCTGCATTCATAAAGAGGCTGGCATGGATTTAGAATTTTAGCTCTAAGGATCTCTAAGATCCTCTGATGTGCGTCTTGGAYTCTGACTCCGTGCCCAAACACGTGGCGGAGACCACGAAAAGTAGATGAGGGTATTGTGTTTCGCATCACTTACAAGTGAACTTTGGGAGATATTAAACAACTGGAAATGTCCTCCATCTTAACCAATCTACACTGTCAGTGACAATGAATGCGCCTAAAGATGATTCAGTTAGGTCTACATTGGAGAATTGGCTTGATTACAAGGGTTAATCTCTCACTCTGGCCTCATTTGCTTATTAGGCTACATTGCTTTTAATTTAGTTCATTTAGTTTTCAAATTCATATTCACTGGCCATATGACTATTACGCGGTTATAAGTATTTTATCAGAATCAATTATTCATTTTTAAGGGCTTGGGAACTTACCAGAGTCTAGGACACCATGCACTAATTCTATCCTTTAGGCCTATCCGGCGGGGGACGCAAGAATATCATCTCACAAGTGTATAAACGTCTGTATAAGTGGTTTACCATAACACTATACAGGAAGTACTATCTGGCACAACTCTGCAGAGATTCTAAGTTATGGCAGCAGTATCACTTGGTCGTTTTCTTTGGGACCTACACCTCAAATACCTTCCTGATCCTTTTGTACCTCCTGTGTGATAGAGATGGAGTGAGAGTAGGCTAGGTGCTTGCATGCATTTATAGCAATTGCAGACAGGAGAAATACTGCCCATCAATCGATTCTCCGTATGCTGCTGCATCTCTGCTAATTCTAAAAGAAGGACAAAGCTTGCTCCCTCATCATCAGTCTCTTCTTCTTCATACGCCGGTTCTGGAACCAGATTTTAACCTGTTGGTCGCTGAGGTTGAGGCGGTCAGAGAGCTCCCTCCGCCGCTGTCTGGTGATGAATTCATTCAGCATGAACTCGCCCTCCAATTCGGCCAGTTGGAGCTTGGAGTAGGGCTTGCGTTTCTTTCGGGTCCGGCTGTGCATCGGATACCACGGGGCACCTGGAGGGAGCATACAACAGATGGATAAGTCACAACAGTTAGGTCTACAAATTACGCTCACGGTCACCTCCAAGGGGAGGGGATACTCTCCTTACAATGTGACTTCCTGTGCTGTGCACATACACACAACCTGTTGTGTTACACTTGACTTGTTTTGGTCTGCAGTCTATGTCTGAATCTCATTCAATGACATGGGGCATGTTTGTTCAGAAGCAGCAGCTGGAATTCTCTGTGTCCTTCTTGTCGTGTTTATACATAAAGTCAAAGGGACCACTAATTTACAGTAGTTTGTGTCACATGAAGTTTTACTGACGCAGTTAAAGCTGCATTAACGTGATAATTAGGCCTAAATCTTTCCTTGCAAATACCCCTACTTATTTACCAGTTTCCAGGCATATTAAACGACTCCTTATTGTACACAGCGACAGATATTAATTGAGTTTACGAGTCATTAAAACGAAACCCCTCTCTATTCGATGCAGTCATCCACAGCGCATTACCTCTTTAAATCACTGTACTCATTTGTGTGCGTAATCTGTGCGTAATAGACATGTTCTAACAAGCTATATGATCCAAATAGACTGAACTGATACTTTCACATCGATTAGGTTATTCAGATTTTTTTGTCTCTGACTTGAGACAGGACAGTAAGACCTAAGACCGTGTACTAAAATGGTCTGCAGTCTATATATAGCCTTCTGGTTGGTCCTATCAGTAACCGTACACAAACACTTGAAGAATGATGGAACATTGTATGGCAACCCCAAACCCCTAGCAGCGTTTGTCCAACATGCAAGTCAAGTCGCCTGCAGGCAAAAATCAAAACAATGTGATGAGCATCATGATTACGAATACCTAGTCTACAACAAATCCCTGGCTATGCTGAACTAGTACGAGTCATTTGATAATAAACAAGCATCTTTGGGATTTCTAATTTCACATAACAGTGTCTGGATGAATGAAAATGGGACCCACCTCCGCCTGCAGTTATGTTGCCCGAGTGGACGGTGTGGTTTCCCGGTGACACCAGGGTCTGAGGGTCGCTGGAGGACGGTTTGCTGCCCTCGTTTAGAAGCGAGGAGTTGGAATCGGATTCCAGAGATAGGCAGGACTGCGGGTCTTGAGTGAGTTGCTCGGTCCCATAATCATACTTGGAAAAGGCACCACTGTTGTTGCTGCCCATGCCAGTGTGCATACCGTGATCAGATGTTATGGATGATGATGTGTCCCTCGCCCTATCCTCTCGTTTTAGGCTGCTCCCGCCACCACCGGAACAGCTCTCTCTGTTGCTTGCGCTGCCGTTGCTATAATAACATTTACCCTCCTCCGGTCGAGTAATTTCACACGACCGGTTGAAAGAAGGGTTAATAGATACGGGGCTGCTAAAGTAGGATTGAGAGTATCCATTGCACGGCTCCGATGGGTTCCACGGGAGGGAGCAAACATTGTCCCTTCTCGGGTAGGGGAGAGACGGTAGCCCCGCCAGTTGTCCCCCCGAGGCTCTGAAATTCGGAAAGTAYAAAGTGTCTCCAGTGTGGATGTTTACCAAAGGTCCCACAAACCCGGGATTAAGAAGATTATGCTCGCCCATTTCCGCGGGCCCGACCAACAGCTTCTAGTTTATTGCAATCTGACATTTAACGTAGTTAAACCTGGGGGTGCAACTGATTGGTCAACCCCAAGTCACGTGGTCTGAGGGCTAATTTATTCTACACCAGAGTACCACCCACTTGGTCCATCTCAGACAAAACAAAACATTAACTTCTGTAATATGGGGGTTTATATGCTTTAAAAAAAAAGTGCTATAAATATTTTATTAAATATGTAGAATCTATTTTTTATTCTCTGGAAGCCAGTAGAGTCCAAACCTACTTCTCAGTTTGTACGCTATACTGTACAAATATATGAAACTGTCCCTAGTCTCGTTTAATATCTTTATTAGCTGGCAAAAGTTTTCAAATATTATTTCTTATGAAAACTATTTATTTTCCAAGAAGGAGAGGGTGCATAGGACATCTTGTTTTCAAGCAAATTACGGTTGAATTCAATGTCATATAAAGCTGTGATGTCCCTCTTTTACAAGCTTGTTTTAAGAAAAGACTGATGTTCATTGCTGCGCTCTACTCATATTTACAGTATCGGGGTCAGCGGGTTGAAACCATTGGCTCTGTTAAAATCAGACGATATTCAATAAGGTTACTTTAAGAGCATATATTTCACATAATATTCTCACATGAACAACTTTAACAGATACCCCCTATAAACGTTCGCAGGCAGACTCGATGGGGATTGTTATGCCTCTCACAGTTCTTTTATATTAACTTTATAAGGTAGCAGAGGGCACTTAAGTGATTCAATCAGCGGAGAGTATGAACCATATTCCATTAATTAGTTGATTTGTGATTCTGAAGATGCTCTGTAGGTATCTACTATGCATCACAACACAGCCTGGTCTCATAGACTGGACGTAACATAGTAGATGTAAATCCGGGACACTCAAATTAGTATGATATTTTACGTTTGGTATGGTTACATAAGACAGAAGGTTACTTAACAAAAACAAAAGTAGGGTGATTGGTCAGAAGGTGGGTGTATAATGCAAACGTCTAACCTAACTCCTAACCCTAACCTTAACCTTAACCCCTAACCCTAGCCACCTAGCTAATGTTAGCCACACAAATTGGAATTTGTAACATATCATATGTTTAGAAAATTCTTAACATGCTGAACAAATTGCAATTCGTAACATATCATACAAAATGGATGATGGACATCCACAAAGTAATACATACCATACAAAACGCAAGATATACTGATTGTATCCCGGATGTACATTTACTATGTTATGTCTACCCCCAAATCCAGGTTGCACAACATAGCCTGTAGCCTAGTGGCCTCATGGATGGAAAGTTATTACTATTTTTCATAATTTCATAATTAATCTGCATTTTTTTACGCTGAAAATCCGGTGTTTCTATGTTAAACAGTTTTCTTATATTTCAGTCTTCATATTTCAGGATGCTAACACAACATTTAATTCATTTCAACTCTACATCTGACATTACAGGTGTATTTTTTGTAAGCCCATAACCATGTGTGTGAGGTGTATACTTTTGTTTCAAAGTAGATTTGTTTAAAACAATCAAAAAACACTCCGTGACCCTGATTTTGCCCACTGCAGTAAAAGGTTCATATAATTAACAGCCTAGAGAGCAATTTTTTTGGGGAAAATACTTTCTTATATAATACTACAGGAAAAATGAATGCTCCATCTCAGCAAACAATCTAATCACTTCTTTAAAAACGCCTCCTATGAAGGCATGCAGCCAACAGTGCATACGTTCAGGTGTGGTGTAAGACTGTCAAATTGTCAACATATACCGTCTTTATAATCTGCCTATGGATGGTATGATACCGTATTCGTTCTTTCTTCTCCTCCCCTCTGGTCCATAGATCAGTTCATCAATTGCATTGGAGGGATCTGGAAATACTACTTAGACTACTTAAATCCATCTAATCTTAGTTATACTGACACTCATTTAAATTCTTCCGAAGTTACGTCATGCTTAACCTATCTATTTTCCACTGGGGCAAGGCCAACAAATGAATTTATAGATCTGCAAGTTTGTAAGCATATATTAATATCCCTTTTAAATTGAATATATAATGACTTTGGTGCGCATATGTGTATACTTATAGGTTTAGATTCATTGCTTTTAGGTTCCCAGATGTCTATACCACTGGTGACAAAGTATCATATTATGGATGACTTCCTAAGCATAAATACTTAATAAATACGTAAATGTATTAATAAATGCATATTCCTCTAAGTATTTTAGTGCAACTCAAGTGCGTGCGCAAAATGTCCATCTATTGATCTTAAAACATGTTAACCACTCACATTATTTCATGATTTTCAATTTAATAGCATGCACGGTTTCCCATTATAATGACATGACATTATATATAACTGTGTATTAAGGGTATGGTAAAGAAACTATAACTCGTTGCCATCCTATTCGTAAGCCTATATAATACTATTAGTAATACTGATGGTCTGCTATAGCGTGAATCTATCATTCTTTGTCTAAATCAATTTGAACAATAAATTATGTTCATATTAGCCTATGCGTTATAACATAGCCTAACTATATAACAATATCGGCAGGGCTAAATAATACCAAAAAAAGGCCTATTGACAAAATCATTGCAGTTATATAACATTTWATAGATTTAAATGTTACGTGTGTGGCATTTTGTACTTGCATGTTGAGTCTTCCTGCATAGACAAGCGCTTACAAACCTGCCAAGGGAGTGTTATCTGAGAATACTAGTCTAATTAGCATTACATACTACATTGCCGCAGCACAATTTGCCACTCAGCCGTTACTTGATGCAACCCAGACGTTATTTGATCCAGCGTCAGCAGTGACAGATTTCATCGAGAATCTGAGGCCAGTGAGCCTCAGATCCTAAATAGAACGAGAAATAAACATGTCGAATTGGAGACGCTCCCTAGAATTATTCGAGGTTTAATCTCATCTCSCGCACTTTCAGAATTGCATCTCCAATCATTACGGACCCCTGTAACAGTTAGTAAGCCTCGCAACGCAGTACAACATCGCGTGCACATAAAGGTTATATGTTATGGGTAACACACGTCTGTCTGAGCATTATTGGACATCACTTGGTGTCGGTTAAGTTCACAACTTCATTAATAATAAGATAGGAATTCATCTCTTCTAGGAAAAGTTTCCCAATACAAAAACCTAAATTACAAGACGAGAACACGTCAGCAACAATGTCATGATAAGTCCACGACCAATTGCAAAGTATAGCTTTAAATATCTACATATCTTTTTAAATAATCTGCATTATATAATGGTTCCACTTTACCTCAGAGAGAGAATAGAGGCCGCAGCGTCATTATAGTGCGGCAGACAGCAAACCAGACCCTCCAATGCCACCACGCCTTCGATCCTCGACAGCTCTCCAACAAGCTGATATCATATTCACACTAGCCTACCAAACGATTTCTGGATTCAAATGTGAGCAACTCTCAACTGTCGTTCTGAGAAAATAAGTCGTTTTGATATCTTATTTTACAAAACAAAAACGGAGGTTAGGAAATAGTGCTTGTCAGTTCAAGGTCACTGTCTAGTGCACTGTCTGGAGTCTCCGGGTTTGGAATTGGTGTCTTGGAATCTCTCCGCAATAGGGTAAACAAAGGTTTTTTTTTTCTCTTAGATTTTCTGCAGACAGGTTGCCACGGTTATGGCCTTTGCAGATMATCTTTTTTTGTAAATTCCCTCCAAGAAGACCTCCCTTTACACAACGCGGGAAGAACCTCAAGATTTTTGAGTGTATTTAATTCGGACTAAAATTGTGAACTCATATGCAAGATCCAATTGTCAAAAATCCATAGGCTACTGTGAAAATAGGCTTCTGTTATAAAATGTTGTTCTATTAAACTTTATTCATAATTACGATTTCATATAAATAAATATTTCTAAAGGTATGTAGGCTACAGGTATAATAAAGCGGCATGTGTTACAATAGTCGGAATTTAAACACCAGCCTAAGGGTTAACGCACACGCTTTGAACTTGACCGTCAACGACTGTCAAGCGAGCGTACATTCTTTTTTTCTGAAGATCATGGCGACATATCATATATGTGTTGCKTTTGAATTAAAATGGAATACATTTTAAAGTTATAGAACTATTCGGCCAATGTAATCCTGTGCGTGTGTGTGGTTCCGCCAAGCAATGATCAAATTACTTCAAAACAGCTGAGAGAATTGATCAATAAATTGAATGGTAAATCGATCACAATCTATATATTTTAAATCATTTGACATACTGAGGCATTTTACGCATAGCCATATTGTACAAATATATTATTCCCAATCCTTTGGAACAGCAATTAGTAACAAAATAGGTAAAAAAATCTGCCATCGACATCATTTATAGCGTAGCTATACAAGTAAAAATAACCCAATAACGCAATATCACAACTAACACAACATAAACCATTCATCTGAATCATTTAGAAAAAAACTCTCAAAAACCCTATGGGGCATCTTCGTTATGTTGGGATTTAAGAAATGTACCAAAAATCTATTTGGACTCATACGGAGAAAACTGAACTTCCGCTGAGCAAATTCATACTATCTCATTGAGTAACTACTACTAATAGGCTACACAAATAGGCCTACCATCGCCACAACGAAACAACAATATGCGTATATATGTATGATATATTTATATATGATAACAACAACACAATTAAAACATCACCAGCAACAATAATAACATAAAACAATTATAAAATAAATATAACAACAAAAATACACCAACAATTTAAAAAAACAAGCATTTTTGTGATAATAAAGCAGCATGTATGTAATATTACTATATATTGATGGTAATTGGATTAAGTGTTAATAGCCTAATAATAATCATAATTGCAAGATGCAATATGCAGCATCGTTAGATGTGTGTGACTGACTGGATGAATGCAGAAATAAATCTAGGTCCCGTTTCAACTTCCGGATATTTTCAACTTGCCACCACCAGAGGTTATCAGCCCCCTTCTCAATGATCTGCCTTTGCCCTCTAGAACGCTGCTCACTCAGCAACATGGTGGTTGGGGCCAGAGCCTTCTATTTGGTTGGGCCTGAAAACAACGACAGAACTAACCACTCTAGCCCTATTTAATATTTAACCAGACTTGGCCTAAACATTAGTCAACGATTTAATTTAAATCGTAAATATCAAAGTAGAATTTTGGGGCTAATTTCTATGTTCTAAAGGAAGTGTGTGCTATTTTCAATGGACAAATAATTACATTTCATTTGGAGAAAGGTTGTCTTGTGTTTTCGATTTGATTGGATGAAATTAGATAGATCAAATAGATAGAATGCCACAAATGATTCACAATATCCGGRGAATAAAAATATATATCAAAGAATTTAAGCCTGAGAGTGAATGATTCAAGAACGTCGACAACCTCCTGCATGATTTCATTAGCTYTATTTTCAGTAAATTGTCTAACCCGACACGCAATATCTAAGCTTGTAACATCATAAATATTATTCAATTTTCATAATTATCAACGTTCTATTCAGATATTGCAGCTTGAGTTTGAAGTAACATAATTAAATGGGCTAATATAATATCCTGGATTCAATCACGTGAACAGCTGAATGATTGTTCTGGATTTGTCATGATTCCAATTGTTAATTTACTTATAGTGTAGTTAGTGCAGCTACAAGATGAGGGAGAGGATAGAAAGGCCTCACGTTAACATCCTTAAATAAAGCCTTGTGATTTGCTCGTTGAAACGTGACGACATCTCACGTAATCAAATAATGGATGCAGAGCGAAAACATGAGGTTACAACTATCTTTTGTAAATGTTTTATTAGAGATGACCAATTGCTAAATGATCCTACAATCAACTCTATTCATGTATTATCATCATTTATCTTACCAAAAACATTTCCAGAGAGAGCCAATTCATTTCATGTTCAAAACCCTTCTTGTCAAATACAACTGGATTTTCCGAACATAACAATGCAAACCCGTCATTACCAAAAGCGAAAATAGATTCTGCTTTGATAGGCCTACTAAGCGTTACATTTCCAAAGTTGTTCAAATTGACATTGTTATTACACATGAACTCAAAACCATATATTTGTTAAGGGCCCATAGCAGCTGAACCAAACAAAGTTGAACTTTCTATCACAAAAAATAACAGACATCAGTTGGCTAAAATATGCCGTCATTTGACCAAATATGCATAAATATATCAAGGAAAATGGCCATTACCTTTAATCATTATACTGTGGGGCGACGTCTCACTTTCGACATAAAATTTCCTCTCAGACAGAAGCTGCGTGTGAGGTGAGCCGTGCCTCGAGCTCAGCACACAACATGGCTGCTCGAACTGCTCGCTGCAGTCAGATAGGTGGTGTCGGTGTTCGGAGACGTCAACGTTCTACCTGTCCTTCGTGGTCAAAAAAAAAGAAAACACACACACACACCTCATGATGAGTGAATGAAACCATTGGTGGTTGGTTTTGAGTAGCGGGGGCTGATAGTGCGAGATAGGGGAGAGACGAACCCACTTTGAGAGAAAGGCACGCTCTGTAAAAACAGAAAAAGAAGACACAGAAACCCACATGTTAACGATAGGGCTCACTCAGAGATGGATCAGTAGGATATCGGTGCATTTCCCCCTTTTTATGTATTTATGGCACGTCATTAAGTCTAGCTGTCTAGACAGGGAAAATAACACCTTGTTTGTCTGCAAACAAACTGCGGGCCTTCCTTGCGACGCGCCCCCCAGCCCCCTGTTCAGTATTCACGCGCTGATCTCATGTCAAGGTCAAAGTGACTGGCTGCATAGTCACGGTCAAGGGTAAAGACGTCAGAATAACGCCAGGTCCAGGCCAGGTATATTACAATACCAGAGGAGCCACATTCCAAAAAGTAAAAAAAGGAATCTATATGTTTTGTATTTGTTTCATAGAGTTTCGAAGCATTATCAGGTTGATCAATGATGCTTATGGCCACGGTAGTCCCGTGCGTACGCGTTATGTTTCAAATAACAGAGAAATAGGACGAGTGTTTTGAATTAGATTCTCTCTCTCGCTCTCTCTGTCTCTCTGTTTCTGTCGCTCTCTCATTCTGTGTGTGTGTGTGTGTGTGTGTGTGTGTGTGTGTGTGTTTGCGTGCGTGCGTGCTTGCGTGAGTGTGTGTCCTTCAACAAATCAATTCAAATATTATTGGTCGCATACACATATTTAGCAGATGTTTTTGCGGTGGTAGCGAAATGCTTGTGTTCCTAGGTCCAACAGTTCAGTAATATCTAACAATAGGCACAAATCTAAAAGTAAAAGAATGAAATGAAGAAATATAGAACTATTAGGAAGATGGGATGTATAGACATTATGGACAGTATGTGGTTAGAATATGTAGTATATCTGAAGAATACGTGGATATTATACTATATGCACAGCAATAGTTGAATAGGATGAACTTGACTAGAATACAACATGTACACATGAAATAGGTAAAACAGTATGTAAACATTATTAAATTGACCAGTGTTCCATTATTAAAGTGACCAGTGTTCCATTATTAAAGTGACCAGTGTTCCATGTCTATGTACATAGGGCAGCAGCCTCTAAGGTGCAGGGATGAGTAACTGGGTGGTAGCCGGCTAGTGACAGTGACTAAATGTCAGAGGCAGGGTACTGGGTGGAAGCCGGCTAGTGGACAGTGACTAAATTCAGGGCAGGGTACTGGGTGGAAGCCGGCTAGTGACAGTGACTAAGTTCAGGGCAGGGTAGGTGGAAGCCGGCTAGTGACAGTGGACTAGTTCAGCGAGGCTACTGTGGACCGGCTAGTGACAGTGACTAATTCAGGGCAGGTTACTGGGTGGAAGCCGCTAGTGACAGTGACTAAATTCAGGGCAGGGTACTGGGTGGAAGCCGCTAGTGACAGTGACTAGTTCAGGGCAGGTACTGGGTGGAAGCCGGCTAGTGACAGTGACTAAATTCAGGGCAGGGTATGGGTGGAAGCCGGCTAGTGACAGTGACATAATTCAGGCAGGTACTGGGTGGAAGCCGGCTAGTGACAGTGACTAAGTTCAGGCAGTGCGGGTAGACTGGTTGAATGCCAGGCTAGTGACCGTGACTAAGTTCAGGTAGCAGGGTACTGGTGGAAGCCGGCTAGTGACAGTGGACTAAGTTCAGGGCAGGGAACTGGAGTGGAAGCCGGCTAGTGACAGTGACTAAGTTCAGGTTAGGGCAGGGTACTGGGTGGAAGCCGGCTAGTGACAGTGACTAAGTTCAGGGCAGGGCAGGGTACTGGGTGGAAGCCGGCTAGTGATGGCTATGTAACAGTCTGATGGCTTTGGAATAGGCCTGATAACAATAAACAATATCTAAGAATATTTATACTGGTCCTATCAAATAATAACAATGACGGCGACGAGTATAATACAACTGCTTCAATACATTTACAAAATGTAAGGACTTAATTTTACGATATACAAACAAGGATAGGCGATAGACTTTGGGCCGAATTATATAGCTTGGCGTGTGAGCCAACTTCACGCACAAATCTCTAGTTAACTTCAATACAAGTGTATCTTTAAATACTTCCTCCACATTCTCTGAGACATGATAGGATAGATACAWCAAAACATACAGTATATCACATATGTTATTACCTACGGATACGAAACGCATTTTGGAGGCCTGTAGTCCAGCCAGGTCACCAGTGATACAAGTCAGTTTTCGACCTCCATCCACGTCTGACAACGTCGGGAGATGACGTAGAAACCGGTCACTAGGGGAAACAGTGAGCGCTGTTACCTTCAGGTATGTTACCGGTGTGCCTCTGGGTGTGCCTTGCATGTTCAAATCCAACTAAAGAAAGTCGTTTTTGAGATTTTTGTTTTAATCCTATCTCAATCCTTAACCCTTACCTTAACCTTTCGGAGTTAATGCCTAACCTTAAGATTTTGGAGTTAATGTCTAAACTTAACCTTAAACACTTCTGGAACAACTTCGACATTTGATGATGGAGAAACATGGATGAACATCTAATTCTGTGAGAGCTTGTTACAGCCAGCATCTTAGCTATTATCTAAATGTAGGCCTATTAGCATGAAAATAAATGCACAACTATAGCCTATACACAGTGTTGGGGAAGCTATTTTGGAAATCTAGTTTATCACGCTACCAATGATTTCACACTGGAAGAAGATAAACTAAAGTTACTTTGAAAAAGTAGTTCACTACATCCAAACTACCTGGGCTAAAATAATTATCATATCTAGCCTAATTTAGCCTATTAAACAAAAAAATATGTTTCAAGTGAGAATTGATCAGGTCTGATGTCGAAAAAGAATGGACATCTTGGTTACTTTACCCATATCGTGTTATTCGCAAAAAACGTAGTGTGTACCAGTAGTTAGCTACACCACTACATGGCTATAGTATGTAATTTACTACTGAAAACACTACCAAGATTTGAATTTAGTCCAACTACCACCAAGCTACAGCAAAATGTAATATAATTACTAGTCGAATTACATAGTTCACTACTCCCCATGATTGCCTATACTGATATCGTATTCGTTTGCTGCTCAATACCGAACACGAGGCAAGCGAATACTGTAGGTTATTTTAGTTTGGTGGCAACATCATGGGAGACTTTTACAAACAAGGCACATTAATTAAATAACAACATATTATTGGCAGGGGGATGCATTTTCGTATGGGTATCCTGTTGCTGTGTTCTGCTACATCTAATACGTCATTTCTAATATCTCGAGACGAGTTAGACATGGTGATCTCATATTGCAAACCTCCGCTTTAAACTTTGTCGAAAGGTTCATTCTCTTATTAAACAGTGCAGTATAGGCCCAATATACAGGCCTGTGTTAAGTGGGCATATAATATAGGCCTATCCATGCAACCGKTCCTCGGCAAACCATCCAATATCAGTTATTTTTGTCCTATGGAAATCTCATAGATATACAAGCATACATTTCAAATGCATATCCAAAAAGCATATAGTACTCCTTTAGGCCAGGGTTGGGCAACTTTTATTGGGAAGGAAGCCACAAAAAAATGTCAACTCATCATGAGGGGCTGCAGTGGTTCGCAGGTCTGCACACACACATGTATGCCCACACATCCAGTCTACTGATCTGAGCAGTCAATCTATTTGTGCAGTTACACAAAAAAAAGTCGCGTAGAGAAAATGTTGCAGTTGTAAATCAAGTCCTCTGCAACTCTACACATTTTTCCATGGGGTGGAGATCTTTTTTTGTTGTTGCAATTGTATAACAAATTCCTGCAGCTGCAAGTTGCCCATCCCTGCTCTAGGCCATACATCAAACGTTCCTCAAAACCAACGGCGACGTGACAACACAGCCCATGGGGATGTGAGATGACATTTCAAAAAGAGTTCCACTAAGTGACTTAGAGGAGACAGGAAAGAAACACATCATTTAATTCATCATATTTCAGCAACATCATGTTATTATTCATCATTTATTTAGGAAACATCTTACCAGTACGTTTTAAACACCACAATACAGTTCACATACTGCACGAAAGAAAGTTACAAGACTGTCTGCTTAGAAGGCGTGTGAACAGACCCAAATGTTTTTTTTTACTATATATAGGCCTACTATAAACAGAAAACAAAAGAAATCGATTGTGCATTTATGTGTAATACTCACTGACTTTAATTGCTTACAATCATTCCAGTTGCATGACAGAGACATTATCCTTCACTGATAAAGGAACACATAAAGGGTTTGAGACATTCCAATTGACAACCCTGTGATACGAGAGAATATGCATTAAATAATAAGGGCATTGCACTCTACATGTATAACAATAGCAGCCTTGCTTTTACCTTATTAACAAAACATATCCCACAGAAAGAAAACATATATAGCTTCTGAAATCGGGGACAGGGGCGGTTTTGAACAAAAACATTTTATCATCCGTAGCCCCCGCAAAAACCCTCTGAGTTCTTGGCTGAAGAGAATAAATCTCATGTAGTTTTTTTTTCTGTAGCCTTTCGAGTTCATTCGTTTTCGTTCTCCCTGACCAGTTTATGTCCATATTGCAATTCTCTTTCTGTTGATGGCGCGATGAACATATGTAATATGTCTGTTTTGATCTGGCTGTCTGTTGGACGAAAAGTCCTGGAAATGTCAATTGGTTTGAAAAAAAAAAACACGCAATCCTTGTGTCTTTTTGAAATACAGATATCGTTTTAAATATTATATATTTATATATGTACATTCATATAAAACAATGTTTAACTGATTTCTCAATATTTTCACAGTTTTTATAGCATTTCTTTCTCTATATCGAAAAAAGAGCGGTTGGTGATGGCATGGATGTGTGGACTGTTGGAACTTAAATAAAATACACTGCCGAAGTATTCTTCAGGCTTGGTTGTCTCTAAGAGGTAAATTATGGATCGAAAGACGGTGGGATGGATATCAGCTGCAGTGTACAATGGGCCGGAAATCTATCAAGTAGTAGGCGTGTGATTACTAGTCTTGGATTTACAGACAAATTTCTTCTCTTTCACCCGTCGGTTCTGGAACCAAATGGTGACTTGGCGCTCTGAGAGGTTGGTCCCGGCGGAGATGCGTCTTCTCTTGTCTTTGGTGATGAACTTGCTGGCAGCGTACTCTTTCTCCAGCTCCTTCAATTGGAGCTTGGTGTAGGGAACCCGCTTCTTACGTCCACGACGGTAGCTACTGATCTCAGGCTGCAAAGGGACTACGTCTGGAGAGAAAAAAAGAGAGAAGGAGAGATGTATTACGCAAAGACATTTCCCAGCACTAATTTTGCATCTGATCAATTCAAATGTATTTCATGTGTTAATACGTTTGTTATGAAGATGCAAATATGTCAAAAAGGCCTTATAMACATTAAATACATTACATTACCTGGGCCTATTGTGCGTACTTAAATTGAAACATTACGCACGAGATTTMTGGATGCACAATTGCCATCTGATCAATTCAAATGTATTTCATGTGTTAATACGTTTGTTATGAAGATGCAAATATGTCAAAAAGGCCTTATAGACATTAAATACATTACATTACCTGGGCCTATTGTGCGTACTTAAATTGAAACATTACGCAAGAGATTTTTGGATGCACAATTGGCTGGCTGTCTACTCTTTTATTGGTATTTAAATGTATATTTATACACTTTCGTCGCTGAAATTCAAATACAATAATATAATAAGCATGTTGTTATATTTATCCAGGCACCTGAGGTGTATGAGGTATTAGAGATTTTTTTTTGAGTGACAGGCAAGCATTTGTGAAATGTTGCATTTCTTCAAAATATGATCATCTTGATCCGTGATAAAGACATGAAAGACACAGAGATGGTCCTTGAGGGTCGATGCATCGTTTATACTTCCTTGCATATCTCGAAAAGGGGATGAGGGATTTAAGTAGTCTCTCTTTCAGATTTTTTTWATGAGAATAACATATGCGTGGCCTTGCTGATGTACACAATGTTGTAAAGTAGTTAAATAAAATAAGGATTATATAAGGGACCAAATCTCCGAAACATCCATCCTACCCCAAATATCTATTATTGTTCATATAATTGATATAAACATAKAAATATCAACAATACGTTTTTCAACAGTGGACATATCACTGCGTAATTACACAAATGATATGCCCTGCCATGGATCTCTGAATATTTTGGTATTGTACTGTGAAGATAAGATGAGCACTTCTGGATAATAGTATTGCATTTCTTTAATATTTCTGCAATGTTCTCATCTTCTACGAATGCACTTACCTCTACCGGGTCAATTAACCTGATATGGGCGTAGCCTAGTTATCAAGAACACGTTGACACGAGCAAACTTTTGAGTAGACCCATTAAAGTGGAAATAGCTAGACGTTTGATTTATGTTGGGAATTGGGATTTGAGTTACCTAAAGCTACGACTTAGGTCTGTCTGGCTGCTCAAAAAGCTGCCAGACAGACCAACAGTTCCGCTTGTATGGGTGACATGAAAGGACAGGTATGGCTTTGCTTTAAAGACGAGACTAGGTTTGGGGGGTGYGTAGCCTGGGTTCAATGGTAGTAAGATGAAACATACCCCATAGGTCTACTAACATTTTTACATATGAGATCATTTTCGTTAGCATTCCATAAATACTGAATATTATAATTAGACTAGGTTCTTTGGGTCAAAATGTGCATTTGGAAATTGGAGAGTCATGATGCTAAGTGAGCTAGAAGGAATTAGAAATACGCAAATAACAGGTACGCATCCCTTCATTCTCACTGCATTTCTTGATATCGAAATATTTGTTAACAAAACGAGAACATGTTCATTTCCTGGTCAAAATGTGTTTTGTGAAACGAAACGTGAGGAAAGAAATGATTTGYTGCACGGCACGTCCGCCATGTTATATCAAAATATTCCATGGTAAACCCAGTGCTATTTGGAAAATAATATGGTTGAAATTCTGCACTCACACATGTTCTCATGTTTTCCCAAGTCAATTGAAATGTGGGCATCATTGTCCCAAGATTGTTTAGGATTTAAGCGTTTTCAGAGGAAATGTACAATATTTTCAGGGGAAATGTAAAGTCTCAAAGTTTAACTTTACAGTTCTACACACAGCCACACACTGACAGATACACAGACCCATAGGCTACACATTAACTGTGTGTGTGTGTGTGTGTGTGTGTGTGTGTGTGTGTGTGTGTGTGTGTGTGTGTGTGTGTGTGTGTGTGTGTGTAATGCACGAGCTCGTCGTCCGCGTGTGTGTTTTTAAGGAAACTCCTGGAAAAGGAGGCAAAATGGCGTGAGGGGAGAGCTAGCTAGGGCAACAACTCCTCCGTGTCCGAAATGCAAATACACATTTCACCAAGACGATAAAACATTGTGGTTAACTAAGACCTCCAGTAAACACCGTGTAAACAGCATACTGGACGCTTATGGACCGTGTTTTCTTTATCAAATATCAGACTAGGCTATGTAGCCAATACAAAAGGAAAGCTTGTCTTTCAAAAAGCCATTGAAGTATAAATACTTATGAAATACTTATGCAACAGTATTTGAGTCAGATATTAGATGCTTTGGTCATGGGCGAATGGAACATTGATTCTCACATGCAAAACGCGCCCTCGCGAAACATTGGGCGCTGTTGACAAAGATTCGGCAGAGATTTATTGGCACAATCCAAACAGTAGCCTTATAGCCTAGCTCGCTAATTTTTATCATACAAGGAGAAAGGGTATGTGTTCATGCCCCTCTCTATTCTGCCACCGTGTGACTCACTACCCGGCTTAAGCACTATTGCAGTCATATTGTGACTTGGAAATAACAAAGCTGAAACGAATTGTTTTGTTTCTGAATAGTTTCTAGTCTGGCCAATATGTCATGCGTGTTGTTTATTACCAGATACATAACATCACATTGAGTAGGGTGTATCTCTTACGATAAAAAAATTCAGAAATGGCTTCAACCAAAGCACAATCTGTGGTGTTGAGTTGAATTGAAGGATTTTGGCATATTTTAGCGATCAGCGTCACAACCAACCAACAGCACAGACACTCCCCCAGTAAAGGACCCCGTGGATGAAAATAGCCTACCATGTCTGACTGTCAGTTTCATTACGCTGTGAAATGTTCTACAAATATTGCGCTGTCTCTCAATAATGTACTAAAGGGATGCTATACATTTATATACATTGTCGTTTGTATATCACTCTACACTTGATCATTGACATATAGGTTATGGACTTTGGTGTAGCACATGATAAATTATACGGCTACATCACGACGAGGAAATGATTGCATTTCATATTGAAACCCGTAATTAAAATCCAATAACAACGACGTAAATTTCGACGAAGGGAAAAGGTTACTACAATCATGGATAACAATTCTAAGCTAAATAAAAACAAAGGACAATGCTGCAATTTCACACATTCTCTAGACATTTAAATGTCAAAACATATCACATTTCATACCTGGAAATGGTGATTTCCAAAGATGAGTGGACTGTGTTTGCTCCTTGGAACAGTACACCTGCCCATCCCAGCCATTTGACAGAGCCCAGTGCTGGTAGCCCTCCATAGGAATCAACGCGTCGTGCCTGGGTTCGGGGTGGCTGATCCCGGGCACCACAGACATATCTAGATATCCAGGAACCGCTTGGTACGAGCTAGCAAAACTGGGGTAGAAGGCGAACTCTTTCGCCCTGCTAGACACCTCTTCGGTAGGCAACGCGGTGTGGGGGTCGGCATATTTCTCTGCAGGGTGGTACGAGCAGGGCTTCTGCTGCAAGTTCACGTTGTGCGAGTGAGATAACCTACAACCGTAATAAGGGTTTCCAAACGGATAACCGTAGCTCAGAGATGCACTGGAGGAAGTTTGGGGAGCAGGACACTGTCGGCCGGTGTCTGGGGAAGATATATCCGAGTACACCGAGCCCTGGTGAGACGCTATAGTGCCAGAATGTCGCCCCAACCCGGGGTGCGACATCAGGTCCCTGCAATGGGTCGCCGGGCAATTCCCGCTCAGTCCCTCCATTGTTTGGTTTTTAATCGGATTATTTTCATTCGGGCTTTTTTCATAAACGTACATCAAGGTGTCCGCCCAGCGTGGATGCAGAACCAGTGAAGTCGTCATATCAGGGGCTGCCGATGGTTTTTAAAAGTCGACTACTCCAAGACCGACACCTCATTTCCAACTACATTTTACGTGAGCGCATGCGCAACCAAGACCCGTGTGTCCAGTTCATTAAGGTTCTGGCACGTGATATGCTAACGAGCCCGAAGAGATTGGGGCTTGTGAGTGGGGGGAGAAAAGCCCTTTAAACAACTAGTAGCTCAAGTTTCACCGGGTCTTTCTGTGGAATACAGGGTCCCATCATTGGCTGAAGTCACCTACACGAACATCCTTAAAGGGGAGGTTGGAAACCTTCGGTGAAGGGGGAAACGAAAACAATCTGCAAAGTTTGGCCGACACAGGAAAATATTAACCTCAAGTAAACATTTTATGAACTCAGAATTGTTTTCATTTTGGGCAAGATGAAAAATAAATTTGAGTGGTATTATAATAAATGAATATGCAAGTCTAGGCCTTCTTATGCTTTGTGTGACAGTGTCGGTGTTGGTTTCATTAACAAATGTTCCATCAATTCATTTATTTTGGAGTCAGAGTGGAAAACGTTTAGGCTGCATGACCAAAAATAAGTTGCATATTCAGACTTGCATATTCACACAAGTGGTTAGCATAATATCTTATATCCAAATGCAAATAGACATAAATGCTAATGCAAATAGACAAGAGTAAGCTATGTAATCAAAAATGTAATTGGGTATTTTCTTATAATGAAAATAATGAGACTACCATTGGTAAAACACTAAATAGCCTATATGTTTGTCAGCGAACTGTGTGTAGGCTACGGGTTAGTAGTTTCAGCATTTTCAACTGCATTGGCATGAATTCTACTGCTTACTCTAATTTCAATAAAAACTCATTCAGGCCGTTTAATTTGGTTACAGGATTGCATCTTTCATTTACAAACGTAGCCTAGTTGGTGAACTATAATCAATGATGCATTTCAAATGCAGTTTATTAGATAAAAAAATAAAATAAATCCTAACTCATATTTGTGGGAGAAAATAGTGAGCGTCACATTTGGCTCTTTTTTGGGAAATCCAAAGGTGATGAGTATAATCTAAATCTTGGGTCAGGTTTGTCAAAATTAAAGCGCAAGATCTGCCTATATGTTGTTCTTATCATGGTCCCTTCAATTGCCTCCACATTCGAATAAATATTGATAGCTATGAATATGCAAAGAAAGAAAAAAAGTCTGCCTTTTGCAATCGGTAGAGTGATAGACTTTAGGGAAAGTAACCTCGCAAGATGATTTGTAGCCTATTACAATAATAACATGTTACTGAAAAAGCACAACTGTGTTTTTCCACTATTTTTAATGATTCCAAAATAATACCCCGTCAGTTGAAAGAAAAAAAGCGTTAGAACAGGTTCACATATGAGTAGGCTTTATTTGTGTGGAGGAGATCCATTTATGTATTTGTTTGGAAGAAGAAGGATTACTTCAGGCGCAGGCACTCGTTTTTGATTCATTTGTCATTCTTTCCTTTGGACCGAAGACAGATACATTAAAATGTAGAACATTAAAATACCATACAACATTTCAATTTTCTCATGCCAGTCACGTTTCTAATAACGCAATTATGTGTTTAGGACGCCAAAGGTTGTCCCAATGTTTTGGAGGTTGACAATAGGACAGGACTACTGAATGTTCAACAAACACAACATTTTTACTTGTGATGCTTTGGTCTATCCTAAACAATTTCAGACTCATCAAACTCAATCCGATCTCTTGAATCTCTACATGTTTATCTATATCTAATCGACTGTAAATTGACCGCGAAACAGTTATACCACCGTTGTGCCAGTGTTGTATAGATATCTAGACAGGAAAAGGAAAGCTAGAGTACAACTAGATGGCTATAATTCGTTGTCACATAGACAAATAGTGCTCTGTTGTCTCAAATCCGGAGATTACAGCTATGGAGGGCCGGCTCATCCAAATGGCAGCTGCACGGAAGTCCAAGGTCAAGGTAAAAAACGCGGACAAACAAGGTCGTAATCAGTCTAGACAGACAAGAATGAACTTCACACTCTGTCGAGTATGCATGCAAACTCCTGTAATTTACAGACCCTGACTCTGAAATACCTGCAGAGTGGATAGTAAGTATAAAGACAAGGAAGGACAAACACTCCAATAGTAGCTCAAGTAATTTCCTGTGTTTTAAAGGGACAAGACAACCAGGTTTGGGGCTGTGTGGAGGAGAGGGAAGAGAGACAGAAAACTGGGCATTATAACGCAGGCTAGATAGACTACTACAAGTAACGCGTTTGCTTCTTTTCATTAAACTTTGCTGGTGAGAGGTGTTAAGAAATGTTATCCATTTTATATGGATTACATTGATGATTTATATAGGTATGTACACGTTTTGCAATGTAATTGTTTGCGAGGTTTAGGCAGGACTAGCTTCCAAGTATACATGGTGTTCCATTGTTAAAGTGGAGTCGCAAGGGTTTTTAAAAAGAAAACCTTTGACTTGTAACCAAATATCCAGCACTGTTCCCTCGTGATACACATTCACCTTTTTACATATTTTTGGACGTTAGACTGCATGGGCTAGGTTATTGATAAAGATATCACGTCAATCATTTTTACGCGTTCAAAATTACTATAGTTATGACTAATTTAGAATCCTCTTTCAAACGTGTCAAATAAAATGATTGGATCTGTAAGGTTATACAGGCATTCAAACTAACTCCAACGTTCTGTATCCGGCGGTAAGCTAATTGAAGAGTGTGCAGGCCCGGCCTATGGCAACACATGCATTTATATGAGTGAGTGTGCAGGCCTGGCCTGTGGCAATACATTTATATGAGTGAGTGTGCAGGCCTGGCCTGTGGCAATACATTTATATGCGTCCTTACACGTGTAAAGACAAAATAACTTTATTTCGGGTACATGGGTTGTCATTGAATTTCCCTGCTCAATGAATTGCATTACTTTGGGTAATTATTATTCGCATTATTCGCTCAGGATATCATTTATCTGCGGTAAAGTAGCACCCAACAATGACAACATTCGTGTTTTCAGTGCTTCCAAAGTCCAGATGTTTCTTCAGCAAGTCAGCAATAGATTTGACATTTTTCTAGAAACTCCCATACCATAAGCCAAACTCTAACGAATGCATAGGCTATAATCACGCAAAACCAGATATTCCTGCATGGCATCTCGACTACTGTCAAATTGATATGTATAAACATTCATGTGAGCTATGGAACATCCTCTATAAGTTTTAACAAATGATAATGATACAACATCAAAGTACGACTTGTTGTTTATTCTCCATGAGCGAAATCCCCAAGAGTTTGGACATATCCAATATAATATATCCTGTTATATTTCCTTATTGCCAAAATATTGCAACGCTACTAATATACAGAAAACACCTGATACAGTATGCTATATAGTATGCATGCAACATGGATGCAGGATAAGGGTCGACACTCATAAATTCCATTCCAGCAACCTTATGTGTGAAATGAAACAAAGAAAATGACGGTGAATGTTCAATTAATTAACTGATTAATTTCCTAAATTGACTGATTTGTTCTTAAAGGGGTATACACAGCTTGTCACTATAGTGATGCCCTGTAAGGTACGTCCTTTGTACCTTTAGTTCTAGGTACATAATTGTACCCTTGCAGTTCGCACCTTAAAATAGACAATATTGTACCTTAGGGGACAAGATAGTACAGGCACAAAAGCGTGCCTTTTGAAAATGTACAAATGTGTCTTTTTAGGGTAACACCACAAAGCCTTATTTGCATATTTCCCAGGGTGCCTTTCAAGTGAATTTTTGAGATACCAGTACCACCCATGACTGTGTTTGCTCGAGACGGAGACGTGTATTTTATATTCAATGGCTTTCAGTCCTGTAGTGAATGTCCAAAGTGAATATTTTATCATCAAAATGAAACTATTTACACAATACACTACATATCAGTATCATAAGGTCATATTTTGACAGTGTAGTTTTACTCCAACAAAATAGTCTAAAACTATGGGTTTGCAGGCCACATCGAGCCATTCACATTATGCTGGCTTGCAAAGGGATATGTAATTCCTAATCGAATCCAGACAGAGTTAGGATATCCCAAAATGTGAATTTTTWATCACCAGCAACCTGCATTTACAATCACTGCCATGGAAAGGACATTTTAAATGAGACTACCTAAACCATCTAAATGTGAACAAACACGCAGTAACAAGTGCAATAAGTCCAACTACCAACAGATTGGATTAGTTTAATTATGTATGTTATTTAGCATAAGATCAATCAATCAATGTGCATGCAAAAACACATATGTTGACACAAAGAAACAATAGAGCATGCTGGGAAATATGATAATGCTGTGCATGGTTTTTGAGAGTGTGTGATGATTGTACCTTTATATTCAAAGTATTGGCTACAAAAATGTACCATTATACTATTTTCTGCACATGTACCCTAAAATGTACCAAACAGTGCCATGTGAAATTATACTGTACCCTATACCCTAGCCTAGGCATAGTGTTGTAAACAAGCAATAGAACCGCAGCTGCAAAATTCACACTTCAGTTTTGTCCAGATTTAACACAGCACCCTTAAACTCGTGCTAGATCTGTCACACCGGGAATCAGAGGCTGGAAGATGGAATCAATTTTTTGGGAAGGTAGGGTTTGGGCCGGGGCCTCAGCACCACCACACACGTTAAGCAAGTCCCCATGGTGATGGTCGACAGACCGTGGAGAAGCCTACCTGTGATGGGGCTTCCGCTCTCAGGAACTGACTGACTGGTGCATGTGCTCCCCTCCCGGCCTGCGCACCACATAAAGCATACGATTTAGTACCAGTCATTTGTTTACATGAGGACTTCCTCTATAGCGCGGGGAATTATGAATTATTTTATCAAATGTATTATTTAATAATATTTCGGTTATTTACATGCAGTAGAATACAATATAACGTAATATAATATAACAGAATATAACAGAACAGAATATAACAGAACAAAATATAAATATAATTTATTGACAGATCCTGTTCTCCCAAATACACACACAGATACTAAAATTGTGGCGCAATCTCACTGGTTGTATAGTGAGAATGAGGCAATATCCTGGGGGATCATGTAAGATTCTTTGAAGTAACCTCTGGTGTGCTAGCATACGGTATGGGATGAATGGAGTGATTGACTTTGCAGGTAAAGCACCTTGTCGAAACTACTACTGTTATTTATGACTATCAGCTAACTGCCTTGTTAGCTCCAGTCTTTGCTCGAAAATCAGTAGTATGATTATAAAAACTACCATGCATAAATATGTTAGTCGTTTTAATAATCAAAGTGTTGCGAATATGCTAGGTTTTTTGGTTGTTTCATCGAATAAGCAAACTACAAACACCAATCTCGAGATGGAGTTTTACTCACTTCATTTTGCGTTAATATGCGCTCACATTTTGAAACATGGTTTGAAACATGTACTGCCTGAATAGGGTATTTGTAATCAAATGAACTCCAGCCACCAAAATATCCATGCGTAAAAGCATGCGTAAAAGCATGCGTAAAAGCGAATTGGAATTATCATCGATAACTTCCCAAAGCAATGGACAAATAAAACAATCTTTCCTATGTTTTATTCTAGTTTTTTAATTGGAAGGAATATGGAAATAAATATTAATCGAATTCAGTCGAGGAATGAGACTTCAAATACATTTTTAACAGTTTGGAAAAAGAAATGCAAAATATATTTTATTTGCGTGTTTTCCTAAACACGCCATAGGCTACTACTCATGTGTTCGGTATGTGTATAGTCTACTGATAGGTATTAAAACATGTTTCAATCAGCATTAAGTTATGTTTCTTATTTTACACTCCAAAATATTGTTTTTGATTTAATGAATCCTTTTTCGAAAGATACAAATACACACATGCATAGCATAGTATGTCACACACACTCACACGTTCAAAGATTCTGGGTTTGGAAAGTCATGTTGGCAAAGGGTTGTCATGGAGAGGCTTCCTGTGCACGTGCAGTTTCGACCATCTACTTCAACCCCAGTATTCACCCAGTACCTCGTGTGTAACAGGCCTGCGTCTGGTGCAGTCAGGTAATAAACATACAAGCAATATCTGTGTAAATATAGACTACAGCAGCCAGAACGAGTTTAAATCTCGAATAAAAGAATACAGACTATTTCATTATGTCCAAGGTAATAACAGTGAAATAAGAAAGTCAATTTGAGACAAAGGTTCACGAAATCATTTGATGACGGATGTAAGTCCATGTTTGATTCAAACAGTTAAATATGTTTAAGACATTTATTAAATATAATTTTCACTTTATTTTGTCACCTAGAAGGAAGAAAACATTTACACTTGCCTCATCTATATATTTTTTACTCAACAATTAGGCAATATTTGCAGCATTTATAAATCATGCCCACTTAAGATTTGAGAATGTAATGTATTACTACTAGCCTATTGCTGATAAGGTCCATTCTAAAGGCACATGTACCAGCTCAAGATAACCGCGATTCAAATATGATAATATCTGAAGGCCAACCATTATCCTTTAGTGAGCTTCTTTGGTGCAGGTAAATCTAAATAATAATTCAATTAATCTAACCGGTGACTGTTTAAGGGTTTGAATGTTAAGTGCTAATCGCAACTGTTCATAACTAAATCTGGGCGAGGGCCACACCTTGGCATGCACGAGCAAACCTGAGAGGGGGAGGGGAGACTGTTTGACGGAGGAAGGTGATTGACTCACGTGCAGCCTGAGATGAATACTGAACTGAATCAAAATCGGGTGATGTCGCATTGCAGATATTTTTCCTATCATTTACGATTTCCTATTTGAGATTAGGCAATTGAAAACATTTGCATATATGCGCGATATAGAGTAGGCCTGAACCACAAATAGCATGCTATTCTGTTTGTTTTATTGTGAGGGGGATTGTGTCTTGTTATGCAAAGTTGGTAAGCAGTCAAGCAACGTTTTTCAGGACCGATAGGAAACAACTATATAGATGTAAAGATACATCTCTAGAGATAGAAATTGCATATAGATGTATAGATATTTGGCATATAGGTAATGGTCATCGCACTATATAAAAAGACTCGGTGCTTGCATTGTTGTTTTGAATTGAAGTTGCAGTTGTACGAATGAGCAAGAAATTCTGTGATCTAACGAATATGAAATAACAAAGGGGGAGTTTTCAAATCCAGTAGATTCACCATAACACTACAGGCACCGACTTGTCCCCCCCCCCCCCAACTTTATACTACTTTGATTCTGAAAGCATTTCAAATGTAAGTTGCATTTTTAAGACATTTCAAGCTTTTTTTCCTTTAAAGATATATTTTGGGGGAAACAATGCTTGAGAAATCTATTCTGTAAAAAGCTTTGCGTAAACAATATAGCTCCACATATGAAATGCATAATGTTTGCTATGTAATGTCACAGTGGAATACAGGATACATCAAGATAAACTTTGAAATAGACAAAGAACTCCTTAAAATGATTTCCGTCGTTGCCAAGTCGCTGCGGTGGATATTAATCATCAAACGGATTCCCATACACGTAGGAAAGAAAAAAAATCAAGCATGTATTTATATCCAAATATGGCATGCAGGCGTACAGTAGAATATGTCTTCATTTAGGCTGCACAGGCCTTTATGTATTGCGTCATGGATCATAGAGTCCATTGATATTTTGCTCATTCAGCAGACGCCATTATCCAGAGTCAGTGCATTCAACCAATAAGTAAAACCCTCCTTAAAAAATCCGCTATCAGCAAAATCAATGGTAGTAAGAAAAGTGTAGAGAATGTAAGAATAGAGTATACGTATAGAGAGCATAGCGAAGCAGTGTGTCCAATCGTTTGAAAGCAGACAGAAGCAGACAAACAACTCCCAGGTTGCAGAAGCAGACACGTCTCGTCGGAAGTCCAAGTTCAAGTTAGAAGAGGCGGTCACTCACCGCAGCTGTCCAGACAGCACAACAAAAGACACGACACTGCGGGCCTATTGATCGTTTCTTCCCAAAAATATTTCTGCAAATATTTTTCCGTTGTTGTTGTTAAATATCAACAAATGGCATGTCAGGAGAGTCAAAACAAGCTTTATTTTTTTGTTTTGGTCTGTATAACCTTTGACCTCAGAGAACTGGTAACTTATTAAAAGATTATAGGCTATTGATAAGGACATCATATTTTCATGTTGCATGTTTATTAAACGAAGAAAAGGTATTTGATAATATAAGGTGCAATGAAAAGCTATTCCCGCAGACCACTAAAGCAGTCACGTGTCAGTGGATGGAGAATTCTTCCTATCTTTTTTTATTATTATTGAGATTTTCAAAATTCTAGTCTATATATTAACTTTGATTTAACTGTTATTTAAATGCATTTCTGATTATCAAGACATGAAGAATAGAATATGTCTAGCCTACACCTCGTGCGTTCTAGTCAGATGTGGAACGTAATGACCAAAATTCCTTTGTATCTTATTTACAAATGATATATTACATAAAATATATTATGTTTAGAATATATGTTAACACAACATAATAAGTCACAATATATATAACATCATGATATAGGCCTAATACAATACATATTAACATGCATACCGAGTCTAGGCCTAACGTCCCTAAAATGTATAACATTTAATATGCAATATTATATGCATAATATATAACATAGACTGTGCACCTTCAACAATATCCTCTTCCATAATTCAATGAGTTAAGCATTGGTTATTATAGTACAACCTAAGTGTAGGTGTGAAAGGCTGTATGCCCTATAGGATACTGGTGAAGACCTATATTTTACGCATCAAACTGCGTGGCGTAAAAAGTCTGGAGTATTCAACAGTTAACATATATAGAAACATTTAGTTACATTTACTTAGTGACTGACAGTAGGACATGTACACTAATCATGTATGGCACACCACAAACACGCATGCAGCTAATACAAACGTGGCCTCAATTTACGCACTCCATCGCTAATACGAACGATGTTGACTAAATATAATGGGCATTTATTTTGTATGTTGCAAAGGACTACAATCCCACACTTGCAGTACATTGATAATATCAACCTCAGAATATCTTATCAACGTACAACTCATTCAATTCATACATGGGCTCTCCGGTTGTCGTGCACTGCTTGCAGCAATGCACAGTAAATTCAGAAACAACTTTCAATCAAGGCAACATGGAATATAAAACATGCTTCATGTCCTGTGTAGTTTGCCTATTCGCAACAGTTGTTTCATTCATTTGGGGTGACATCAGGGTGCATTGAGTAGTAGCCTGCCATATACCTTCGCTATGCTATCTATACAACTATACATTTCCTATACAACGCACGGAAGTATTTAGCTACAATACAACGTTTGCAGTCATTCCCCACAGAAATACCGTGTGAAATAGGATCTCAAAAGTTCGATCATAACCAAATAACGGAATAGTGTATTTGCATCGTTCGTTTGTTAGGAAAATATATAGGCCTGGTTTAAAAAAGAAGAACAAAAATGTGAAGTTGTAGTACTAAAATACAACATGCTACAATTTAATTATACAATTTAAATTCCAAGATTAAGTTAAAACGATTGGTTATTACTATGTGTAGAAATGAGTAGCATACTTCCAGATATACTATCCAGTGCATAACATGCATTTACTATACTCTTTATTGTTATGTTTGAGTGGTCTCCAATTCAATCAATTAATTATCTGTTTTTCGCTCTCTTTTTTTTCTCCTTCGTCAGTTTAGCTACAATGCTGTCCACCAAGACATAACACAAACAATAACCTACATTTTAGAAGGCAGCCTGGAAATATAGCGCAATACATAGACCATACGTCATCTCCTCGAGAGGTTTATGCCCCTACCCTATATTTGGCCAACATAGATCCGCTATAGCCATCTAAAGACAGGTGAAACATGCAGGAAAAAAGCAACAACAACAAAAAAACATTCTGAATTGTGTTCAACTGTCATGGGATCACAGGAATACTCACCTCATCCAGAAGAACAAACAAATAAAACATATGTTAAGAAATGCTCTAATACATAAAGCATAGAACATAGAATTTGAACATAGAATTTATATATCTTCAACTTCACAATCTTGTGACATATCTCTTCAATCTCGTTTTTGAGAATAACCTGCAATGTGCATTCGTACGTTTAAGTCAACATGTATTTCCGTTGCGTATTGATCAAGTACACTTAAACAAATCAACATTCACCAGAATAACTTACATTTTAAGAGGTGGAAAATGTTGATTCCAGAATTTCAGTTCAAACATGAGATATGACAATACAGGCAGGCTATTTTCTATTTCAAAACGTCTCCTCCATTCTCTATTTTTAAGACTTCAATATGTAAATCCCCTCTTACTTATTCAAATGTAACTTTATAGCCTCTGTCTGTGTCATAGGTCAAGGTCAAGGACGACCATTCTAAGAAGTTGCCTATTCATCCATTCAAAGTCATCTCAGACGTCTCAAAATGGTTCACAAATTCTTATCGATCAAGTTTGAGATTCGAAAGCACAGTCTGAATTAGGTCACAAATATCTTTCTCTCTAAAACCCCTTGTTCAATTCGTCGCATGCAATTATGTCATGCTGCATACTATGTAAACATGTTTTCAATAACCGAAAAATGAAATAAGAAATAATCGACCAAATAGCCAAAACATGCCCGTCTTTTTCAACTCACACTTTAATCTAACGAACAATGTCTAGTTTGACAATGCAATGCATCTCATATGGATCATGTTGAGGAATTGGTGTTTGGCTTATACGTTTTATTGTCAACATTTCTCATCGAAATATAGGGATTTTAAAACGACCGCTTAAATCCATCGGTGGATGTGTTCAATTCTCCCCTCAAATGAGAAATAAGACCGGAAAAAAACATATTTTCAGGACACAATGTTTTAGAAAACGCATATGGCCATTGACTTCAACCCCTGTGACGCTTCCCTGATATGGTAGCCTATACATGAATGTTAGCCTTGGCCTATACGTCAACATATGTTAGGTTGGTAGCCTAACTCTTTAAACCAACTTTCTCAGGCTTCAATCTACACAAAAACATAAACCAAACACTTTCGATTTGCTTTCTTTCGATGGTTATTTCCTCAAATATCCCATTGGCTACTTAAGTTCATATAAGGACTAGAATAGAAGACCTGAGTTCAAGTTCAAAGTCTGTCTCCTCAGACAGAGCCAGGGTAAGCTCAGCAAAATACCTCCTCACTCTCGTAAAAGAAACGGTAGCACACAGAGCCGGGTCCAGACCCGACCCAAAATAAAATAATAAAATATAGGATATAACCTATTGAATTCGGTCAGTCCAATGAAAAGGCTCAAGTGACAGGGAATAGTTTGACAACACTCAACACATTGATGAGAGCTACTAGCTACCGTTGCGATCAAATGAGTGTCCATGACATGTCCATGCCAGTCAATCTAAAATGTGCAAATCTCTGCGTAATAGGACGCACTGCACTGTCAATATTGTAGCCCACTATAAGTTGAGGAGGTGAACGTTGATAATATTTGAAATGTGATGGGCGACCATACCCTTATCCAGTGGTGGAAAAGCGCCCAGTTGTCATATTTGAGTAAAAGTAAAGATACCTTAATAGAAAATGACTCAAGTAAAAGTGAAAGTCACCCAGTAAAATACTACTTGAGTAAAAGTCTAAAAGTATTTGTTTTTAAATATACTTAAGTATCAAAATTAAGTGTAATTGCTAAAATATACTTAAAGTATCAAAATTAAATGTTTAAATCATTTCAAATTCCTTATATTAAGCAAACCAGACGCCACCATTTTTTAATTTTAATTTTATTTAGGATAGCCAGGGGCCACCTCCAACACTCAGACATCATTTACAAACAAAGCATTTGTGTTTAGTGTGTCCGTCAGATCAAAGGCAGGAGAGATGCCAGGGATGTTCTCTTGATAAGTACATGAATTGGACCAACTTCCTGTCCTGCTAAGCATTCAAAATGTAACTAGTACTTTTGGCTGTCAGGGAAAATGTATGGAGTAAAAAGTACATTATTTTCTTTCGGAATGTAGTGAAGTAAAAGTGAAAATGCAAATAGTAAAGTACAGATACCCCCAAAAACGACTTAAGTAGTACTTCAAAGTATTTTTACTTAAGTTCTTTCACCACTGCCATCATCCAAGAAGTCAACCATAGACAGACCATACCATCCGGCGCATAAACACGGTCTGTCTGGCGCATCTGTTTTGGTCCCACGTCCCTCTCGATCTTAACAACAACAGTCAGTTTGGACTCTCCATTTGTAATGGTGTGTGTGTTTTGTAGGCTAACATCATTGTTTTGGCAGACTGCTAAAGGGTTCCATGAGCTCAGTATAAGATTTAAATAACATCCCCTGTCGAAACTACTTGTGCATGCCTTTCAAATCGTAATCCAGTATAGGTCAATGAAAGGCAATAACATCTCCTAAAATGAGATACACGTTTACTTGGATTAGAGAAACTGAATCTACAGAATCGGTTTCGCTTTTGATGGTCTCTAATTAAATGCCCTTCAATGTCATTCCATTTATTGAATAAAGCTATATTCATATGTATTAGCACAACTCATCGTTTCTACTCATATTTAAAGGTATTGCATTATTACGTTGTGCTTTCTATTTTCAGAGTTACCGGAAAAATGAGAGAAGAATATACTGATATTGATAATAAGTTGATTACAAAAGTAACTCTTAAATGTTGTGGTGAGGTACTGTATGTTCAAGTTTGATTCACAAATGTTGAAGGCATTACCTGTTTGCGCTGAGTGACATATCACCTCTCTCTATCATGTAACATGTAGGTCTCTTTCAAGAGGACACACAATTTAGAAAATATTTCAATATTCACATTTTTTGACATATAAAGTAGCATGCCGCTATCCACAGTACARCCCAAAGCAAGTTGTTGCAGTCATCAGATAACATCAAAACATCACGAATTCCAAATAAACGTTTTAACTGTGTGTATCGTGTGTGCCCCAAGTCTTCCAGTGTATTTTATTTATTTAATTGGTGTGTTTAAAGACCTATCCATGTTTGGATAAAAGTTGTTTTGTTCAGTGAATCGTTCTTTAAAAGCCAAGTAAATACAAACCAAATGTAATTTTTAAATTGCAGCTTTTTTAATTAACATATTGAGAAGAGTAATGGGGTGATGAAAAACCACATTTGTAACATTTGATCCTGAGTGGGATTTTATTGAGAAACCAACAAAACAATTTCACTTGCGACTCTAAATTCTACTATACAACATAGAATGAATAGAATCGGTGCTTAATTAATTTCTCACTTTAATTGGATAATTAACGGGTGAAAGCCTTGTAAAATAATCTGCATCAGTACGATATTAAATGCATGAGGGGGTTTTACATGGCTGTAGATGGCAATGATTTAGACACTTTTTAAGACATTATAGGATTAGTTACAACGCAACTATCATTCTCAATCACAACGATGTGTTTTGACAGTGGTTGCGTAAGTTGCACATTGCAGCATCTTACCACTAACGTTAGAAGCAATGTCAATACTAAAATGTATTCATTGAGTCTGTATTGGTCAGAGGTTTGAAGAAAGACCAAGTAGAAATAGATGGCAATGAAGTGGACCACCAACACTTGACCTCTAATAACACAGCCTGTGGTTCAATACAGGCACTAATGACAGAATAAACATAACCAGATATTGTTCTTTGGTCAGGATGGGGAACCCAGGTGGTCAGCAAGTGGTTGAGATAAGCAACGAAGATAAACATTTAGGGATAGGTTTAAGTGTTTGACCACACTGGCTTCTTAAGTTTGGGATGTGCGTTAAATAGCCATTTAAAATATGGTGGTGTGGTGTGGTCATGGTCAGTCTCCAGAAGGCTAGTCTACCAACTCTTATAGAGACCCCTGAGATATAGGTCTAACTACACTCTTAGACAAAAAGGTAGGGGGATCCTTTGAAGAACCCTTTTTGGTTCCAGGTAGAACCCTTTCAGTTCCAGGTAGAACCCGTTAGGGTTCTATGTAGAACCCTTTCCACAGAGGATTCTACATGAAAACCCCAAATAGTTCTACCTGGAACCAAAAAAGGTTCTCCTATGTTGACAGGTGAAGAACCCCTTTGGGACCATTTTCTCTAAGAATGTACACGCCTGCCCAACACCAGAACCCTGAGACATCCTTATAGGTCTAACTAAATGTCTACCCAACACCAGACCCCTGAGATATCTTTATATACAGTTGAAGTCGGAAGTTTACATATACCTTAGTCAAATACATTTAAACTCAGTTTTTCACAATTCCTGACATTTAATCCTAGGTAAAATTCACTGTCTTAGGTCAGTCAGGATCACCACTTTATTTTAAGAATGTTAAATGTCAGAATAACAGTAGAGAGAATGATTTATTTCAGCTTTTATTTCTTTCATCACATTCCCAGTGGGTCAGAAGTTTACATACACTCAATTAGTATTTGGTAGCACTGCATTTAAATTGTTTAACTCAGGTCAAACGTTTCGGGTAGCTTTCCACAAGCTTCCCACAATAAGTTGGGTGAATTTTGGCCCATTCCTTCTGACAGAGCTGGTGTAACTGAATCAGGTTTGTAGGCCTCCTTGCTCGCACACCATTTTTCAGTTCTGCCCACAAGTTTTCTATGGGATTGAGGTCAGGGCTTTGTGATGGCCACTCCAATACCTTGACTTTGCTGTCCTTGAGCCATTTTGCCACAACTTTGGAGGTATGCTTGAGGTCATTGTCCATTTGGAAGACCCATTTGCGACCAAGCTTTAACTTCCTGACTGATGTCTTGAGATGTTGCTTCAATATATTCACATCATTTTCCTGCCTCATGATGCCATCTATTTTGTTAAGTGCACCAGTCCCTCCTGCAGCAAAGCACCCCAACAACATGATGCTGCCACCCCCGTGCTTCACGGTTGGGATGATGTTCTTCTGCTTGCAAGCCTTTTCCTCCAAACTTAACGATGGTCATTATGGCCAAACAGTTCTATTTTTGTTTCATCAGACCAGAGGATATTTCTCCAAAAAGTACTATATTTGTCCCATGTGCAGTTGGCAACCCTAGTCTGGCTTTTTTATGGCGGTTTTGGAGCAGTGACTTCTTCCTTGCTGAGCGGTATTTCAGGTTATGTCGATATAGTACTCGTTTAACTGTGAATATAGATACTTTTGTACCTGTTGCCTCCAGCATCTTCACAAGGTCCTTTGCTGTTGTTCTGGGATTGATTTGCACTTTTTGCACCAAAGTACGTTCATCTCTTGGAGACAGAACGTGTCTCCTTAATGAGAGGTATGACGGCTGCGTGGTCCCATGGTGTTTATACTTGTGTACTATTGATTGTACAGATGAACGTGGTACCTTCAGGCGTTTGGAAACTGCTTCCAAGGATGAACCAGACTTGTGGAGGTCTACACTTTTTTTCTGAGGTCTTGGCTGATTTCTTTTGATTTTCCCATGATGTCAAGCAAAGAGGCACTGAGTTTGAAGGCCTTGAAATACATCCACAAGTACACCTCCAATTGACTCAAATGATGTCAATTAGCCTATCAGAAGCTTCTAAAGCCATGACATAATTTACTGGAATTTTCCAAGCTGTTTAAAGGCACAGTCAACTTAGTGTATGTAAACTTCTGACCCACTGGAATTCTGATACAGTGAATTATAAGTTAAATAATCTGTCTGTAAACAATTGTTGGAAAAATTACTTGTGTCATGTACAAAGTAGATGTCCTAACTGACTTGCCAAAACTATAGTTTGTAAACAAGAAATTTGTGGAGTGGTTGAGAAACGAGTTATAGTGACTCCAACCTAAGTGTATGTAAACTTCCGACTTCAACTGTAGGTCTAACTAAAACCAGACCCCTGAGACATCCTTAATGGTCTAAATACATGTCTGCCCAACACCAGGTTGGTCAACACAGAAATCGGAGATCTTCTGCAGACATTAAAGCAGGAATCTGAAGGTCGTGAGCTGCCCACCTTTTTGTGTTGTTTTTTCACTTTGAAAGAAAACAAGGGGTTTGAGCTCTGAGCCGCCTTGGGATGGCCTTCTGGGCAAGGTGTGTCTTTGCACAAAACCCGCCTACTCGAACGACCCTTGCATCGACATGGGCCCAGAGCTGGAGAGGGAGTCACTTGCAAGAAACAAACACAGAGCAGACCAAGCCAACAAGCTAGCTAACTTGTTTGCAGATCAGCTGTTTTTTTGGAGCAGGGACAACATTTTCAGAAAATGGCGACAGAAACAAGCAAAATTCTCGGTTCTTGGATCTGAATCATCTTGACTCCAAAATAAATAAATAAAAAGCGAAAAAAAGAGTGCTCATGACCAATCTAGAAACCAGATAAACACTGGAATAAATTCCAAAAGGTGAAGAGTGATGCCGAAATGGCCACCGTTCACATGGACTGGTAGTTAAGAGTTGGGTTTCCTTTTTAGCCTGCTAGCTATGTGAGCTGCTAACCTTAGTGTGTTCAATGATCAAGCTAGCTAACACGGCTACTTAGCTAGCTAGCTAACATCTTCTATATTTGGACTGTTTTGTAATGTTACTCCTCAAAGGAATCTAACGATAGCTACTTCTTGTAGCTACACTGCATAAACCCCACAAGATGCCCAATGCCTTTATTTCAACTAGCTAACGTTAGCTGGCTAAAGCTAGATATGAATATTGTTGACATGATAGTGTGTTTGGTTTGTAGCTGATAATAGATGCAGTAAACAGGTCGATGGAACGCAGACCGTGGGGGATAGAAGAAGGAAGCCGGATTGTCAAATCCATCATGATTTATGTATTTTAACAGGCCCACAATGTGGTTACTAAAGTCCAATTTGGATATGTTTGGCTGTTTTCGCTGCATAACATTTAGAAGTAGTCTCTGATTACCTGCACCGATTTCTCTATTCTAGCTATGCTACCAGCTTATAAGAACGGGAGTTAGCATTTAGCATTCACTTCTTCTAAACTTGAGAAGAGAAGTATTTTATAACTGTAATACAGTTTATTGGTGATGATGACATGGACATGTATTGGGGTTGACATCCATACAGCATTATACTCCAATTTCTACCTCAACATAGTGTGAAATATACATATAAACAATAGCCTAAATGTAGGATAATTTGACTGGGGGGCAATGATCTTTTCCCCCACACGTTGTCATGGCATTTCCATTGTATTGGTCAAGTTCCATTGGCCTCTTTACAGCATCTATGCTAGCTAGCTAGTTGGTCGATAGCATGGCCCACCCCAATAAATGCATCTATAAAATTTGGTACAGTCACATCACACAAACACGTTTTTCTCAGGGCGATATTCGTGTAGACAGTCTGATTTCGAGGAACCTGAGTTTGTAGATGTTGTGGTTTTGTAAAAAAAAAACACCAAAAGAGGGGTAAGAAACGCTATGGATTTTTTTGCTTTGCTTTGTGATTCAATAATTATATGGTTGGTAATCAACCAAAATAGTTAACTACAGTGAGGGAAAAAAGTATTTGATCCCCTGCTGATTTTGTACGTTTGCCCACTGACAAAGAAATTATCAGTCTATAATTTTAATGGTAGGTTTATTTGAACAGTGAGAGACAGAATAACAACAAAAATATCCAGAAAAACGCATGTCAAAAATGTTATAAATTGATTTGCATTTTAATGAGGGAAATAAGTATTTGACCCCCTCTCAATCAGAAAGATTTCTGGCTCCCAGGTGTCTTTCATACAGGTAACGAGCTGAGATTAGGAGCACACTCTTAAAGGGAGTGCTCCTAATCTCAGTTTGTTACCTGTATAAAAGACACCTGTCCACAGAAGCAATCAATCAATCAGATTCCAAACTCTCCACCATGGCCAAGACCAAAGAGCTCTCCAAGGATGTCAGGGACAAGATTGTAGATCTACACAAGGCTGGAATGGGCTACAAGACCATRGCCAAGCAGCTTGGTGAGAAGGTGACAACAGTTGGTGCGATTATTCGCAAATGGAAGAAACACAAAAGAACTGTCAAACTCCCTCAGCCTGGGACTCCATGCAAGATCTCACCTCGTGGAGTTGCAATGATCATGAGACCGGTGAGGAATAAGCCCAGAACTACACAGGAGGATCTTGTCAATGATCTCAAGGCAGCTGGGACCATAGTCACCAAGAAAACAATTGGTAACACACTARGCCGTGAAGGACTGAAATCCTGCAGCGTCCGCAAGGTCCCCCTGCTCAAGAAAGCACATATACATGCCCGTCTGAAGTTTGCCAATGAACATCAGATGAGACCAAAATGGAGTTCTTTGGCATCAACTCAACTTGCCGTGTTTGGAGGAGGAGGAATGCTGCCTATGACCCCAAGAAACCATCCCCACCGTCAAACATGGAGGTGGAAACATTATGCTTTGGGGYTGTTTTTCTGCTAAGGGGACAGGACAACTTCACCGCATCAAAGGGACGATGGACGGGGCCATGTACCGTCAAATCTTGGGTGAAAACCTCCTTCCCTCAGCCAGGGTATTGAAAATGGGTCGTGGATGGGTATTCCAGCATGACAATGACCCAAAACACACGGCCAAGGCAACAAAGGAGTGGCTCAAGAAAAAGCACATTAAGGTCCTGGAGTGGCCTAGCCAGTCTCCAGACCTTAATCCCATAGAAAATCTGTGGAGGGAGCTGAAGGTTCGAGTTGCCAAACGTCAGCCTCGAAACCTTAATAACTTGAAGAAGATCTGCAAAGAGGAGTGGGACAAAATCCCTCCTGAGATGTGTGCAAACCTGGTGGCCAACTACAAGAAACATCTGACCTCTGTGATTGCCAACAAGGGTTTTGCCACCAAGTACTAAGTCATGTTTTGCAGAGGGGTCAAATACTTATTTCCCTCATTAAAATGCAAATCAATTTATAACATTTTTGACATGTGTTTTCTGGATTTTTTTGTTGATATTCTGTCTCTCACTGTTCAAATAAACCTACCATTAAAATTACAGWCTGATCATTTCTTTGTCAGTGGGCAAACGTACAAAATCAGCAGGGGATCAAATACTTTTTTCCCTCACTGTACATGAAGCTGTTTGCCTGTTCAGCACATTGCCTTTATAGCATGGTCATGATTCCTACTATGAACTGCCCTACATTAAGGACTGAATGAATATCCAACGTGGTCAGTCAAGTAAACAATGGCTCATCTGCATTACATATTAGCTGGTAGCTAGCTGTACATGTCCTGCCTTGTATGTGTGTTTTATTTAAGTGTTCAATTGTCATTGTAATTTTTTATTTATTTTTGTGGCAGTTTTTTATCATGCAGCAAGTAGTCCAAGTCATCCATGGTTCTATTACTCCGGCAATCTTGATGGGAAAAAATAATATTTGAAATGCATTGAAATCACTTATTAGCGCAAGTGTCAATGGCCTTTCCAAATCAACTTTTCATAGCATTGATTCGAACTCAATGTAATTTTATATCAATTACTCAAGTTTACTCAAGTGTGAATTGATTGTGTGAATTGTGTGAATTGATTGCCCCCCATCTATCTTCAGAGTTCGTACAGTTGGGTGACCTAAACTGGGACATGCTTAACACCCCGGCCGTCCTACAATCTAAACTAGATTCCCTCAATCTCACACAAATTATCATGGAACCTACCAGGTACAACCCTAAATCCGTAACCATGGGCACCCTCTTAGATATCATCCTGACCAACTTGCCCTCTAAATACACATCTGCTGTCTTCAACCAGGATCTCAGTGATCATTGCCTCATTGCCTGCGTGCGTAATGGGTCCGCGGTCAAACGATCACCCCTCATCACTGTCAAACACTCCCTAAAACACTTCAGCGAGCAGGCCTTTCTAATCGACCTGGCCTGGGTATCCTGGAAGGATATTGACCTCATCCCGCCACTAGAGGATGCCTGGTAGCTCTTTAAAAAGGAACCAATATACTCAGTCAGTTAGGAAAGCTAAGGCTAGCTTTTTCAAACAGAAAAATGCATCCTGTAGCACTAATTCCAAAATGTTTTGGGACACTGTAAAGTCCATGGAGAATAAGAGCACCTCCTCCCAGATAGTTTTTTTTCCTTTTCCTTTTATTATTTTACCCCTTTTTTTCTCCCCAATTTCGTGGTATCCAATTGGTAGTTACAGTCTTGTCTCATCGCTGCAACTCCCGTACGGACTCAGGAGAGTCGAAGGTCGAGAGCCATGCGTCCTCCGAAACACAACCCAACCTAGCCGCACTGCTTCTTGACACAATGCACATCCAAACCGGAAGCCAGCCGCACCAATGTGTCGGAGGAAACACCGTACACCTGGCGACCTGGTCAGCGTGCACTGCGCCCGGCCCGCCACAGGAGTCGCTAGTGCGCAATGAGACAAGGATATCCCTGCCGGTCAAACCCTCTGTCACGATCTATCACAAGGATGACGCTGGAGAGACGAAGCAGGTACGGGGAGTAACATTTAATAAATAACGGACATGGAACGAGACATAAACAGCTTAGCAAACAGAAAAACAATCAATGCAGAAGCAGGGAACAGAGCTGGGGAACTGACACATATAGGGGAGGAAATGAACAGGTGATAATAGAGTCCAGGTGAGTCCAATAACGCTGATGCGCGTGACAAGGAAAGGCAGGTGTACGTGATGGATGGCAGGAGTGAGTGATGCAAGGCATTCTGGCGCCCTCAAGCGCCAGGGGGAGGGAAAGAGCGGGAGCAGACGTGACACCCTCCCTGACCCGGATGACGCTGGGCCAATTGTGCATRGCCCCATGGACCTCCAGGTCACGGCCGGCTGCGACAGAGCCTGGGCTCGAACCCAGAATCTCTGGTGGCACAGCTAGCACTGCGAGGCAGTGCCGTAGACCACTGCGCCACCCGGAAGGCCCCCCTCCCAGATAATTAAGCATTTTTCTACGGCTGGCCATGCTTTCCACCTGGCTACCCCTACCCCGGCCAACATCTCAACACCCCCCTGCAGCTACTTGCCCAAGCCCCCCCCCCGCTTCTCCTTCACCCAAATCCAAACAGCTGATGTTCTGAAAGAGCTGCAAAATCTGGAACCCTACAAATCAGCTGGGCTAGACAATCTGGACCCTCTCTTTCTAAAATGATCAGCTGAAATTGTTGCAACCCCTATTACTAGCCTATTCAACCTCTCTTTCTTATCGTCAAAGATTGGAAAGCTGCCGCTGTCCTCAACCCTGTCTCTTATACACATCTAGATGTGTATAAGAGACAGCGCCAGTACTCCCCGATGCTTCGTGTGATGGCTTCTGCATTCTGTCACGATCTATCACAAGGATGACGCTGGAGAGACGAAGCAGGTACGGGGCGGAATCTTATACACATCTAGATGTGTATAAGAGACAGCAATAACGCTGATGCGCGTGACAAGGAAAGGCAGGTGTACGTGATGGATGGCAGGAGTGAGTGATGCAAGGCATTCTGGCGCCCTCAAGCGCCAGGGGGAGGGAAAGAGCGGGAGCAGACGTGACACCCTCCCTGACCCGGATGACGCTGGGCCAATTGTGCATCGCCCCATGGACCTCCAGGTCACGGCCGGCTGCGACAGAGCCTGGGCTCGAACCCAGAATCTCTGGTGGCACAGCTAGCACTGCGAGGCAGTGCCGTAGACCACTGCGCCACCCGGAAGGCCCCCCTCCCAGATAATTAAGCATTTTTCTACGGCTGGCCATGCTTTCCACCTGGCTACCCCTACCCCGGCCAACATCTCAACACCCCCCTGCAGCTACTTGCCCAAGCCCCCCCCCCGCTTCTCCTTCACCCAAATCCAAACAGCTGATGTTCTGAAAGAGCTGCAAAATCTGGATCCCTACAAATCAGCTGGGCTAGACAATCTGGACCCTCTCTTTCTAAAATGATCAGCTGAAATTGTTGCAACCCCTATTACTAGCCTATTCAACCTCTCTTTCTTATCGTCAAAGATTGGAAAGCTGCCGCTGTCATCCCCCTCTTCAAAGGGGGAGACACTCTAGACCCAAACTGTTATAGACCTATATCTATCCTGCCCTGCCTTTCGAAAGCCAAGTTAACAAACAGATCACCGACCATTTCGAATCCCACCGTACCTTCTCCATTATGCAATCTGGTTTCCAAGCTGGTCATGGGTGCACCTCAGCCACGCTCAAGGTCCTAAACGATATGATAACTGCCATCGATAAAAGACAGTACTGTGCAGCCGTCTTTATCGACCTGGCCAAGGCTTCCGACTCTGTCAATCACCACATTCTTATCGGCAGACTGAATAGTCTTGGCTTCTCAAATGACTGCCTCGCCTGGTTCACCAACTACTTTTCAGACACAGTTCAGTGTGTGAAGTCGGAGGGCCTGTTGTCCGGACCTCTGGCAGTCTCTATGGGGGTGCTACAGGCTTCAATTCTCGGGCCGACTCATTTCTCTGTATACATCAATGATGTCGCTCTTGCTGCTGGTGATTCTCTGATCCACCTCTACGCAGACGACACCATTCTGTATACATCCGGCCCTTCTTTGGACACTGTGCTAACAAACCTCCAAACYAGCTTCAATGCCATACAACACTCCTTCCGAGGCCTCCAACTGCTTTTAAATGCAAGTAAAACTAAGTGCATGCTCTTCAACCAATTGTTGCCCGCACCCTCCCGCCCGACTAGCATCACTACTCTGGACAGTTCTGACTTAGAATATGTGGACAACTACAAATACTTAGGTGTCTGGTTAGACTGTAAACTCTCCTTCTAGATTCACATTAAGCATCTCCAATCCAAAATTCAATCTAGAATTGGCTTCCTATTTCGCAAACAAAGCATCCTTCACTCAAGCTGCCAAACATACCCTCGTAAAACTGACTATCCTACCGATCCTTGACTTCGGCGATGTTATTTACAAAATAGCCTCCAACACCCTACTCAGCAAATTGGATATAGTCGATCACAGTGCCATCCGTTTTGTCACCAAAGCCCCTTATACTACTCACCACTGCGACCCGTATGCTCTCGTTGGCTGGCCCTCACTACATATTCGTCACCAAACCCACTGGCTCCAGGTCATCTATAAGTCTATGCTAGGTAAAGCCCCGCCTTATCTCAGCTCACTGGTCACCATAGCAACACCCACCCGTAGCATGCGCTCCAGCAGGTATATTTCACTGGTCACCCCCAAAGCCAACACTTCCTTTGGCCGCCTTTCCTTCCAGTTCTCTGCTGCCAATGACTAGAACGAATTGCAAAAATCACTGAAGCTGGGGTCTTAAATCTCTCACTCTAACTTTAAGCATCAGCTATCAGAGCAGCTTACCGATCACTGTACCTGTACACAGCCAATCTGTAAATAGCACACCCAACTACCTCATCCCCATATTGTTACTTATCCTCTTGCTCTTTTGCACCCCAGTATCTCTACTTGCACATCATCATCTGCACATCTATCACTCCAGTGTTAATGCTAAATTGTAATTATTTCGCCTCTATATTGCCTTACCTCCCTACTCTTCTACATTTGCACACACTGTACATATATTTCTCTATTGTGTTATTGACTGTAGGTTTGTTTATGTGTAACTCTGTGTTGTTGTTTTGTCGCACTGCTTTGCTTTATCGTGGCCCGGTCGCAGTTGTAAATGAGAACTTGTTCTCAACTGGCCTACCTGGTTAAATAAAGGTGAAATAAATAAAATAAAATACAATTTAAAAAAGTTTCATCAAGAAAAGGGAAAATACTTGTAATGAGTGTTATGTCTGACATTGTAACGACCTGGGTGTCGGGGGGTGCGAAGTCAGACGCAGGAACAGCAGAGCTTCAATATGTTGAGTCTTTAATGCCCAACTGGCAAACAAAATGTCCAACACGGACGTACTGGGTGTCATACACAACGGTCCAACGACACGAGAAACAAACCCAGTCCACAATAARAATATKCACTCCCGAAATCCAAAAGCTACAATYTAACAATCCCGCACAAAGAAGCGTACGGGCTGGCTGACTAATAAAGCCACACTAATTAACAACTAACTGAACACAGGTGATACAAATAAACACATAAGGAGGGGGAGGAAAAAGAGTCAGTGGCAGCTAGTAGGCCGGTGACGACGACCGCCGAGCGCCACCCGAACGGGAAGGAGAGCCTGCCTCGGTTGAAGTCGTGAACAAAAGTGTCCTACCAAGCCCTTTGCTTTGATGTTCCAGAAGAAACTTGCTTGGTTGGTAGTGGGACTAGCTACAGATTGTTAACACAGATAATGTGATTTAACCAAAGATTTTTGGTATCCATAACTGGGAGTTACAGGATAGGTACTGTTTGGTGTAGCACGGAGAAATTTCGATCTACCATCTTGTCTATTTCAAGTCTTCTCTCATTGAGCGAGACAGGTGGGTGTCCACCCAAAAGTGCCACATGTAATGATGACAGACACCTGTCTCGATCAATGAGTGTAGACTTGAAATAGACAAGATGGCCGCATACACATTGTCGGATTACTTCATGGACCCCCCAAAAATATTTATTTTAATAACAGACCATTTTCAAAATTCAAAAGGCCCCCAGCAACCAGACACAGACATTTTAGGAGATTCCGGTTTCCACGAATCGAGGACGAAGACCGTATCGCTAAGGTAGGTCGAAAATTCTATGTGCTACACCAAACAGTACCTATCCTGTAACTCTCAGTAATGGATACCAAAAATCTTTAGTTAAATCACATTATCTGGTGTAACCTGGAGGTAGTAGTGGGACATGTGGGAAGAGTCTGAGTCTGTTGAAAGAAGTTTGATTTGGTTGGTTTCTGGTGTAGCAGGTAGAACATCACATTGACACAGTGCTAATGGCGACACATGTCGTGTAGCTGAAGGGTTAGGATGTTCGTCGTCAGCTATGTCTAACTTTGTTTCCTCCATCCAACCGGTCCAAGCTATCCTGTGCATTACAGGTTAACTTTGGGAAAACATTAAATCAATTGTTACTTCAATAGTACACGGTACAATACAATGTCATGTTTCTGTATACACCCCACTGTATCCTGTGCATATGCCAAACAAACATCGATTTTGATAACAAAATATTTATTGAATATCGGCAGGTAGTCAATGGTTAGAGCGTTGGACTAGTAACTGAAAGGTTGCAAGATCGAATCCCCGAGCTGACAAGGTAAAAATCTGCCGTTCTGCCCCTGAACAAGGCAGTTAACCCACCGTTCCTAGGCCGTAATTGAAAATAAGAATTTGTTCTTAACTGACTTGCCTAGTTAAATAAAGGTAAAATAATAATAATAATATGAGTACATAATAGTGAGAATGTACACTGTTTATGAATTCAACCACATCTTCTTCAATGTGCTCCAGAGTTGTAAACCACCATCAATGTCACGCCCTGACTTTAGTTATATTTGTTTTCTTTATTATTTGGTTAGGTCAGGGTGTGACAAGGGTGGTTTGTTTAGTTTTGTATTGTCTAGGGTTTTTGTTTATCTATGGGGATTTTGTATGGTCTAGGGGTATGTAGGTTGATGGTGGCCTGAATTGGTTCCCAATCAGAGACAGTTGTTTCTCGTTGTCTCTGATTGGGGAGCCTATTTCGGTTGCCATTTTCCATGTTGGTTTTGTGGGTAGTTGTTTTCTGTTTTGTATGAGTACCTGACAGCACTGTTGCGTTTTGTTCCACTTTTGTTTTTTGTTTCAGTGTTCAGGTTATAATAAACATCATGAACACGTGCTGCGCTTTGGTCTAATCCTTCTTCCTCAGACGAATATCGTTACAATCAATGCTCTGTTGGATATTCATTKAGTCGTTAATGTAGGGCAGTTCATAGTAGGAATCATGACCATGCTATAAAGGCAATGTGCTGAACAGAAAAACAGCTTCATGTAGTTAACTATTTTGGTCGATTACCAACCAAATAATAATTATTGAAACACAAAGCAAAACAAAAAAATCCATAGCGTTTCTTACCTCTTTTGGTGTTGATTTTTACACAACCACAACTTCTTCAACCTCAGGTCTCCACCAGTATCTCCCTGAGAAATACATGTTTGTGTGATGTTACTGTACTGAATTTGATAGATGCATTTATTGGGGTGGTCCATGCTATCGACCAACTAGCTAGCTAGCATAGATGCCGTAAAGAGGCCAATGGAACTTGACCAAAACAATAGAAATGCCATGAAAACGTGTGGGGAAAAGATCATTGCCCCCCAGTCAAATTATCCTACATTTAGGCTGTTGTTTATATGTATATTTCACACTATGTTGAGGTAGAAATTGGAGTATAATGCTGTATGGATGTCAACCCCAATACATGTCCATGTCATCATCACCAGAATCCCTCATTGCCCCCCAGCAAAATTATCCTACATTTAGGCTGTTGTTTATACAGTTGAAGTCGGAAGTTTACATACACTTAGGTGTGAGTCATTAAAACAATTTTTTTTCAACCACTCCACAAATTTCTTGTTAACAAACTATAGTTTTGGCAAGTCGGTTAGGACATCTACTTTGTACACGACACAAGTAATTTCAGATTATTTCACTTATAATTCACTGTATCACAATTCCACAGGGTCAGAAGTTTACATACACTAAGTTGACTGTGCCTTTAAACAGCTTGGAAAATTCCAGTAAATTATGTCATGGCTTTAGAAGCTTCTGATAGGCTAATTGACATCATTTGAGTCAATTGGAGGTGTACCTGTGGATGTATTTCAAGGCCTTCAAACTCAGTGCCTCTTTGCTTGACATCATGGGAAAATCAAAAGAAATCAGCCAAGACCTCAGAAAAGAAATTGTAGACCTACACAAGTCTGGTTCATCCTTGGGAGCAATTTCCAACGCTGAGGTACCACCTTCATATGTACAATCAACAGTACGCAAGTATAAACACCATGGGACCACGCAGCCGTCATACCGCTCGGAAGGAGACGCGTTCTGTCTCCAAGAGATGAACGTACTTTGGTGTGAAAAGTGCAAATCAATCCCAGAACAACAGCAAAGGACCTTGTGAAGATGCTGGAGGAAACAGGTATAAAAGTATCTATATCCACAGTAAAACGAGTCCTATATCAACATAACCTGAAAGGCTGCTCAGCAAGGAAGAAGCCACTGCTCCAAAACCGCCATAAAAAAGCCAGACTACGGTTTGCAACTGCACATGGGGACAAATATCGTACTTTTTGGAGAAATGTCCTCTGGTCTGATGAAACAAAAATAGAACTGTTTGGCCATAATGACCATCGTTATGTTTGGAGGAAAAAAGGGATGCTTGCAAGCTGAAGAACACCCTCCCAACCATGAAGCACGGGGGTGGCAGCATCATGTTGTTGGGGTGCTTTGCTGCAGGAGGGACTGGTGCACTTCATATAATTGATGGCATCATGAGTGAGGAAAATTATGTGGATATATTGAAGCAACACCTCAAGACATCAGTCAGGAAGTTAAAGCTTGGTCGCAAATGGGTCTTCCAAATGGACAATGACCCCAAGCATACTTCCAAAGTTGTGTCAAAATGGCTTAAGGACAACAAGGTCAAGGTATTGGAGTGGCCATCACAAAGCCCTGACCTCAATCCCATAGAAAACGTGTGGGCAGAACTGAAAAAGCGTGTGAGAGCAAGGAGTCSTACAAACCTGATTCCATTACACCAGCTCTGTCAGGAGGAATGGGCCAAAATTCACCAAACTTATTGTGGGAAGCTTGTGGAAGGATACCTAAAACGTTTGACCCAAGTTAAACAATTTAAAGGCAATGCTACCAAATACTAATTGAGTGTATGTAAACTTCTGACCCACTGGGAATGTGATGAAAGAAATAAAAGCTGAAATAAATCATTCTCTCTACTATTATTCGGACATTTCACATTCTTAAAATAAAGTGGTGATCCTAACTGACCCAAGACAGGGAATTTTACCTAGGATTAAATGTCAGGAATTGTGAAAAATGGAGTTTAAATATATTTGGCTAAGGTGTATGTAAACTTCCGACTTCAACTGTATGTATATTCCACACTATGTTGAGGTTAAAATTGGAGTATAATGCTGTATGGATGTCAACCCCAACACATATTCATGTCATAATTACCAATCAACTGTATTACAGTTAAAAAAAGACTTTGACTACCACCACTGATTTCTCTATGCCAGCTATGCTACCAGCTTATACGAATGGGAGTTAGCATTTAGCACTCACTTCTTCTGAACCTGAAAAGGGACAACTTCTAAATGTTATGCAGCGAAAACAGCCAAATATATCCAAATCGGACTAGTAACCACATTGTGCGCCTGGTACAATAAATCAATCATGACGGATTAGATAAATATCCACTGCGATAGATCAGATTTGTTGAATGTGCGCCAATCCGGGGTCTTTCTTCTATCCCCCATGGTCTGCATTCCATTGACCTGTTGACCGCATCGATTATCATCTACAAACCAAACACACCATCATGTTTCTGCAGTGTAGCTACATGATGTAACTATCGTTAGATTCCTTTAAGTAACTTTACAAAACAGTCAGAATACAGAACATATTAGCTAGCTAGCTAAGTAGCCGTGTTAGCTAGCTTGATCATTGAACACACTAAGGTTAGCTGCTCATGTAGCTAGCAGGCTAAAAAGGAAACCCAACTCTTAACTACCAGTCCATGTGAACGGTGGCCATTTCGGCATCACTCTTCAGTTTAAAAATGTATTACAGTGTTTATCTGGTTTATAGATTGGCAATGAGCACTCTTTTTTCACTTATTTTTTCTTATTTTGGGGTCGAGATGATTCAGATCCAAGAACCGAGAATTCTGCTTGTTTCTGTCGCCATTTTCTGAAAACGTTGTCCCTGCTACCAAAACAGTTTATCTGCAAACAAGTAAGCTAGCTTTGTTGGCGTCATCTGCTCTGTTAGTTTCTTGCAAGTGACTTCCTCTCCAGCTCCATGGGCATTGCGCAGCAAGGGTCGTTTGAGTAGGCGGGATTTCGTGCAAAGACACACCTGGCGGAGAAGGCCAGTCCAAGGCGGATCAGGGCTCAACCCCGTTGATTTCATTCAAAGTGAAAAGAACAACACAAGAAGTGGGGTGGCATGCCATGACCTGCAGATTCCTGCTTTAAGGATATAGTCAAGACAGGAAATATCTGTAAGCAGAATGGTTCGTTTCTTACACTGAGAAATTCCTAGTATTCGTTTCACAATATTCAAACTACAGTATATTGCTGAAGGTACAATATTTCAAAGGAAATGTATTAGTAATCATTCTTACAGATTATTATCAGGCACCCTAGTTTACACGTTCTTGTATTGATCATTCTTCAAGTTGCTTTTCAACAGAAAAAATAAAAGGTTCTATTTAGAAAAATGTCAGCAAAACAAATAATAAAATGACGTTAATCCTCAGCAAGACACAACTGTTAATACTGTGATTAGGAAAATGTATAAAGCAGTAATATTTATTACATGATAGGCCTTACATTCCAGTGGAGGCTGCTGAGGGGAGGACGGCTCATAATAATGACTGGAAGGGAGTCAATGGAATGGTATCAACCACATGGAAACTACGTGTTTTATACCATTCCATTGACTCCATTCCCCACCTCGGCAGCCTCCACTGCTACATTCAAGACCTATATTTTGGCTAGGTGTCCCCAAGAATAAGCAGTACAAATAAAAGAAACAGACTCTTTTCAAAATGTCAGAGTGTAATGATTCAGAGGGGGTTGGGTTAAATGCGGAAGACACATTTCAGTTGAATGCATTCAGTTGGACAACTGACTAGGTATCCCCCCTTTCCCTTTCCCTAATGCTAAGGCAAAGTCATTACATCAGGTAGAACATTGCAGTACACTGATGTACAGCAGGTGTAGCTAACGTTAATTCTACCTAAACATATAACTGCTGATTACAACAATATCAAGCAAGAAAACATTGGAAATGCACGTCAAAATGACGTCATCTTTTAGTTGAAAACTGTTTTTCTGGTTCAAGTGACAACAGATATGACCACCAGCTACATTAAATACGTATTTGTCTGGTTGCTAAAAAGACGGATCAAACAATACAATTCGACGTCTAATGCAATCAGCATGCAACCTGACAATGAAACCGCAAAAAAATGTCAACCTGACATCAATGCAACCAATTTTGCCTGCTGGGTTGGCATTGCATGCAGGAATTAGAAGTTGCCTGTCTTAAAGTAAAACCTTATAGGATTACAAAAGGCCATTATATACCTTACTGCCATCACCTTTAAATACTTATTCCTCTTCATCTCTGTTCAACTTACTTTACCTGATAACCACCAAAACTAACTTAATGAAGATAACGAACCACCAACAGTAATGAAGACAATAGCCTTTTAACTGAGATGCATAGGCTTTATTCAGAGGTTCATATGTGTCACGAATGTCATCAGGGAAATGACCGGACCAAGGTGCAGCGTGGTAAGCGTACATTTCTTTATATTATGAATGTCGCCAACAAAAAACAAGAAACAACAAAAACGAATGTGAAGCTGACTAGGGCTATACAGGCCACTAACACAGACAACTACCCACAACTAAGGTGGAAAAACAGGCTGCCTAAGTATGATTCCCAATCAGAAGAACAACGTATTAGACAGCTGTCCCTGATTGAGAACCATACCCGCGCCAAAACATAGAAACAGAAAACATAGAAATAAAGAAACTAGAATGCCCACCCTAGTCACACCCTGGCCTAACCAAAATAGAGAATAAAAGCCTCTCTATGGCCAGGGCGTGACAATATGTCCCAGGTTGTGTCCAAATAGCTACTTAGGAACCATAGAGCCCAAAGGGCTCTGGACAAAAGTAGTGCACTATATAGGGAAAAGGTGCCATTAGGTTAGCATCCCCCCCAGTTCTCTCTTGACTTATGTGGGCTTTACATGTCTCTGTCAGAACACACCATGTCTGGCCTGTTATTTTTATGTCCCTGGGAATATAATTAAGAAAGATAAAGTATGTGTATAGCTACCATTATATAAACCACAATAACTCCCTCTAAAGGAAACTGTATTATTTTCTAAGCTACCAACAAAACACTTTGTTCTAACTGCAGCAGAGAGAATAGCGTGTGTGGCTCGCATACTGCACTTAGTCAAGGCAAGGTCGGACGGGCACAGGGAAAAGGGGTGGCTGGAGTTGAGTTCTCCAAAAACCCATGAACCCAAGCACAAATGTGACGCACTTGGATGAATCTTTTCAGGTCCAATTCCTGACCAAATGGAGGAAAAAATGTCTATACATACACACACTCATACGCACACACACACACACACACACACACACAACACAACACACACACACACAACCACCCACAACAACAATCGGCACAAGACACAGACACACTCCCATGACCCCGCCCCCCACTCCCCGTGCCTCTCCAAACTCTTTCCACATAATTAGGGGGTATTGTTTCTGTTCTCCTTTGACACCTGTGAAGGAGTTTGAACTTAGTTTCCATTACAGCATCTCCTACTTAATAGCCACAATCTGGACACAGTTAAGCATGCTGATTGCACTCACACTCTCTCCACTCCCTCTCTTCTCCATCCTTCCTCTATCTCTATACTCTCCCCCTCGACCCTCACCGCCCCTCCTTCCGTCCTCTCCCTCTCTCCATTTCTCCCTCCCCTCTTCTCTTCATCCTTCCCTCCGCTCTCCAGTCCTCCTCCCCTTCCCCCTCTCCTTCCCTCTCTCCCTTGCTCCATCCATCCCCCTCCCTCTCTCCCTTTCATCCTTCCTCTCTCTCTCTCTCTCTCCCCTCTCCTCCGTTCTCTCATCCCTCTCTCTCTCCACCTCCCCATAACCAGTGATATTCCAGTGCAACATGGAAGCCATTTAGAAGCCATAATTATATAGCCAGAAAGCTTGTCACTTTTGTATCTTCGCCAAGCTTTGACTGGCACATTCACTTTTTGGCCGTCCAAATGGCACCCCATTCCCTTTATAGTGCACTACTTAGCGTCTGGTCAAAGGTAATGCACTATAAAGGGAATAGGGTGCCATTTGTGATGCACACAGACTGTTAATTTGGGGGTTTTGAATCCTTTAACAATGTCCCATTTTGTGTATTTTCCAAACCCAAACTGTATTCGAATGAGGCATTTGTATGTTGGGCAAACACAGCAGAGCACCGAGGTGAGGATAGGATATCCCTTGAATCTAAGCATTATTCCATCTCCAGTTTGAAGGTGGCCTTTTGGAGAGTCGTGACTGGTTTTAATTGCCAGTATGGCCTCGGGTAGATCTCTCTCTCTCTTTCAGCCATTGGGCTAATAAAGGTCTCTTGTCCTATAATTGTTGTGTCCTATATAGTATTCATCTCTCCGTCCATCTGTCTGTCCGTGTGTGTGAGTGTGTGTCTGTCCGTCTGTCCGTATGCCCTCTCGTCTTTGATCACTTTTCCTCATTCAGGTTTGCTGCTCAGCTACTAACATCTGGGGCATTTATAGAGCTGGCCAGTGGTTGCTGCTCAGGTCACTAACATCTGGGCATTTAATTGAGAGCCTGGCCAGTGGTTGCTGCTCAGGTACTAACCATCTGGGGCATTTTATAGAGCTGGCCAGTGGTTGCTGCCTCAGCTACTAACATCTGGGGCATTTATAGAGCTGGCCAGTGGTTGCTGCTCAGGTACTAACATCTGGGGCATTTATAGAGCTGGCCATTGGTTGCTGGCTGGCTGTCGGGCTGACGTTTACTTTCAAGCCATACCTGAGAGGGCTCGCAGGGTAGTTTGTTAGGGTGGATGGCAAATACCCCTCTCCGTTTACCCCACCCCTGGGATAAGCCCACTGTCCCCAGCCAACCAGAGCCATTTTGTGGAGCCATGAAAAGAAAACAACAAGCAAAATTATTGTGCTTGGTTAATAGAATTAATCAATTACACAGTCTAAAATGAACCAATCAATTTGTAACGATCTGGGTGTCGTGGGTCTGAAGTCAAGTGCAGGAAACAGAGAGTTCAAAATAGTGCTCTTTATTGCACAAACGGCGGACACAGGCCACCTCACAAAACCACTGGGTGCCGAACAAAACAAACGCCCCATACACAGGGACTAAAACAGTATAGCAAAAACCCACGAACAGGAACAAACACGTTCGTCTCAAACGTACACAAATGTTACACCAAACAATCCCGCACAAAGAAACAGGCGGGCCGGCTGACTAATAAAGCCCTACCAATCACCACAACTCATAACAGGTGTAATCAATCAACATACAAGGAGGGGGAGAAAGAAACAGTGGCAGCTAGTAGGCCGGCGACCGCCGAGCGCCACCCGAACGGGAAGGGGAGCCACCTTCGGTCGGAGTCGTGACAGTACCCCCCCCGGCCTCGAGGTCGACCCGGAGGACGAGGCGCAGGGCGATCCGGATGGAGGCGATGGAAATCCCTCAACATTGACGGATCCAAAATGTCCCCCACCGGTACCCAGCACCTCTCCTCCGGACCATACCCTTCCCAGAGGTACTGCAGGCCCCTCACCCGGCGTCTCGAGTCCAGAATGGCCCGTATCGTATACGCCGGGGACCCCTCAATATCCAGAGGGGGAGGAGGGACCTCCGGCACCTCACCGTCCTGCAGGGGACCAGCTACCACCGGCCTGAGGAGAGACACATGAAACGAGGGGTTAATACGATAATAAGAAGGGAGTTGTAATCGATAACACACCTCGTTTATTCTCCTCAGGACTTTGAAGGGCCCCACACACTGCGGCCCCAGCTTCCGGCAGGGCAAGCGGAGGGGCAGGTTTCGGGTCGAGAGCCAGACCCTGTCCCCCGGTACAAACACGGGGGCCTCACTGCGGTGGCGGTCAGCACTCCTTTTCTGCCATCCACTTGTTGGAGGGATTCCTGGACGGCCCTCCAGGTCTCCTTGGAGCGCTGCACCCATTCCTCCACCGCAGGATACTCGGTCTGGCTCGGATGCCATGGTGACAGGACCGGCTGGTACCCCAACACACACTGAAATGGGGACACYTTAGTAGAGGAGTGGCGTAGGGAGTTCTGGGCCATCTCAGCCCAGGGGATGTATCTTGCCCACTCCCCTGGCCGGTCCTGGCAATATGACCGCAGAAACCTACCCACCTCCTGGTTCACTCTTTCCACCTGCCCATTACTCTCGGGGTGATAACCGGAGGTCAGGCTGACCGAGACCCCCAGACGCTCCATGAACGCCCTCCATACTC